>NC_141332.1:12452500-13032500 GCF_037954235.1 Aulostomus chinensis | reverse complement strand
AGGTTCTGGGTTTGAGCCCCAGCGACGAGGCTGATTGATACTCTAAATTGACCGTAGGTGTGACTGTGAGTGTGAATGGTTGTCTGTCTCTATGTGTTGGTCCTGTGGTGGACTGGTGACCTGTCCAGGGTGAACCCCGCCTCTCACATGAAGGCTGCTGGGATAGGCTCCAGCCCCCCCCACCCCCTCCGCAACCCTTGACGTGATCAGCGGTAGAAAATCGATGGATGGATGGATATTGTTGAATGGATTCTCTGATGTGTTGATGAGAAAGTGCAGTGACAACAACAAAAACAAAACAAAATAAAAAGCAGGATAGATGGTGGTGGCAGAAGACAGGCCAGTTCCCTGAGAGCGAGTGGAGGGCTCCATTAGGAAGCAAAAATTGAAAATATGATAGTGGATGTCCAAAACAACAAGGTGGAGCAGCGCTCAGTGGTAATGTCGAGCTGATAGGAGACCGCTTGCCAGGATATTGAGAGAGAGAGAGAGAGAGAGAGGGAGAGAGGGAGGGAGAGAGAGAGAGAGAGAGAGAGAGAGAGAGAGAGAGAAGCAGGTTAAGTGAAAGGACTGCCGTGACCTGTTCCTCTCTTCAATGCTTGTTTATTTTGGAGGAAATAGTAATATGATGGTGGTTGTGGCTGTCTGGCCGGAGCTGCTGGCTCCAAGGGTCCTCACGGTGCACAGTGACCTCTCATTACCACTGCTTGAGGGAGCGTGAAACGGAGATCACTCCAAAGGGCAGCTGTGTAGATGCGCCTAACCTTTCAAACCATTCGAATACGTCAACCATACAAATAACTCATTAACCTTATCCATTTAAATGAAAAGCTTCTACTTTTATCCCACACCCCCTTCCTCTGTCCACTGTTGGATTGGCTTAATTGGCTATTGCACATGATGAAAATGGCAAGCCCCTCTTCTACGTGGTTTGGTCAAGGCAAGCCATAGCAGTGGGGATTGGCCCCCTTGGCCTTGACACTTAACGAAGCTTTGCTTGAAGATTTGGGGTTGGGGGGATGTGGTGGGTTGGGGAAGTGATAGTATGTTCGCGTGTATGTGTGTGTGTATGTGTGTGTCTGTTGTTTAGGAGGTGGCCTCCAGCTCGGTCCAAGTAGCACAGGAGGGCATTGATTGGAGGAGCTCAATAGCTCGGGTCTTTTAATCACCTCGCTCAGAGGCTGCATTGTCCCACAGGGCCAGAGAATAAGCGCTGCTAATACCCCTGTGCATATGCACACAGCCAACGGCTCCGAGGCTTCTGCAGCCCCTCGCAGGCCCACACAGCCACCAATCAATAGACCTGATTACCAATGGGGAGGTAGAGTCGGCTTTGTTCTCATTTTGTCCAAAGAGAACCTCGAAACACCTCACTAGCTTAGCGGATGCTTCTTCATTTAGACACATTATGGAAGAGCTACGAGACCATGCTGCTAACGTCTCTGCAGGGCTCACAAACAATTTCACCTGCTGCACTAAGAGCTTCATTTGATGGTGCTTTCTTAGTCCACAATTATGTGCGGTGCTGACCCAGTTGTAAGGAAAACACACCAGGGTTCTAAAAATGGCATTTCTATCACTCTTTTTTTTGTACCCTGTCGCCATCTTTTTTTTCCCTCCCGCCCTTCCTCTCTCCCTCCAATCTGTCTCCCTGCCTTATTGGCTGTCATATCTCTTTATACTGTTTAGAAATGCTGTACATTCTGTTACAGGGTTGTGACTGATAGCCTGCCAATTTCAGCTGTGGCACATCAGAGAGGCTAACCCCCCCCACCCCCACCACCACCACCACCACCAGCAACCCCCCCCCCCCCCGCAGAACACAGAGAGACTCACATTAAAGCCGTGACAGTGTGCTCCTTTTACTGCTCTCACTGATTCCACACCGCCTGATTAAGTGTTTCACAGGAATGCTGGGTTTTTATTTCTAATTGGAAAAGGCCACTGGACTAAACTGCAACATGCATGTGTGTGTCAAAGCAGGTAAACACACACACACACACACACACGCACACACGCACACACACACACACACACACACGCACACACACACACACACACACACACACACACACACACACCGGCTCCCCTCCTAGTGATTTGTGTACTAGATGTGCTGTGAATTCACAAGAGTATTAGACAAGATGTATTGTTCTCTGTGGCCATTTATATTTCCATCTGTGAAGCCCAATAAGCCTCTAAGCCGGGTTAAAAAAACCTAATAACATCAATGACTAAATTGGAAACAAGTTTCAAAGGAAGGCAGCGTATTAGCAACCAGAGATAGTGGGTGAATATTGAGATTCCACATCGTAGACGGTCTAAAGGGCAGGGGAGGCTGTTTTGTCCCGTCCTCTCATCATAACACACACACCCACACCCACACACTCACTCTTGCTCTGACAGACACCCTTCAGATTTTCCCATCTCTCTCTCTCTCTCTCTCTCCCTTTGGCTTTTCCCCTCCGCCCTCTGTTTTTTCCCATCCTCTCTTTTCTCTATCCTTTCTTCTCCTTCTGTCCTCTGCATCACCTCTCTCTCTCTCCCCCTCTCTCTACCCCGTCCTTTTGGTTTTGACGCCAAGTAAAGGACTCGCCTTCTGAGGCGATGGGGAAATAATTTGTGGCTGTGAGAACAAAGAGGAATCTTTACTGTGAGAGTAATGGAATGGACTTTGTGATGTGGATGAAAAAGTCTCTTGGTCTCAGTGTCTCATTAAAAAAAAAACAAATATTGACAATGGATCTTGATTCAAAGAGAAAAATAATAAAAGTCTGATATTCCCCTCTTAGATCAGTATTATTAGATTTAAAGGTAACAATGACAATTAGAGAAACATTAAGCACCACTAGTGTGCAATAACCTGGGCGCTTTATCATAGTTACTTTATCTTGAGCGTCCCGATTGCGCATGCAGCAATTTCACCACTAAAACGCACTTTTAAAAAGCACCATGTGTAATCCATTATGGTCACGTATTGATGGGGAACTCCTCCACGCCCTCCGCAGACCTCCATGCTCATTTATTGAGCCGTTATCAATGATCTGCTTTTGTCTTGGCTCAGGAGACCGTGGATGTATTAGTGGGACGTTTATGGAGCTAGAAAAGGAAGGACTGAGAAGCTCAAGACGCAATGATCATTAGTCTGATTTCTTGTTGTCTCATTTCAGAAAGGCTTTATTTTTTTTCTGACATTAGTGAGAATCGGGAAATATAGTGGACTGAACAATGTTTGTCCTGGGGTGGGGGTGGTGGGGTGGTGAACTCAAGACACTACGCTGTCATTTGATGAAAAGAAAGTTCTGTTTTATCAGAAAAAAAACAACTCTCTGAAACGTGTCATTCTAACTTGAAAGTATCCTGAGATTCTCTCATTAAATTCTCCAAAGTGGGATAAAAAAAAAAAAGAGCTTACTTTTTTTTTTTATAAGGTTTTGATAATTCCTTTTAGGTCTTTTGCTTGTTTGTTTTCTTTTAATTTGAACTTTTTGGGGCTCTAAATTGAGTCTTCATGCAGGATCAAATACATTGACACACTGACTGGCACTAACTTGTGGAAGACGCAAAAACAAAGATTTCGCTCTGTTTTTTTTTTTCCCTTTTGGTTGTTAGATATCACTGGTGCTTGTGTATATAAAGTGCTTGTTATTGCTAATGTTTGCTTTTTATTTTGTGCAGTATTGCCACCTTTGCAAGAATGTAGAATTTAAATTCCACTAGCGATGTTACTGAAGTGTAAATGACCAGCATAGGTTACAAATAGATACTTTCACCTCTAGCAGATGAATAGCCAGCGTAGCTGTGGATTATTACCCACCGAATATCTTGGTCCTCGTATAGCTCAATGCTCAACTTGCTTGCCAGCTAGAACTAACTTTCTTTTCTGTTAAGAGCTTTAGAAATCTGCCTGAAGGGTGTGATGAGAGCCCCTTAGTCCAAACCGAAAAGTGCTGTGTCTTTTAGAGGTACTTTTTAACTTTGCAGAGAGAGCGGAGAGGGTGCTAAGTTGAGCTAATTGCTTTCAGGCTCCACTACTTTGCACACAGAAATGCGAGTGATATTGATCTTGCACTTTAACTCTCAGAGAGAAGGTGAATAAGGGAATATCCTAAAATGTTATAAAAAAAAACCAAAAAAACCCAAAACGATTGTGTTTAAATTCCATATGAAGATTTCGATATTTCAGAAGTTCATCTGTGTTAAATCAATATTTCATTTAAAGAAAAAAAATTGTAGCCTACAGTTGCTTTTCTAAAGTTAAATAATGAGAGCTATCTTTAGAGTTTCCAGAATGTTTCTGAAGGTCACAATATTAATATATGGTATCGCCTTCAGTTAACTTTACTCTGACTTCTTCTTTTTTTGGGTGGGGGGGTAGGTCAAATTAAGGCTACGTTCGCAAAAATGCCTTTTCATTGCTAACAGATTTTCAAGATTAAATCTGTTTATTTGACAGCGGTTGATCTGTACTGTCAGAGATGATCCTTGTCTGCACTAACACACCTGGAAGTGCATATTGTATGTCGTTGGGCGTATGGGCGTTTGCAGTGTGCTAGCTGACAAAAATAGTCACTGGCTGTGTTCCATTTAACCTGTGGTAGTTGGCTCATAGACACACTGTACTTAGGATGATGTAGTCGAGGTCATGTGATAGGGGTGCTGCTGAATGATAGAATCAGGAAGTAGATGTGGGTGTCTGTAATTGCGTCCAAACATTTCCTCTGAAAAGGTTCTGAAAGTCTTCACTCTGGAAGGAGTCTTCCAAAAGGTCAGTCTTCACTGAACTGAAATACAGTTTGCATGTGGACAAAAGGTCAAAATTCAAAGTTATGTTTTAAAAATACCAGTCATCACGTGGACGAGGCAGGCGAAACACATGCGTTTGAAGTAATCAGAACCAAACAGAGTGGCTTTATTAGAGTTGGTTACTTCATTCTCTGTGCCAGTAAGAAACCCACTTATTGCATCTGAAAATAAAAAACCTGGTAGACAAACTTCACTGCCACAAAAGCCGTGTTTTTGCTCCTCAAATTGCTGGGTTGTTTGTGGTGTTCACACTGAGCGACACAGGCTGGGGGAGACAATCGCCACGCCAATTTACCCTTGTCTTTTTGACAGAGCGAGTGTGATCTGAGTAGTCTGCGCACTCTGACGCAGAGTTTCGGCGCGTGGTGGTGACGTCCCCTATCCAGCAGGACTTAAAAAAAAAACCCACAGGGAAACGTAGTGACAACACCAGAACACAAGGGAGAGACGAGAAAAACTTCACCTTGCAAGTTCCAACTTCAAGATGCATCGAACATTTTGGAAGATAGCCAACTGGGGAGGTACTGAGACCCGTGAGCTCCTCAGCCACCATGAAGAGGATGTCATTTGTCGGAATATTTCAGGAATTTGGAAAGTCTGGCCAGGAGGATGATGAAACACAGCTTCCCTTGCAACAAGGTGCAGGTTATTTATAAACTGAAAACTTTGGACATGCCTAGCATAGCGTGTGACATGTTATCAGGATGTGCCACTAGACTACGCCTCCTGTTGCTGGCTATGGCCCCCTGGGGAGAAACTAAAGTTCTCGTTCACTTTATCTATCCAGCTAAAAAGCTAGATTCTACGCTACGGCAATTCGTAGGTCTTTGAGTCCGAAAATGGCTACTGTTCCTTATCTTTATTGCTCATCTCAACACAGTTGTTGTTGCAGTTTTCTACATTTTATCATCAAGGACCACACAGCATTAAACACAGTGAGTGCTAACATGCTGTCAGTCAGAGTTGGATATACTCAAAGCAACACAACAGGTCTGAATACAACAACCTTATGTGAAATTTGAGCATTTGCCATCCTCACCAGATCTAAAAAAAGAAGACAGATTCGCCTCTTTCCTCTGTGTGTGTGATAGAGAGCTGAGACCCCCACAGAGACCTGCGGAACACTAGTTAGCTTAGCACATGAATGACTGTGGATGGGAAGTGTTTGCATGCCTCGATCAAAATTCATAAAATAAATAAGGTTCAGGATCAAAGTAGTCTATGGTTAGTGGGAGCACTTGCTCATCAAGTCATGGAATCACTGCTCCCTGAGGTTTTCATAGGAAAGTAGTTCTGGCTAAGTGTTGCAATTACATATTGTAGTATTGCAGTATTATTTAATGCGAGGGTAGTAGGGTGAGATTATTCACACACTGTGGATGCTATCAACCCAATCAAAGGGTGTGTAGAGATGTGGACGGACATGACGTGGAACAGTTCCACTGAACCTCCTAAATTCCTCAATATTTATTTAGCCGCAAGTGACAGGCGCCCCCTGGGGGTGGTGGTAATTATGCTCATGAAAAGGAGCTCGGATGATGTCAATTTAGCGAGCACGGTGTGGATGGGTGTCGATCAAACCCATGAACTACACTGGCACCCTTCTTTAAAACACGAGTTTCACGTCGGCATCTGCTTGATGTAACCATGTAACCATGACAACAAGTCATCGATGCTTTTTAAAGAAGTAGCAAATGAATCTCAAGACAGAGTGTTAAGTGTTCTTTGAATCTTTGACATTGCTATTGTGAATCCAGCAAAGGCCTTTTAATGAACTGATAACATCACCAAGTGGTTGAGTTATTGAGTTAGCTTTTCAGAAATGTCCACAAAGGAAAAACCAGTACGTACGGCTGGTTGAATATTTTTAGTATGAATTATTTAAAAAGCATCTGAAAAAATTGTTTTTTTTATTATTATTATAATGCGATTTTTTTTTTTAAATGCGCACCGGAACAGATTGATGTAACTAACCAAGATCTTCAGTATACAGTTTGAGAATAAAACAAAAAATATATTGTGGAATATTTTATTATAAAAGTAGCATATGGCGTGTGGAGAAATAAACATTTGTTCAATCTGTTCATGAATGTAAAAGCAACCTGAAATTATTAAAATCGGTCCTGTTGCTGCAACATCTGTCCAGGATAAGCTCTAAAATCTCAGTGATGGCGTTCTCTCGGCGACTGTCAACAACCCCCCCCCCCCCCCGCTAGCGTTTTGACGTTAGGTCCTCAGAAGGCTGGTCAAGTCCTAAAAGATCCTCCAGGAGTGTTCAGGAGGCTCCGGAGTCTCTGCTACCAGCAGTCACTCCCGCCACATCTCTATCACCATCTTTGCGGTGAGCACGTGGAGAGGGTGTGAAATAGGAGGTTTGCTCATGCACACGGCCATTAATCACAGGTCCAGAGGTAGTAAACACTCTTTGATGGTCATTAGAGAACAGTTCTATTACAGAGGTTACTGTGTCTAGTGGTTAACCTTCTCATCTTTGATGTATAGCAGCGTGGGTTTTTAGAGCCGAAGGAAGGGGGGGGGGCACCCTCACCTTGGCTGGAATGTCCCCCCTTCAGCAGTTTTTGAATCGTTGTGCAATCATTGTGCAACCTTTTGTTTTCCTCCTCTCCCAATGCTCCTCCTTTTAACCTCCCCCAACTCATCCCCTGATCATCATTCCCTTCCTCTCCCTTTGCTCCCTCCCGCCTGTCATCTGAAATGTGCCCTGCATAAGTGGAGGCAGCTGCTTAAGTGCTGCAAAAGGGAGGAGAAGGGGAGAGTGGAAGTGGAAGGAGGGAGGTGAAGGGCCGGGGAGAGTGAGAGAGAAAGAGAGAGAGGGAGAGAGAGAGGGGGGGGAGAGAGAGAGAGAGAGAGAGAGAGAGAAAGAGAATGACTCACAGTTAGCTTTGCTTCCTGAACGCTGCAGCATCAACTCCTCCCATTTCATTCAAGGTCTCTCGCTTGCTCTCTTTCTCTCTCTCTCTCTCTCTCTCCCTCTTACAGACACAAACACTCACACACACACACACACACACACACACACACACACACACACACACACAAACACACACACAAACGCGTGCATTCATGTGAGCATAAATAAGGCGAGTTCAAGATTGTACAGAGGTTTCTGGGTTGTTGAAAATAATTTAACATTGTGCTGCAGTGGTGCATTATTGACATGAGAGGCTTTATTTTCATTTTGTTTTTTTGTAATGAAATTTTAATGCGGACTCATAATTAGGTGGCTGCTCTTGATGTAGCAGTCTTATCTCTGGCTGCTGCGCTCAGTGTTGGTGGTGCTATATGAACAGCTACTGATTCAATACAATAAATAGCATACTGTGAGAATAGCGACAATTGTCTCTGTCACTGAAATGTCACATGAAATGTCTCCGGAGCTTAAGGGCAATTTGGCGAGGGTTTGTGCCTGTGTCTTTAGTGCTCTTGTGGCAGTGGCTTCATTGCTAAAAGCACACTCTCCTGCAGTGGAATTACATAGTGGTGGTGACGCCAGCAAAAGCCCAGGGCTTTTATCAGCTGTCATTCACGCAGCAGAAGCTGGATACAGGCAGCAAGGCCACCACACCGTGGCACAGGACAAAAGCCTAATACTGGGCGTAATTGTCAGGAAATAATGGCGTCTAACAAGGTCAGAGAGGCACTGTGGTGTTGATGCACTGTTCCTCTACTGTGGCCTCAGTCTGGATGAAGACCTTATGTGCATAGCATAGTCACATTGCTCGGACTGTAACACGAACTAATCTATGTATTTTATAAAGAGACTGAAATATATTTTTAATACGTGAAATAAAAAAAAATGGCAAGAGTAAATACTGGAAATAGTAAGTAAGCTGGCGCGTAAGCTTCTACTCGGCTAATTAACACATTTGAATATCTGTTTTCTTTATTTCTTTATTAGCTTTAAGCTTTCTATGTAAGGCAGAATGAGGTGAGAGAGAAATGTGATCAAAATGCCAACATATTTTTAATTTCTTATTCCTGTATTTATTATTATTATTATGATTGTCATTATAATAAATGTTATGGAGTGCTTCATTTGCATGAAATAATTACCATAAATACGCGTGGACAGATACTGGTACAAAATAGACAGAACCAAAGGAAAACGGCTAGAATGAGTAGATGAAGAGGTTAACCTGCAGAAACGAGTATTCACTTGGTTCCTCTTTGTTTGTTTGTGGTTGTCGTATCTGTCATCAGTAAATAAGAAGCATTACACGGTGAAGGTGGACGTGTGTGTGCGTGCGCGTGCGTGCGTGCGCGTGTGTGTCTGCACTTAAACACATCCACTTCATGTTATTCACAGGACTCACCTGTGTTTGACCTCATCAGCCAGTGTCACTATTCACAGGTCTGTCGCGGGAGCTCTGTAGATGTCACTGTTTAACCTGATCATTAATAGTAAGATTACTGGAAATGTAAACTTTTACTTCATTTTACTTATTTTATTTTTTACGATTTATTTTGGTCATCCCGTGAAAATGTAACTTTAAACATGAGAATACGCAACGAGGCCGAGCTAAGCAGATTTCCTTAACTTCCTAGTTGAAGACATCTGATAATGACTGATTTTAATGCTGTTTTAAAAATATATTTTTGAGGCAGACGGGGAATTCAGAGTTGACATGGCGACATTAACATTAATGTATCGACCCGAGATGATTAGGGTCAAGGTTTCTGACTTTGCACCACTAAACTGAGACACAGTCAAGGTCTGTGTGATTTTATTATGGATGCCTCTCCGCTTTTCCTCCTCTTATAAATATTCATGATTAGGAGGCGGGCCTACGAGTCAGTGTGGGTTGTGAGGTTCTTCTGTCTGATTATTTAGAAATTCCATGAAGCAGATGGAGAAAACTGTAAATATTCATCTGATGTTTTACATTCCAAGGACCCTGAATGACAATGAATAGGACCATGCAGTCAGGCACCTCTGACTATTTCGTTTTGTTCCTAGAGAGATTGGTAGAGGAGGAAGTGTTTCAATGTGAATATTTTCTGTTTTGTCAAGCAGGAGTGACTGTGGTTTTTCTCTCCCCGTGATGAAACGATCATTTAAACATGTAGTATAGTGAGTGTGTGAGTGTTTTTGCCTGCAAGTCGCTTGTGTGTCTGGTAGCAGGATTACGCTCAAACTATGTGGCCGATTTTCTCCAAACTTAGAGGAAGGGTTTAACATTGTAACATCGTGAAAAATGGGTAGTTTTTTTTCACTGGGTTTGGCCGAGGTCACCCTGGTGGAGGTCTGGGCTCCTCTTGTAGCCTCTCCCTCTCTCTCTCTCTCTCTCTCTCACACACACACACACACACACACACACACACACACTCTGTATTTGGATAGCAGACTGTAGGTGGGCGCGGTTTGTACCAGGTGTTAATATTATGTACCAAAGTACAAATACCTTATTTTATTCCTGGACAGATAATTAAAAACATCAAGTATTACTACACTGTCTTTGTTTTCTCAAATCCTGGCTCAGCCTTCATCCTTTTAGCTTTAAAAAGAAAATAACTTTGGAGAAAATAATCCACAGAATATTCTCGAATATAACATAAATAAAAATGTCGCTTATTGCCATATTGACCTCACCTACAGAAAAGGTAGTTTCTTGTCCCACGCGATACCCTGCTACCAAATTCTGTTATGAAAATGGCCCTCTGGTTTTTGTGCAATCCTTCTGTCCGTCAAACGGAAGCAAGTAAAAAAAGAAAAAAAAACAGCATCCTGTTGTGTAGTTCTGAAAGTGAGTAGAAACCACGAACCAAACATGAAGTCCTCGTGCACTTGGTTGAAGCCGGGGAAATGGCCAGTGCAATCCTAGAACACCGAGGTGCAATCTGCCACACCATGAATACGTAGTTAGGAATCCATGATCTGCAGGTTGAGCCTGGGCAGCTTCAATAATGGCCAATCAAATAAGCTCCTCTCATCGCATCTAAAAACGGGCAGCAGTGTCCTGATGAGCCGTGAGGACGCTCAGGTTTGCTTCTGTGGGATTATGCAGCCACCCAAACACGCCTCAAAGGGTAGATACGGTTCTTTTTTTGGTCTTCATCCAATTAGTCATTAGGGTTTTGGTTTTTTTTAAGTGTACAACACGATTCTGTTCGGATTCCTAGTAGCTGCTGAATCACTGTCGGTATAGTTAGCACATATAATACAATTTTACTCACACACACAAGTATTTTAGTGGTTTATTTGATTGCATTTATTTTATTCCCATTTCAATCCCATTTTTAAAATTTGATATATACAAGAAATTACGTTTGTTTTGCTCAGACGAGAAATGCCCTGATGTTTTTGTTGTTGTTTTTTTAGTGAAGCTGAAGATTATTGTTTGTTATTTGCACACTATGAATTTATGGAACAGCTAATCTGTCTGATATGCAGGAAGTCAATAGGTTTGTTTATTCATTTTCCAAAAGTCCAGCGACCTTCAAAATTTCATAGATGAAATGTGTTTAATCTCATCACGCTTTGGAAGCGTGCAGCTCATCAACCAGGCAAATATCAGTAAGAGACAACCGCATACGTGAGAAGTGAAGGCTAAATGTCTCCTTATCCTTCTGTTGATAATAAAATAATGCAGGATGTGGGATTTTAATGCGACTACTATTTCACAACCGCATCGCTGTTATATCTCGTGAAAAGGTGTAAGAGCTACAACAGCCTTGAGACTCTAAAGAACAGCTGACGTGCTTCTCTAGCGGGTCCTGACCTGTGATGTCATCAGTCGGTAGGTAGTTTGCTTTATCGGCTGTATGGATGCTTTTGAATGTATTCTTTGTCTGAGCGATCATGCTTTTTGGTGTGTCAGATTAGCCAGGGCTTTTTGCTCATAGACACATAAACATGCGCCCACTCACTAACTCGCCCCCTTCTACAGCTCAACGCCATCCAAGTTGTAACAGACTGCTGCCCAGATCTGACTTATAAAATGTCAGATTCTACTTGTGACTGTAATGTTAGAATTTAGATGCTTAGATAACACCGTACAGCCTCACACATACACACTCACGCACACACGAAACACGCTCAATAAAGAATCCTCAAAATACAACTCATCTTTATAAATGTAATGTGTCACTTACATATTTAAGAGCAAACAAAAACACAATCCACCTGAAAATACTTGTCCGTTTCTCTCCAGTGTGTGCCTCTAAAAATGCTTTAGTTTCATTCATTCATTGCACCTGTTCTATATAGAATGAATCTGATGTGTTCATATGAGAACACAATACGCTTGTAAAGATATGCAATCACTCGTTTAACATCTACTTAAATGACTCACCAGTAATAGATGCGATATGGTAGCACTGCCATCATAATGTACAGTGTTGTTTTAAATGGATTCAATTTATTTACCTTATTTATCTGTTCTGTACATGGTACTCAAAGTGCTTTACAGTGTTGTCTCGTTCACCCTTTCACACACACACACACACACATGTGGACGCGCACACACACACACACACACACACACACACGCACACACTGATGGTGGAAGCTGACATGCAGGCCGCCAATGTACTCATCAGGAGCTGCAGTTTGATTACATAGACAGCCACCCGATACCCCCTGAGCTATGATGTATAATATTCCATATTGCTGATATTTTGCTTGCTGCATCTGACTCATGCTGCACATCAATCAATCCTCCTTCCTAGTTGACAGAAGAACCTCGGCCTGTGCTTGAATTCATTGCGGTAGATATGGGATCAGGAACATCAGAATCAGGTGCTGATACTACCGAGCACACGATGGCGGACTTCGTTCACAGATGTGGTATCGGAATGACAGTGCAGAGCCGCACATAGATGTCAAATAAGTTGTTCTTGAATTTAAATTGAACACATTTGTGTATGTATTTTTTTCTTTTTAGAGCATTGGGATTTACCATTGTATAACATCACCAGTAAAGTTAATATTTAATAAAGTAGGCTGTAATCAGAATCATTATCGGCAGATGGGTTTTAGAAACTGAAGTGAAAACAATGTGGATACGTACATCTCTCATTAGTCCTTAGTTGGTACAGCACAACTACATTTGTAGGTTACTCTTTGAGTGCAGTGAAAAGAATTGATTGCCTGTTCATGATGCTAGTCAGCGATAGCTTGTTCCACTTTAAGACTAATCTCTATAAACACATTCTGCATAGAAACACAGAGTCTTAAGGCGAGGGAGAACAAGTCAGACAAGGGAAGCGTCTGGTTGCCGTTTGAGTTGCTTTGACCAATCATGGTTGTGTCCACGTCAACCGACTGCGTGGAGCACAGAGGACTTGGTTGGAAATGCAAGTTTGGACAAATTGCTGGAGTCTGATGATTTAACAAAGCTGTTGTATTGATTGTAAACTATTAACTGTGCCTAAACTGGCTACTTTATCTTGTATTTTCTATCTTTCAACTCCATGCAAACTGTCAGTTGCTATACTGATTGTAAACAAGGAGCAGTGGGCGGAAGGAGGAAGTCTTG
The DNA here is from genome assembly GCF_037954235.1 of Aulostomus chinensis. Classification (NCBI taxonomy): domain Eukaryota; kingdom Metazoa; phylum Chordata; class Actinopteri; order Syngnathiformes; family Aulostomidae; genus Aulostomus; species Aulostomus chinensis. Next base: position 13,019,196 of record NC_141332.1, on the reverse strand, counting down.
GACCGGATATCCGCTGGCTCCACCAGAACCCTGCAATACTAGCCCTTGTTCTCAGATGCTAAGTTGTGTGACATAGCCGATGGGTTCCGAGATTGTTAAGAGACAAATAAATTACATATTATATCTGATTGGTCATCGGTGCATCGCTGATTCATGCACCCTGGCATTTCCATCACGGCTAGAAGAATCTGAATTAGTCCATTGTTATCCTGAGGAGGGCAGTTTGCAGGAGTTGATCGTCTCTATACGCTGAAGTCAGCCTGTGAGTCAGCACCTCATTAGCTGAAACAGTTTTGGGATTTCCCCCAGTGTTTTGTTAGATAAATTATACTGCAGTGCTCCAACAAATGCAATATGCAGAAGATATATTTCAAGTCGTGAACTGCTCAGAAAAGATTCTTCGCACTCTAATACATCGCATGAATATACTTTTCATTTGACTAATGTTCCCTGGTAACCTCCGCTGGCGTGACTTTGGGTCGGTTGTAGTCTGCAGTAAAGATCCTATTAGTGCCACGAATTAAGAGAAGGAAAATGAAGGTTTATTGCTGGTGTTTATTCATCATCTCTCTCTGTTTGCCACCCTCCAGGTATCTTAATGTAAAAAAAAACAAAAAAACATTTTTTTTAAGTAGAATACAAGCGTGGAAAGAAGTTACTAATCTCTATACATGCTGCAGTAATTCACACGATTGACAAGTAATCCAGGTTAATCGGGTTATTTCTACCTTCATTTGACTAACATGAGCCTGGATGTTTATGTGATAGTTATGATAATTGTTGCATTGGCTTAATCTTGTTATAATGATAATGGAGGGAAGCTAAGGAGGAGCAATTACCTGCTGCTCTACATTTGAACGCTCTAAGTAATAGTAATAGCAAAACCTTATGAAAATGAAACAGAGGAGCCCGCTGCTAATGATAAATGGAAAAATGTGAACCTCCTCCTTGAATGTCACTACCTTGGGTGTTTTTTGTCGTTGTTTTTTTTTTAAATGGGCTCATCAACAACAGTGTCGGTCTTTTAGAGGAACTCTGTTATTGGGGATATGAGATTGTATCTGTGCTGCTACTCGCCGAGTGTCTCTGAATGGCTGCCCTGGGCATTGAGCAGAACAAGGCACAGAGTGAGCTGCAGCAAGCAGCTCTGGAGAAACAGCAACACTCTGTTATTCAGCCCTGTGCTCCAGAACATTGTGTGTACATCTGTAATCTTACTTACCCCCTGGGCTCACAGAGACCCCCCCCTTCTCTCCTCTCCTCTCCTCTCCTCTCTTCTCCTCTCCTCTCCTCTCCTCTCCTCTCCCATCACCACCATCTACTTTCACTCTCCTCCTTTTCAGCCCTCATGTCCATACTCTCTCATCAGCGCGTCATTCTTACACAAAGATACAGTCAAGCAAATACACCCACTTACATTCTCACGTTGACACCTATACACACAAACACACCGAGGGCCTTGAAGAAACACCATCTTTATGTGTCAAAGCTTGCTCACTTTTCCATTAATTAAATGACATAAACAGAATTCCTTTTTGGGGGGGGCAGGGTTGCCCATATGAGGTGTATTTCATATCATATGTGTGCTCTGGCAAAGCATACATTTTTTTTTTTTAGCTGAAATTGAAGCGGAGCTGTGAGCGTTTAAATATACATGAAGGCTACATGAATGCGATCCTGTCCTGGTTGGTGAGCAGTTATGAGCTGTGTCATGTGTCGGCGCTTTCGACTTCTCTGTGCAGGGCTTTCTTAGTTCTCCGTCTCCGCACTGAGACATCCCCCATTCCCTCCCCGCTCCGAGCTCCACTTCACACACTGTAATAAGGCATTCATACTCTCTCCTTGTTGCCTTGGCTGTTTTGCTGCACCACTACACTGCAGTCCAAGTGTAAAAAGCCTGCTGTTGTCTCAGCGAATGTGTGCGGGGCTTTGATGTTATTTTACCTGGTGCACACCTGTGCATATACACTTATATATTTAGTCGAATTCTGAAGATTCGCGTGAATCATATTACTTTGTCTCCTCTCTGATAGTGACGCAACGCACGGTGAGAGGATATCTCGAGCACTGACATGTTGTGATAATCTATGTGATCTATTGTCATCATCTGCAGCTTCATATGTACCGCAGGTTCCTCGGGGATTAGACGTGGCTGTCATGCTTCAGGTTGATATCTGGGTTCAGATCATGCCGCTGCCTGCGCTTTAATAAATCTGTATTGTTTCCATTGCATTATGAATCAATCATAATTTGATGAAATTTCTGTTGCTGTTTTGTCTGGTGTCTTACAGCTATAAGTGCATTGTTGTTGGTTTTTTATTTTTTTCTCTCCCCCTGACTTCAGAGTTTGTGAGTTTATTTCTAATGGGAGGCATTATAAAACAAATCTTTAAGGCTCCCACAGAGTTCAAAACAACAGGAATGTATTTTTCTCTTGCATCTCTTTCTTTTTCTCAGACAGCAGCAGCTTTCACAATTCAATTCGAATGCCATGCTTTTAGTGCTTGGGTTGTTTGATTATCCACAGACAGGGAACTGTGCTGGATTCCATTCCTTTCATCATGCTTTAACCAGTGTGAGCTGGCTCCCCTGTCGTATTTTATGAGAGGTGATTTTAGAGCCTCTCCTTTATGCAGATGATTTTGGCTGCCTCTCCCTAGTCTTGTCTTCAAGAGGTGGATATTGGTTTTGACAAGAAAGCTAACCCTGCTACCTTCACTCGCACCAGGCTGTCTTCCCTGACTGCTTCACCAGGCTGGGTATTCTGGGCCATATGCTAATGCAAATTACTCTTATTGAAAGTGGAGATGCTGAATGCAGCTACAGGTGTTTTCAGAATGAGGCTCGGTGACAGAAATATTACACCATGGTTTGAAACCTCATTGACCCTCCACACTCCCACAGGGATGAGAGTGGCTTTATATACTGTCACTGAGCCATATGTGATTTTTATATGCAATGATATTCCCCATTAATATCCACATCAGACAGCAAGAGCGTGCGTGTATTCATCCATATATTTGGATTACAGGTTGGCGCGGAGCCTATATGGGATCATGTGTCGTTTATGGGATTTTTCCCTCTGCTGATAAGTGTTTCTGCATCCTTCACGTAAAGCCAGTGCGCTATGCAGGGCTTGTTGCTATTAGATAAAGCTCCTGGTAAGCTGCACGGCTCCTTCATGTCTTCATACTGATGGGAGGATATAAATTCAGTGAATGGGAATAATGAGGAATGCTAATAGGGTGTTCCTGGTCCCGGTTCAACACTACAAGGAACACAATCAAAGCAGCGGCACGCATGAAGCCATACATACGTGCTCTAACAACAGAAAGTGGAAATGCACTGCAGCCCGCTTTGTTGCAGTGACTGAACTTGAGGTTGCCTCCCTTAATGCAGACAGTATTGATGAGGATGGCGCAGGATTAACACGAGATCACACTGCTGTGTTTGTCCGCTTTTCACTGAGGAGGTTTTTTTTTAGCGACTGTTTCCCCTCAATTCTGCATCGTCCACTTGTCCCACCTTCATTTTTGTAATTGTATGCATGAAGTTTTAGCTGTAAATCCCAGCTGTTGGCAGGCTGTCTGCTCCTGCAGTGTTGGATACTCTGCTAAGCCATTGGCTGAGGGCTATTGGTTGTTTTTAAACTGGCAAACATCAGGAGAGATAACACAAAGGAGAGCTAGGTAGGTAGGTTGTAATCTTTCTTTTTTTTTTGTTTCTTTGCTGGTTGAATTGATTTGGGGAAAGGAAAAAAAGACAGCAGTGTTTGTCTCTCCTCATTGAAACAGATAGAGTAGCTGTGTTGAATAAAGGAGACGGTTCTCTCTCTATCATACTCCATCAGCATTATTTACCAGTTCTGCCAGTTGCTTTGTACAGCACCTCTCCCTGCCAAGTAGGCGACTGGCGTACGACCAGGGGCTAGTGACAACAGGCTACAGTGGAAAGCAAGGAGAGCTGTGTGAACGAGCCAAGTCTATTCATTCCTGTAGGCCGCCGACTGACTGAAGCACAGAGCTCTGAGGAGAACATAGCTCTCTCATTTCTAATGTACTCTACTAGAAATGATCATAAGTGCGGTCCATCATTTCTGAATTGACTTTTGCAACAATGGCAATGACTGTGGATATTTTTTAACCTACCGCTGAGGTGAAAATGCTTAGAATAGCCTTTAGACTTGGGAGCATGCACTGAATGTACTGTGCTGGATGTGAATCACATGTGTCAGACAGGCTGTAATAAATGCATGTTTCATTTGTCATCTTGAGCCACACTCCCATCAGTCCTCCGCACAGAACCTATGGAAACATCAGCACGATAGGCTTGGAAACAGAAAAGGGATTTTTTTTTTCACTGTGTGTCACAGATGGTGGGAAAGCCTTTGTAATGCTAATATAATATCACACTGTGTCGGCCTAGCTCTGCAGTTCGCTCTGTGTACCAAGCAGCCTGGCTGTGGAGTGATTTACCAGTATGGAGAGAAAAAGACCTCCCTCGGTTCACACTGAAAAGGCTGCGTGGTTGGCGGGTCTTACTGCTCGGCCTGCTGCGACTGGGCCTGCCTTGACTTTATTGATTCCTTGGGTCCGTCCAGTGCTGTGTACTGTTAATTAACTCTGTCTCTGAGTGTTTGCCACATTGTGTGTCCTTATGAAAAGGGATATTACCGAGGGCGAATAGGCATTAAAAACAGCAGGGAGGATAGAGTGGGTGATCAGAAATCATGTCAGAGGAGCTGCATATTTAAGCCAGTTATTTTCAACAAAAGCAAAATAATCTTATGAAGAAAGAATATAAATTCTTCCTGCTTCAAAAGGCAGCTGATTACAATGAAAGATGTTGCTCTGAGACACCTGACTTTATCTCCTAGAACCGATGTAAAGGAGCCTCCCAATAAACCAGCCAATGGCAGGTCACTTCCTCCACTGTTAACCAATGACTTAGTGCCTGCCTCCACGCTAGCGAGTCAGCTGCTAGAAAGGAGGAGAGGGAGACATTGATGTCTTTCTCTAGCTGTGCCACGTCATATTGTTGTCAATTCGATTTCCAGCCCTCATCCCAGGTATTTGAATCACAAGGGGGAGAGTTTCATATCCTTGCTGGGAGAAGAAGGGGGATCTTGTCTATCTGAAAGAGCATGCTGGATTAAGAGGGTTATTTCCCCAGAGGGGGGATATGAGAGTGAGTGTCACTCAGACAGCACTCACTCTCGCGCTGCCTCTGCCTCTGCATGTTGCCAGGGAGCCCCAGTTTTGACTTCTTCCCCTCTCCTTCCCCTCTCCTTCCCCGTCTTTTCCTTTCTCACATAATCCCTTTGCTTTCTTTTCCATGTGGGCAGGGGTGCAGCAAGAGATTCTGGGCTCCATCAGCCATTTAATATTATGTTATAATACGTTTTTTTTTTAAAGCCTCTATAAAAGCCCCGCAACCCCCCCCCCCCACAAAAAAACAAATATATTTAGAAAAGCCCCCCACACCCCCACCTACATGCATATCCTTGTCCTCACCGTTGCAACAATCTCGTCACGCTCCCTTCCTCCTTTCCCTGCTGGTTCAATGCTACCCTACAGGGAATGGAGAATGGCGTGGTTTGGAGGATGGTTGTTATTCCAATCACACCTCAGATGCAGCGAGGGTCCAGTAAAGTACAGAATAATTGGCAGGTTCCAGCAGCTACACACAGCACAAATGCCTGTGTGTGTGTGTGTGTGTGTGTGTGTGTGTGTGTGTGTGTGTGTGTGTGTGTGTGTGTGTGTGTGTATGTGTGTGCATACACGCGCATTTGTGTGTTTGTGTAGCTGCGACGATAGAGGGCTGCTGTAGGTGCAGCATTCAGAGGTCATTTCATTAATTACTAGCTCTCGTGCTACGTGTGTGTTCTCACATTCTGTTTGCCAGTCTGCGTAACGATGACATGAACACGGTTGTAGTTTGATTTGCTGGTGACAAATAAAGAAACAAATGTTGTACAATTGTGTGCTGTATTTTCACAGTTTACAAACCCTATTGGAATTTGGAATCAGCTTCTCATTTTGTTTGTGATCTTGCTGGAGAATTTATCCCACCTCTGAGTCATAACTCAACTCTAGTATTTGTGTGATTCTATTATTATTATTATTTTTTTTTTTAGACAGTAGAGCAGTGGTGCACACACCTAATTAACTGAGGGTCTCGTGGGGTCAGAGTGCAGAGGTCATAGGTTGCATGCATTCACCTTCTCCTACCCAGGAGTCATTGACTGATAGGACTCTGGAGATGACCACTGATACGCATCAATGGGGCCGAGCGGGGCAGCTAATCAAGCATGTGGGGTATTGGACTGTGGACAAGCGGCGAGGAAAAATAAACCAGTGTTATCTTCTGCCTAACACATAGACCCCATAGGTGCACTGGTCTATTGATTAACAATTGATGGCAGTTGTAGCCAACACTGATATTGAGTGTGATTTTGCCTTTTTCCACCATCTCTGTTGCAGGCAGGTCTGTTCTTGCAGGGGTTGAGGAGCAAACTAGTTACAGGATAGCTGCGGTGCTAGGTGTGCTATTTCTTTGCTTAACTGTGACTGGCTAGAATGATGCTAGAGCTGTAGGGACCATCACCTCTTCTCACTCCGGCCCAACTGAAGCTTTAAAGACTTCTTCCCAAGACTCCTCACATAATGACAAGCAGAACATATACACACAGTATTCAACATAAAAACACACACTCAGCATATTTAATTTATAGTGCTATTTTAACAAATAATGAGCCTTAAACAGATTCCTACAATTTGAAATTGCAGAAGGCCAATTTTGATCAAATCTGGATGAATAGTGCAGCCCTACTGTCTGGTCAGAAACCTCTTACAAGTTCAATGAAGATAAAGAACACAAATGTGCACATGCACATACACTTGTGAGCAAAAGAAAAGGCAGCGGCCCTGAAAATTATATAAATGTCAATTACTGTGGCGCTTATGCTAGAGAGGTTGAACAAAGTGGTAGTAATAAAAAAATATTGATCAGTGCAACCTGTAATATGTTCGACAGAGAACGTTGTGGCAGAAACAGACGTTGACAGAAAGCCTTTGCAGGCATGTAAACCTGCAGGACATTATTTCTCTGTATTAGCGCTGATCACTGCGGAGTAATGGTCCCCAATCTCCCCAGCCTGATTTAGATTCAGCAAAGCAAACAAAGTGGAGCTCTAATAAATACAGCAGAAGGAAATATGATAATTGCATCCTAGATGGTTTCCCATTTTTCTCTGTTGCAGTAAAAGATTACACTGCGTGTGTGTGTTGTGTGTGTGTGTGTTGTGTGTGTGTGTGTGTGTGTGAGAGAGAGAATCAGTCACAAGTTCAAAGTGTAAGTCATTATTAGTAGTTTGGGCCCTCTGTTTCTGGGGGTTAGATATGTCTTCTGTATTTATAAGCAGTTAGACATACATCAGCATCTTTTCAACTGCAGTGCAGAGTGGGAGCGTTGGGAATGTAATGACTGTGTGTGTGTGTGTGTGTGTGTGTGTGTGTGTGTGTGTGTGTGTGCGTGCGCGCGCGCGTGCACGCATGTGTGTGTGGCTAGCATACATTTAATCCGTATGTCAACGTTAACATGTATGTTTGTGTACAAGCATTTCCAGTGTCTCCGATAGAATAATTTAGGTTTACACGCCTCACCATTATGCTCACGTGTCTTCCTGTGCCAGGCTTGTTAAAGCAACCTCAGGCTAGTTGAGATGTTCTTTTGTTAATGTCATCACATTATAAGGGACCTGGCGTTTATTCTCATGTACAATAAGAGGATTGCTGACATGTGAGCTGGATACATCCATATGTTAGTGAGGATTCCATTACTTCTGTCTCATTAGCAGCAGTGCAAAGGCCCTGAGCTGCTTCTTGTGCTCCAGTGGGACAGCTGATAAGGCCTGACTATGTGACCTTTAACAACCTAATCAACTTTTAACACCTCTCCTACTGCTTGCCTTATTCTTCTTTCTGCTAGTCAGTGGCAGGGCCCTATTCCCATTTAGCCTTGACTGCACTCTCCTACACTTTTTCTTTTTTAATCTCCAGCCTTGTTTTGACTGAATCTATGTACGTGTATGTATGAAGGAACATTGTAAACATATACAGCAGCAGGCCGTGATGAATAATGATTGCTTGTCTCTCTCTCTCTCTCACTCGCTCTCTCTCCTTCTCGCTCTCTCTCCTTCTTGCTCTCTCTCTCGACCTTTTCTATTTTTCTCCTCTCCTTGTCTCTCTCGCCCTCTCTCTGCTGAAGAGCTGAGGTAAAAGATTAAAAAAAGGCAGGTAATTAAAAAGTTATTTATCTTAAGATGAATAAAGGCTATTATTTATCAAAAACTGTGTCTGTGAAATCATGTAATTTTACAGCATGACAGCTTTTAGTAAGCATGTGACGCTAATTGTTTAGTACATAAACTCAGGTTGAGCATAGCCTATTGTACACATTACCGTATATGTCTGAAATCAGAGAGTGTATTTTAATGCTAATTGATAAAAAGCATCATGATGTTTTGGTGTAGAAATACATGGAATACATACACGCAGGATAAAAGATGACGGAAATCAAATGAAGTTTTCCAAACATGGATGTGTGTTAGGATGCATTTTCCTTGGCAGGGAACAGATGTCAGATGTCTTATATGGTCAAGATACAAGACAAAGGGACACAGGACAGCACAGTCAGAGGTACTGACACCAAGAAGGGGGTGGGGGGTTGGGGCTTAGAGGGTGGGAGTCACTAAGGGAGAACCAAGCCAGGCAAGCATTACAGTTGCGGTAGATGATCTCAGATATCAGACCTGCCTTCAGACCATCATGGCGGACATACATGGAAGAGACAACCCAGGTGCTGGCGATGAAGGATGAGTTGCTTTGGAGGCTGGAAGTCAGAGAAGGTAGTTGGTGTAGGACTGACAAATTGCGGAGGATGCAGTTTCACAAGGGCCCACCGTCCTCTTCCAAGGGTGCTGGTTTGATGAAAAATATGGATAGCTTGAACGCATCTGACGGGGGCCAGTGTCTGTAGACCTCCTGGCTGGTCTTGGATGACAAAACTCTCTTGTTTCAGAGGTACATGAGAGACCCCCTGGCTGGAGGACCTCAGACTGGGAGTCATTGGGACAACCAGAGAACCTCCTACCAGGAGTTGGTGTGAATGGCCATTAACCAGAGGCTAGCAGGGTTGAATGGAGGCCAGCTTGGTGGGTCCCTGCTGACGACTGAGGGCCAGCTGTAGACCAGATGGACTGGACAGCAGGAGAGCAACAGAAAAGGTTGAAGGTCTTAGAGGACCTCTGTAGATGGCCAGCCAAGTACCCTTTAGACTGGACTGCTGGTTCAGAAGAACTTTAACCAAGGAAAATGGGTGGACTCACTGGTTCAGAGGGGACAGGCTGGACGGGTGCATACTGAGCATTAGCTGGCCAGAGGCTAGTGAGCTGAAGGCTGGATCACTGTCGAAATTTCAAGGTTTGTAGCGCAGGAATCAGGCTGAGACCTGGCGACTAGAGAGACAGGCTGGGACCTCGCCTGGGGAGAAATAGGATGAGGCCTAAGCTCAGGGGAACCAGGCTGGTGCTTAGCCTCGGGAGGGACAGGCCTATAGGTGCAGAGGAAATAGGTGTGGAAAATTAATAAAATAAAGACGATCAAGACAAAATAATAGTTACTTGTGAGTCTACATTTGGACGGGCAGTTGGAATGGCATTCCTGTTCTATTTGATACTTAGGATTGGGTCAGATCACAAAAATATGAACACCTGTAAAGTACCTATGTAATATATCCTGCAGTCTAATTCATTAATAAAATAGTATGTACTGCTGCTATGAAAACTTGAAACAACAAAAACCCTTAAAGTATAATGCAATACAGTAACGCATGATGGTGTAATGCAATTTGGTAAATAGAATGCCGTCCAACCGAATGGCACCGTTAACATTATTGGATACGCGTCAGTGGCAGATCCCTGGAATATCTAAACATTTACTCATATTACCAGTTAGTTTGTACCCTTGTAAAAAATCTCAAAGCAACCAGAGCCAGAGTTGAGTTTGCTTACTGTCTAAAAGAGCTTTATTCACAGTACATGTTCATCCTCCTAGCCCTCAGTGCCTTATGAACCGAAGAATTCTTGCGGTCAGATTCATTCTTGACCTTAGAAACAGCAGCTCCACTAAAAAGAAATAAATCTCAGCATAAGGTCCAACTTGTCAGGTCAAATTGCTTGGCCTTGTTCAGTGGGCGGAAACTGTTGTTTGGTGGGATAGTTGGAAACATGAAACAAATATCAAATTTCAAATAATCACATCTTACAAGTAACTGATGCAAACTGGCATTCTCTAAAAAGGACTTTTGAACATTAACTCCCCCATAGATTTGTGATTAAATGACTTTTTTAAAGTAAAAAATATGTTGAAAACTTCAGCATAAATGTCTCTTTGCAAAGTTGTAGAGGGCCGATGAATTAGAAGAAAAAAACAAAACAAAACACCTGAATAGAACAAATACAGTAAGTTGAGTCCCAGATTTCAACCAATGTGTTAGACAGCACGGTATTTTTGGAACCGATACTAAATTTGACTGGAGATTCATGATGCAGTTTTATTTTTACCAACCAGAAGTACTTTGTTGCTTAGCAAAAGTAATCTTTAGCAACTGCAGTCATAAACCGCACTTCCTGTGGAAAAACAGACTTTAAAATATTAACTTTTGTAATTGCAGCAACTGGATTTTGAAGTGAATTCAGGTAATATTGTTATTTGTGGTTTTTTTTTCCCCCATTAATTTTGCAAATGTGTAGGTGCGCATGTATTATACATCCCACTCATTTGTCAAGGTAGCGGCTACAGTTTAGCAGGTGAGCTAATATCGCAAACTAAATCGTGGTCGGCTGTGTGGGGTGAAACATGGACACAACTATTCACTTTCCGGCAATGCAAAAACATCTATTTTATTTCTAAATGTCAGAGCTCAAATTTCTTGACAAACTGACATAATTCACAAGGTAATAAAAAATATCTTTTTCTGCATTATTAAATGTAACACGCTGATCAACATGTGCTGCTTCTCATAGGTCAGCGAAAGATCAAACTCTGTACAGTCTACTTTTTTTGTCAGTTTCGCTCGTCTCTTCTGAGTTAAATATTTGTTTTTATGATGCAGTAAATATATTATTATATTTTTTTTTAATTCTTTAATCAAAACAACAAATTAGGGAATATATTTCAGTCTATTCAAGTGGAGGTTCGTAGGATCTTTGCTGAGGCACAAGGAAGCTCTCGGTGCTCCATACTGAGAATATGTTGCTTTTCTTCACTGTAAATTTGTCACTTGTCCGTACGACTTGATGTTGCAAAGCAGAAATGGAGCAAGAGAAAGAAAAGGTGCAGTTTCAGGCCTGCACAGGGAGGTCTTGGGTGTAACTGGTCCAGATCTTGCTCTGCAGGTGGCTGTGCTGATGAAGATCCAGCAGCCCTGTAATCCTGGTTCGTAGTGAATCTCTCTGTCTATTAGATGCTTCTCGGGTCCTTCAGCAGCCTGTAATTGACGATGATTATCTCAAGCAGATACCGTATCTCTGCCATCGCTGTGGCCATGTCAGGGATTTTAGGTGAGGATGTTTGATCAAATATAGCAGCAGGCAATTGACAGAGAAGGCTTACAGTTGCAGAAGCACATGGAGAAGACACCATTGAATTAAGATACGCAGATAAGAGAAGGGTTCTCTCTCTCTCTCTCTCTCTCTCTCTCTCTCTCTCTCTCTCCATGTGTCAGAGATGAAATCATTGAGATTTTTCTTCAGCTGTGACACAGATATTAACTGACAAGCAAATCTTCATGACAGACTTAGATACTAAAAGGAACGCAGGCATAGCTCAGCTGGAGTGAAAGGTTCTAACTGCAGCTTGATAAAAATATTAATATTTGATGCTGGTGTATTGATAAAGAAGAAAATATCGTGATATATTGCAGTATCGATGTTTTGGGGAAACATTATTTTATATATAGGCCAGCTCATGGCTGGCTAGCAGAGTGGTTTCTTGATTTATGTGGTTTCCCTTGGCCTCTGTGGAAGTTGTTTCTTTAAAATCGCCTTTTTGATCATGCAGGAGGCTAAAAATTATTGAACAGAATTTGAGATGTTTTAAGGACTTGCAGACAGCATGTTGTCCCAATTCTAATGAAATTTATTCATAGCATAAATACAGTAACTATGGGAAAATTAATCTGATAATCTTTTTGATTCTTAATTGAAGGATTAATACATAGAAAAATGATTATAGTCAATTATTGAAAGCGAAATGATTCTCAACAGACGGCTTCTTTAATTATTTCATTTTGTATTCTGAGATGATGAAAAGTTGCCACTATTAGATATCATAAAATGTTTTACAAAATAAAAACATTATTAAAGTCATTGCTAGTTCCAAATTGGCGCATATGTTTTCATGCCAAGCGCCCTCGCCCTTTAACTAGCAAATGAACCTACGGTTCCTCTGCGCCGGTGGGGGCTTTAGTACGTTGATGAGGCTGGTCTGGCGCAACCACGGTGTATTGTTTTTTTGGAATGCCACAAAATGTTTGCGCCATAGACCAAGAAGGGGCTGGTCTTTGTTCAATAGCATTGTGCTTGAAGTGCTATTTAAAGGGCGCATCAATCAGATGAGCAGATGCGTAGCATTGTAATTTGGTTCTATTGATGCCTGAAAACATGGAATAATTGGCTGCCACCTCCCCCCAGGCCTTCCTCACCTCTGATGGCCTCAGTGGATTCCAGCTGTTCCAGTGTATGACATACACGTGCTCCTTGACCTTGCGCACGGGGAGGTCCATTTCCAGATTCTTCCTGCTTCCTCCCATTTGAACGCGCAATCTGGGCTTTAAAGGGAATGACACAAGGTTCTCTGACTGGTTTAAGTGATGTCATACCCAAAACATACCTATTCGCACTGCGCGCCACTGTTTGCAGTTTAATAAAGCGCCCTCCAAAATGTCAAAATGAGGCTGCATGCATAGCGCCATCCACCAACCGCCTGGCGCCATAGATCAGCCCGTATGTCTATGTACATAACGTGATGTAACGTGAGCTAAAAGATGCATTTTGCTTACAACTTTAAAACAAAAATTGCTGAGCAAGCAGGGACAGAGAACATTTATTCACATGTCATCAGAGAATCGTACCGTGAACATATCAGCGAGGTTTCTGCAGAATTTTCCGTTGCATTTTCAAACACGCATTTCATGCTGTTCCTCGAGTCCAGACTCCCTTCAGAAAATCAGTGATTTTACTGCAGCAGTGTCCGTCAGTCCCACTGTCCACATCTGGTCCATCCACATCTGGCTCAGGAGCTCCCATCGCTCCATCGGGCCTTTGGTAGCATGTTCCCTGGAGGAAGTGGAGTATTCGCCCGGTCCTGGAGCCACAGATTGAAACCTGCTGCGGCTTCTTTCTTTCCCCATCTGCAGGTCGACCTGAAAACATGACACCAGATTTACAAACAGATGTTATTTGAACAAACTGACTACAAATGCTGGAGAGACTTCAGAACCAACGGTAAATAAAAAACCTAGTTTGTGGCCGGTCCTGTCAGAAGTCGACTGCTGCTGCATAAACAGAACAATAAATATATGGAAGGGTTCACTGGTAGTCACAAATCTATCACAGACTCTGCAGTTCCCTTCAACCCTGCTGAGATTTCTAGTGAGGTTCGGCTCATTGTTTCTGTTTTGAATCATTCTCACTGTTCATCTGCTTTGTTACCACATGAAGCAAAAAACTGCTTTAACTCAAAAACCTCATGTAGGCCTCCCACCAGCACCAAACAGAAGACAAATGACGATAGAGCAACATATTATGCTTCTCTCAGGAGTTGGTGAAGACTTAAAAACAGGAGAGTGAATACTGAGGGACTCAAACATGACTCTAAATGAATATTAATGCTTCTACGCTTCGGCTGAATGTGTAAATGAGCAACCGCTAACAAACTGGCTGCATCAGCTTTAGAAGCTAATCTGTGTGTGTTGTGTTTAGAGCCAGACAGGCCAAGAAAAAAGAATGCAGGTTTAATTCTTAATTGTACAGAGTTTCGCTTGATGTATTTCAGATTGTAACAAATATGAGCTGACTTTTACAAATGTTGTGGAATTGATAACCACATCATAAAAGTGACTACAGACGTTTCCACTCACGCAACCTCAAAACACAGGCCGATGTGGTGACTATTTTTACAGCTTTATTAGAAATAAAACAAGAACAGTCAATGTGTTCGGTCTGTTTTCTCTGCTGATTCTTTTAGGTTGCCTGTGTGTGTCATATGTGAACCCAGGAAGTAGAGTGAGGAGGCTCGCTGAAACTTTGACAGAGGAATACAGAGGTGTGTGAAATAGAAGTGGGAAAAATAGAAGGAAAAAAAGAATCTACCGAGTTCCTCTTTTCTATTCTCACATAGTCAAATGTCCTTCCATTATGCTGTGCCAGCACAGGAAAAATGTCCTTCTCAACCTGTTATCATTATTCTTTTATTGGGAAAAAATGTTCAGGGTTGTTTTTATTGTTGTTTTCCAATCATAAAAAAACCTGGTTGGTGCTAAGCACGCAACGCAGTGCAGCAATGGGGTCCTTGCAAAACCACAACGGGCCATGCTTGGTGCGTGAAACTTTTTCGGTAATCAATGTGCAAAAATGCGAGAACTTATCGGCATGTATGTTGCTTGTAGCTAGCTAGCTTGGCAGTGTTTGTACATAGAAAGTCAGACTGTTAATTGAAAGCAACTCCCCATAGTGCGTTAACATCCACAGCGTTGTTCTGTTAGACTAAGTCACTTGCACCCATAGTTCCCTGTAAATTATTGGGAGTGCCCGCCGGGTGCCGCTAATAACTCTCATTATTCACAAATGCATCTGCTTTCCAAACACTCCTGCTTTGTACACATAATCTGCATGGCATTGGCTGTAGTGGGCGGGGCAAGTTGTCCTGTGTAGCGCAGCGATTGGCTTTTCCCAATAATGTTCCTGCGTCCATTCACATCACTGCTTTCCCAGGACATTTTTACTAAGTCTTCAGGGGGGGAAAAGCAGTACAGATTTCCCAGAAAATCGATTCCTGCTCTTATTCACACATAACCCCTCCCTGGGAAAATACTGGAACACCTCTGAGAAAGGCTTTGTGTGTGAGTGAGGCTAGACTACTTCTTCTGTTACAAATAGGAACCGTGTTAACAGCACAGACAGGGCTATAGCAAGACTACTTACAGCCTTACCAATCAGTTAACAGGAGAAACACAATTAGTGACAGTGAGAGAAGGAGGCAGCTTTGTCTGCAGTTTGCATGTTCTTTTCTGTGTTTTCACACCCAGCAAGCATGTTACAACTCCTCTTCAATCAAAATACCTTCCTTAGATCTGCATTTTGTCTCTGGGTGCCTGAGAATGTACCAATTAGTAGTGATTCTATTTTCTTCTAAATGGAGACAAACCTCTCACAACTATTTACAGTGTAGTGCACAGAAATTACTTTCCAGATTTACATGTTTTTTGGCTTGTAAAAATCAATGTTTCTAGCTGCCAATACATTCATGGGAAAGTAGAGTACCTGTGTCTGCACTGGATAGGTGTTTCTCTGCATTCCAAGCAGTGCTGTGAGCTCACAAGTATTACCAAGAGTTGCGTGTGAAGCAGGTTTTGCAGCCAGACAGTGAACCTGCTCTGAAACTGTATACCTGTGTTGAAAAGAGGAGTCGCCATCTCAGCACGGCCTGTGTTTGGGCTGTCTGTTTGGATCAGAGTTCCCTGTGGCGCTATGCCCTCTTTGAGAGCTCCTCGGTTGGAGATCTATTCCTTTGGCCCTGACTCTTTCCCTCTGTGGTCACAATGGGTCCTTTATATACCTCTGCTGAGGGACCTTGCTTCATATTTTCAGCAGTTATACGTGATCCCACTCCAGCTATCCCTCTTGTCGCCGCTTCATTGGAGAAAAATGCAATCAAATCAAGGAGAAATGCAGTGAAACAGGGACCCGGGAAGAGACTTGCAGGAATTAGATTGTGGTGTTGATAAGTTCCATATAGAGCAAGCAAACATGCTCTTATCTTGTTATCCAGCTTGCACATTAACACAGAGTGTGTGGAGGAGGTGGAGGAGGTTTTTAAAAGGATAAATCGAATCCTAATCATTCTGTGTGGCGATTCCCACTCTCTGCTCTTTGTCTCTATCTCTGTTTCTCATTGTGGAGAGAACCCAGGTGAACACTTGAGAACAATGGCAGGGTCAGTGGTATCGCCCATTTCCCTACACCTGCCTACAAAAATGACTACACGGTGATCACCTGTTGTAATGTGTGATGTTTAGAGAGCGCGTCCCCGCGGGGCTGAATGACAGCGCCCTCTGTGAAGTATTAATGATGTGGATGCTGGAGTCAGATTGGCACAAACCTGTTGACGGTAGCTGTAGCGCTCTCTTAAAGCTGCACCCAGACATCAGGCTTAACTGCTTGGCAAATTGGACATGCTTGTTGGCTGTAGCTCCAATTTATGTGCACTCTCTATTGCAGTTAGTCCATCTTCATTATTGAAATGGCCTCTCGTCAGGTCTTGACAGAGTGGTGGAGATGGTAAATGGAGGGAAAGTCCGGGGGGAGAGTGGGTGCATACAGGAAAATCATGAATAATGTGGAGAATAAACACATTTGAGGCATTGGAGCTGGCTGGCAGGAGGGGTGTTGTGAAATGCCTGGCTTTCGTTTTCTCTCTCTCCCCCCCTGCTCTCTGTGATTCTATGTGCAGCTTCTGCCAGTGGATGCTGATGCTGTGGATCCTCAGCCTTGGGGCTTTGTCTAACACACATGCAGTTGGGCATGAACACACACACACACACACACACACACACACACACAGATATACACACACACACACACATACATAGAGCAGCTCTGAGCTCTGGCAGGACCTATGTAGCCTGACCAGCATGTCAGCTGTGTGTTGTGTCACCGCCACTCTGGAGACACACTTGCTCGCTGGCTACTGCCAATTTTTAATAGGGTGCTGCTGTGACTTCACTTTTCCTGAGTCCTTGGGATTGTTGCGTTGATAAGGCTTATATGACTCATGTGGGTCAGCCAGTTCAGGAGGGGGTATCCATTCCAATTCATGGTCTTGCCAGATGTAGAATTTCAATTTCTCAGTGTGCTCACATTGATACAAGATGACCTGAAAACCTTCGCTGTGCTCTGTAAATGCAATGTGAACTTAAGCCTCAGCTTTAGGAGTGCTTCTGGGTTGGGTCTACCTATGGGGTCCTTGTACCTGCTACACACATGAGCAGATGCGATGGCTCATAAGGTAATTACCCACTGAGCCAGTGTGTGTGTATGCAACTGTAGCAGGGGTTCCCTTCAGGTAGCTCTCCTGCTCCCTTCAGGTAACTCCCGCTCAGGTCAGTGAGCAGCTAATGACATTTAGAAGCAATAGGATGAAAGAGACGGCGGTTGTTTGTAGTCAGCTGCGCAGTACCTTTGTCTTATTGTCTGCCGTCTGTCTTAATCTCCCAGCCACCCTTTTCACACCACAAGGAGATCATGTTATTAGATCCCCTCCCTTGGCTCATTTGTCTTCCTGCAGCACCTCTCCTCCAGAGAAGGACTGCAGGAGCTGGAGAAAAAAAAAGAGAAGAAAAGAAAAGGAGCAGTGAGAAGACAATATAACAGACAAGAGGCCAGAACATCAAATGTTCATCATTTATTGGCCTAGAGTCTCTTGTGCCATCATTATTCTTACAGGAATCCCGCAGATATGTATTTTTTTTTCTTCTCTGTGCCACCCAACCCAATTTCAACATGATGTGCTTGGCTGACAAACTTCAAACTCTCTTCCTTCTCTATCTTAATGTACTGTTTTGTATTACATGGTACCCGCTGCACTGTATCCTGCGACACACAGGCACTCACTCAATCATCCACACCCCCACTTTCTCCCCTCACTTGCCACAGTAAAAAGTATTGTCGGTGTTCACAGTTTGCCATCACCGCCTCAGTCACATCTCTTTAATCTCTCCTCTTTGAGCTAGGTTGGTTTTTCCTGCTGCCGCGGCACATAGGAGGGAGGGAGTCAGCTAATTACAATAAACAAATATGCTCAGAGCTGCCTATGTAAGGTTCATGCAGGTTAACAACTCTGCTATAAATGTTAAATGAAGCTTAAAATAGGATAGTATGGCACACAGTTGCCATAGTGATCTCAGCTGTGATTCTTTGTGTACTTTCTTGGTTGGCAAAGTTTAAATTAATCTTAGACTTGAATCTGTGATACGGAGGAGAAATGAGTGATTGTTCGGCACCCTAAGGGCCTCTTTGATGTCTCTATCTTGTTTAGAAGGTTTTCTTCAATGACTGCAACTTTGTGTTTGTCTGCGCCTCGTGTGAGCCTTTGTTGTAATGAAATCTAATATACTAGTATTAATGTTATTCTGCATGAGACACACAATGGCATTTCTCCCTCTAATGATTCCCTTCATACTCTCTCTCTCTCTCTCTCTCTCTCTCTCTTTTCAACAGGTGGGACAGCCAAAATGATGCGTAGGAGGTGCAGCGTTGAGCCGTATTGATGGATGTGTTAACAGACAGCAGTCTCACATTGATCGTGAAGACTTCAGAACCAGAGAATGCAAATGCAGAGGAGAACACAGGTGAAAATACTTCACTTTTTCCTCAACATTTACAGCTCATAAATATAAATACCTTATTGTCATTTCAAAATGCTCATAAAAAAAATCAAATATTCACTTGGATTCTTTGGAAAATTTGCCGTGAACCTTTCGAGATATTGGGTTATCGACCCTAAGAAAAGAAATTTTAATTTTCACCAGAATAATCAAGCATTTGTTAGAATAAATGAAAGCCTAATGACACCAGTTCCTCTCCCAACACCTTTAAAACTTTGAAAAGACAATTAGTATTACCACACACGCTGGAACTAGCTTTTTGGAATAAGCTTTTAACCCTCAGCTTTAATCTTTTTGAAATTGTATGATGAATTTGAATCACATCCTGTGTTTTTTTATTTTTTTAATGAAAATTGAATAGAGAAAATTAAACGAAGGTTTTTTAAGCATTTGTTAATCCCCTTTTCCATTTCTTTTGCAACTCAAAACATGACATCCACCTTTTCACATAAAAAGGTGTAATTGCGGAAGAGGTTGCAACCATTAATTCTCTTTCACATTCATTAACATTGGCAAAGGATAGTCTGTGTCTAACATACAATTTATTTCTATTGCTTTTGTTTATTTCAGTTCAGTACCTGCTGCATCTATATTTAGCCATAAGAAAATGTATCAAATTGAGATTTATGTAATGTGAAGAAAGCCTCACTGAGTTTGTGCTACCTACTGCCCCCCTAGTTCACCTCTACGGAGCACCAGCAATCCTGAGACCAGCTCTAACTCGGCATTCGTCCACACCAAGAGAAACCAACTTTATTCACAGCTCTAGAGCTAGAGAGAGAGAGAGAGAGAGAGAGAGTAAGGGGGGGGGTGAGCTGGAATAGATGAGGATGAGCCATGAATCATGCTGCAGTTACTCTGCTTATTACCAATACCATGTGCTGGCTGGATTCACCCCCCCACCCACCCCCCACCCACCATTCACAAAATGTCATATAGTGAAGCTGAAGCAATAAGTAGCAAGCAGATTCAGTAACTGTCCCACCAGCTGGATGCGTGAGCGCCCCGGGTGGGTGAGCTGCAGAACAGCTAGTTCAGCATTTTACAAATCTACAAGCCTCTATATAACAGGGATGAGGAGCAGGGGAGTCGCAGGAGAAGGAGATAGCGAGCAGAAAACGGAGACAAAGAGGATGGAGAGGGAGAAGCGAATGAGGAATTATTACAGAAAGCCATTAAAAGTAAGAAAGGGGCATGTCAGCAGTTTTCATTTGCATTAATATTGTGATGTTTGAGATATGTTGGCCACGTGGTGAGGATGTTTGATTCATGGTAATAGCAGGGACTGGCAGGGCGAACTGTGACATCGAATCAAGGTTGTTGTTTTTTAAATATAGTCTATTTCATGTCACAATTTTATGACTATTATTTTAGCTCTATCACATAATAACTTTTGAACTATGTGAAATTAATTCAAATGAATGAAATTGAATCATAATTACACTTTCCTCTGATTCTATCACACTTCTTCTTGCCACGCTAGCCCAAATATCCATACATCTACAGATATTGTGACAATATCTATATCAATGTATCAATCCCAAAAACGACTTCTCAATATTTTGCAGTATTATAATTTCATCCATACTGCCCAGCACTAGGGACAGGTGGTGTTTCTGTCCTGTTATAAAGTAACTGACAGTAGTTGTCACGTGTGTGTGTCTGCGTGGCATCTGACACGCTAATAGATGAGGCCACAGTCGCCAACTTGTTCCTCTCCTCATGTCTGTGGCCATGTCCCTCAGCGTGGTCTCATCTCCCCACAGAGCCACCTGGCACGGGGCGTCTCTGGCTCACCTCAGGTGGATGAAGCCCTGAATGTCACGGCTAGAGAGATAGATGAGACTGAGAGAGTTCTGAGATCTGACTGGTCTAGTCTGGTCTGGTCTAGTTTGGCGGTGGTTGGGCTGTCTAGCATGGCTGGGCTTGGCAGGGAGGAGGATCAGAAGTTCAGCACCGCCTGCCAGCAGCCAAGGTCCTTCCATATGCTCAGTGGTGAACGTCCATGCCAGACTGCATGAGCTGTGTCACATCCAGCCTGGGTTTCTATTGAAAGAGAACTTATCCTGATAACACTATTACAGAGCTATAAGAGAACAAGACACTTGTGCCAGCTCAGATGCAGCGGTAACATTACACTGTACCATATCAGTGAATATGAAACCGCCGATCCCCCTCTGACCTCTAATGTCAAACATGATTTGTCAGCTATAGTCATCACTGTAAGACTGCATCTGTGTGTGTGTGTGTGTGTGTGTGTGTGTGTGTGTGTGTGTTTGTATACCTGTCTGACTGACTGATCTGTGGCACATTCTGAACAGCTGAAGAGCTAATGGTCCAGCTGGAGACAGATGGCCTCTCGATAACACTATACCCCCCAAGCCAAGACTCACTCTATCACTCTCCCTTTCACACACACACACACACACACACACACACACACACACACACACACACACACACACACACACACACACACACACACACATGCACGCACGCACGCACACACGCATGCACGCACGCACTGGATAGGATAGATTGTTAATCCGTTATAAAGCCTGGGGAAACAAATTTCTTAATATGGGTTTAATGTTTCACAGCAAATTTGAATGATCTTTTGGCAATATTAGGTGGCAGCTTAGGTTTCACGCAAGCACGGGAGGGGGTGAGGGAAGTTAATTTCTCCCCTTTCTTATAATTTTTCTCGATGTGCTCCTTTCGTAGAGTAATGAATGATATGACTATTCATTTCTTTATGTGTCCTATGTATAAAATTACTAAGTTAAAGTGCTGGAACAGTTAACATAAATCTCAAAATAAATCCCAGAACAAAATAATTGCCATCCTCAAAGAGTCTTCTCTTTAAATGCCATAAAATGTGACTTGAAGTCATGTTTTTACTTTACAGAAATGTTTGTTAAATGTAGAGGAGAAAATATATTCCCGCTCCTCTTCAGAGAACATGTGTCAGTAACATGCTTTTGCTCGGAGGTCATTTTGGCTCACAGATTGAACGGAACTGATGGCAAACGCCTCCCTGTGATGCTTGTGCAGCCTCTGACACGTTGCTGCAGTAGCATTTTTTTTTTCTGACTCTGAGAGGAAGAGAGAAGATACTCAATCCTCTTGAGGTTTTTAATCATTAAG
Source organism: Aulostomus chinensis (assembly GCF_037954235.1). Lineage (NCBI taxonomy): Eukaryota > Metazoa > Chordata > Actinopteri > Syngnathiformes > Aulostomidae > Aulostomus > Aulostomus chinensis. The sequence continues at coordinate 12,997,323 of NC_141332.1, read as the reverse complement.
GATGACAGTTGTATACGCTTTTAGTCGACACTCTGGTTGTTCCAATGTGTCTGCAGGCTGCAGACCCGCAGAGACTCGCTCTCGCAAATTTCATTAGCTCATTAAATCAGTCTCATATCATATCCATATTCAAAGATATACTTACTAGCAGGGCCACTATGTTGAATGTTGTTTGTTAAGCGGTCTTCCTTCAAGCATTTATCATTACATCAATAATTATTTGGCATGTCTTTTCTAAAACAGGTGACACTGCTAGTTAACCTTTGTGAATGCATTAATTGTTGCGGTGTGATTTCAATTTTTAATTTTCTTCTGGCATGATTTGAAGAATATGTGTGAGGCGGCAGCTTGAGATCGTACAGGGAGGCAGGTGTAGATGATATTGGTAATACAGTCTCCAACATATGGGCTTGTCGTGTCCCATGTGTACGTACCTGCCTCCACGGCTGTCATCTAATTATGAGGAGCAAACAAAGCTATCTGCCTGCTGCTGCAAGCCCACTTCTGTGGGTTTGATTGTTACTCATCAGATGGATGTCTTCAACTGATTAAGACATTGTCGCAATCGACCTGTAGAAAATCACCAGGACCCATTTTCAATTTAGTCATTACCGCTATTGTTGCCAGTCTGTATAATTTGGTTGTATGTTGGCGCTTACGAGGCAAGTTACAGCAGCGTCTTTATGGATGATAACGATAAATAAATAAAACGACTAGATTTATTTGATGTCAAATTTTTAATCTTAAAAGACACACACAGTTAGCGCAGCTAACCTCATTATAAGGAAATGTTTGACGGGGTGTGTTTATGTAAAATGAAGAATCAAACGACCCACATACATTTTCGTGAAACTGAATCAAAATCTGATACAAAAAGACACCTGAAGACAGACAAACTCCCAACGAGTAGAGGAGTAAAAGTCTCAGTTTCTCTGGCAACTAAAAACCATCACTAAATTAAAAACAGGATGAGAATGACTAAATATGAAGAACAAGGACATTTAACACAGGACTAAGACACAATTGTGAAAAATAGCTGCCAAAATTATCATTGTACGTTTATGCCACCATGATAACACAAAGCAGTTGTGTTTGTCTCTATTCTTAATATGAATTTTGAGGCAATGTGTTATTTCTCCCAACTTTACATTTAAACTTGAAGATGTAATGAGTAAGGAACTGCATTTACCCGGCTTGACAACGCTAATACCTTTTATTGAATCTAACTGAATTGTTCATGTTTAAGGCTGGTATTGCAAAGTGACATGTTGAAGTCTTGGGCTTTAATTGACAATAATTGTACTTCAAGAGCTGAGAACAAGTGAACAAAAACAATGTAATTTTATTTCAGAGTTGCAGTTCAAAGAGTTGAAAGAGCTTTTCTTTCTCCCCACAGGGGTGTGTGAGCAGAGTGGTGATCTGAGTCTGTGCAGACTTGTTGAGGCTGCTCTCCCTCCGTCCTCACCTTCTCCTGCTGCTGCAGAGACTTCACAACAGGCCTGCCCACCACACCAGAGCACCACGCCTACATCACCAACCCTCCCCTTCCCCCTTGGCACTGATCCCTCTCTGGGCGACACAGCAGCCCCCTGCCCGCCCTCCCATGAAGCCCCAGTTGTAGTTCCCCACTTTCACCACACTCCCAGTCCCACATCTCTTCCCACTCCAGCTGTAAGCTCCTGGGGTCCAACAGGAGACACCCAGAAGACTTCCCTTCCACTGCCTGTTGCCCTACCTCTGTCAGCAACAATGATGGAGCCTGGCACTGTGTCTGCTCTGACAGAGGAGTGTCTCCTCCAGCCGGCCCGCACCTGCCTCGGCTGTTTTATTGAGACCCGTGATGCCACTGGCCCTAGCTCCATCCAGAACCCACCCCATGACCCTAACACGAACCCTGATTCAGAGACTGGGCTAAGTGTACGGATAGGGGACGTGAGCCGAGAGGACTTCTCTGACATCAACAACATAAGCATCCAGTGCCTGAGCCATGCAGGGGAGGCAGTGAGTCACTACGGAGAACAACTCCTCTCTGACCAGCTACTTAGTTTTCCTCTGCCGAAAGCCCCAGGTGAGGGCAAGAGGGTGGACGGAAACAAAACAACGGAGGACTGTGATGACCCAGAGGATGATGCAACAGCTAAGAACTTGTATGAGGGACTTTTACTGGACAAAGTGAGCGGAGAAGAGGTCCTGCTGGCTAATGCTGGCCAGGACTGGGGCTACTTTGAGTCCTTCATCAGTGAGAGCAAGATGGAACTACTGGACCTTTGTTCTAAAAATGAGCTGTCAGTTAATCTCTTCTCAGAGGAAGATGTTGACAATTTATTTGACGATGAAGATGATGACTCTACTTTAAGCAGTGATGTTTGTTCGCTAAAGATTCGTTATGAGTCTTTTCAGGATAACATGAGGGAAAAGACAAATGTGCTCCAGGAGGAGACACAGTTCAACTTTTTCCCCAGTGTCCTGACCAACTGTGCCAAGAAGGAAGAAGGAGGAGGTGTCTTAAGGAGGAGTCCTGACGAGCTTCAGCCCAAAACGGATGAGCTTATCCTGGAGACAGGACAGGAGCAGAAGCCTGGGGACTGCAGTGGCAGGAGCCCGCAGGACGGCTCCCAAGGTTCACCCATGTCAACTCCCAAAGTCAGCTACCTAATGGACTTCAACTCCACAGAGGAATCAGGTGAATTCAGCGATGACAGCTCCTGCACTGGCTCCTCCTCTGACACCCTGCAGGAGGGCAAATTTAAGAAGGGCCACTCAAAAAGATTCCTCAGTCCCTCAAATCCACTCAACTATGGTTTGCGCTCCAAAAGGAAGGTTCGATACAGCGATGATTACTTATATGATGTTGACTCGCTTGAGAGTGAGAAGAATGCAGAGAAAAAAGAAAAAGCTCCCTCTGGTCAGAAAGAGGAGGAGGATGTAGACTGGTGCCCCAAAAAGCGACGGAAATCATGTCGCAAAGAGCCGCCCGTGGTCATCAAGTACATTATCATCAACAGGTTTAAAGGAGAGAGACTCATGTCAGTGAAACTGGGCAGGCTGAACCCTGTGGATGCTACTGTGAGCTTAAACGCCAACACAATAAGCAAATATGAGACACTGGCTCCTCTGAAGGATTTCTGGCAGGAGAGGCAAAGAGAGAGACAGGAACAGCTTAAGCTGGCTGCCAGAGATAAACAACAACGCGGTTTTCATCTAAACGGACGCCATCATCGCCCTTTTAATTCTAGTCATCCCAAAAGGAAATACAAGATTGCAAACAGACTTAAGGTTCAGAGGATTCACGCTGTGGAGCAATCAGCAATAGCACAGGGCTCTCTTCTCTCTGATCAGAGCCATGGAGGTGTCACTAAAGAGGAGGCCACCCCTGTGGTAGGGGGGATAATAGCAGCCCCAGGCCTCTCAGTCACAGTAGACACAAACTCCATCACGCACACAGCCTCAACCAAGAGCCGCTCCCAGGAGAGGGAGGAGAGGGAGGGGAGGAGATTGGGAGGAAATAAAACAGTCAGGATAAAAAAATTCAAAAGCGAAGCCAGGCTGAGGAGCAAGAAAATGAAAGAGGCAGAAGGAGAGGAGGGGAGGAGCGTGACAAATGAAACGGATGCCTGTGTCGCTGCAGCACAGATTGAGGACCCTACTGCTGAGTTAAAAGAGCCAAGCATGAACTCAAATACAGTCAAACCCCATTTCTCTGACAATACCACCACGGCTCACACATCCGAGGAGAAATTCCCCTTTGTTTCGTCCACCTGCTCCCCCGACAAAGCACCCTCCTCAGAGGAGGTGGACACGGGAGTCCCTGTCATTCCGGGGGGCTACCTGCAGACCCTGTTAGATGCTAGTGACTCCTCTGGAGGAGCGTCTATCTCTTATTTCCCTCAGCAACCCCCTACGCAGCAGTATCCTGTGGGGCTGTCCCTAGAGGAGAAACAGTTTTCTTCTCTGCAGCTTGCTCAAAGCTGCGTCCTCTCTCCCCCCTCCGAGTCTGAGCTCCAGCAGTCTCCCCAGAACTGCCCCAGCTTCCCCCAGATGTGGCACCCACAGCTCTGCACAAATCCCAGCCAGAATTTTGGACCCGAGACCCCTGAGACTCCCATCCTACCCAACAACTTCCCAGCTGCTGTGCCCTTAAACGAAAGCCTACCAGTGTCTAACTACAGCCAGTTGAGTCCAGAGGCTGACAGGTTACTTTATGAGAAGAGTTACCTGAGTGAGGCTGGTCTGCAGCCTGGGACAGACCTACAAGTATGTCAGTCTACCTGTGTAGAAGGCCAGGTGCAATACCAGAGAGGATCCCTGTGCACAGACAACGGCAGACTCATCAGCTATGACTCAGTAGGCTCTTTGTCAGCTTCCTCAAGCAATTACAGCTCCTTAAGCCTCAAATCTTGTGAGCGAGAGGGTGAGGAGGAGGGCCGAGACAGCTTTTTAGCTCATTGCAGTCCTAAAGTGGTGATTCAGCAGAGTGTGGATGCCCTAACCCCACTTAGGGAGTCCTCGGACCTGCTGGATATCTCTAACTTCACCCCTGACAAGTTTAGACACTCGTCACTGTCCGAGCTTTCCCCTCCCGAGACACCAAACTTGTCCCCCCAGGTGGTGGGACGTGAAATGAAGATGCCGGGCAATGTTGGAAAATACCAGGAAGTGAATGATATGAATATGGACTGCAATAGAGACGTAAAGTGGAACTGTGACGTTATGCAGCAACAGGAACACACGGGAAATGCATACACGGTGGAAGAGAGTCAGTTTCCACTGCACAACTTTAACAGCGAGGATGTCTTGTGTTTAGATAAAAAGGAGCTGGGTGATGAACAGACTGGTGAAATGGCTGGTGCAAAAAACATTAAGTCAAAGAGGAAAGGCAGTAACAAACAGACAGCAGCAGCAGCAGCAGGACAGAACCCAAAGAAAGTCCGGACACCCAGAACTCCTAAATCAGAAAAGGTCAAGGCCCCCAAACAGAACTCACGATCCACCAAAAAGATAAAGGCCATGCTAGAGGGTAAGGCAGCAAAGAACCAGGCAGCTGGGTGTGGCCCAGGCCTGACTGACAGTGGCAGCACTGGGGACTGGTCTGGCCCTGGCTGGTCAGAGAGCAACAGTCTTGTAGGGGATGACCAGAGAGAATTCGAGGAGCCCTCCAATATTCTGTCCAACATTGTCTCTGGTATGGCTGAGGTCCAGAGGTTCATGATGGCCTCCATTGAGCCACTGTGGAATCCTATGTCTGAGGCCTGTATGCCCTCTGAGGCCAATAGCCTCAACCTAAAGACTTTGAAAATCTTGGCAGGCACTGAGGCTGATTTGAAGAAGAAAGGAGCAGTGCTGACAGGGGCTGGGAGAGGCAGAAAGGCAGGGGGAAAGGGAGGAAAAAATCAGGCCAAATTCAACCCCTCTCACCCATTATTCCCGCAACTCGCTCTGGGATGTAACATGTTTGACAAACCCAACTTTATTAACCCTGGGCCAGCACACAAAAAGCTATACCGTCACAAGACCAGTGCAAAGTTTCCTCGGATTGAGACACTGAAGGGGAAGCGAGCTGAGAGAGACCCAAATAAGGACATAGCACTGATGACCTCTTTTGAGAAACTGAGGTAATATTTTGTTATCAGCTGCTGTTGCACCCCCTTCTCCCCCCCCCCCCACTACCTGCTCAGCCCTCCCTCCCAAGCATACCTACACTGACGCTATGCCAGAGCTGCATGAGTACTACGTTCCCCCTTACTACTCCCACTTCCTTTTAACTCCCTGAAGAGGAAATTAATATCTGCATGAAAAACTTCTTGTACTTTGCAAACTACCTATTGAGTGATTGTGTCAAGCTTGATTGAGATTTGAAACGACCATGGCTGCATTTTTCTTGCTTTTGTTGTTTCTGCTTTGTTTGTTCTTCTTATAGTCGTTTTTAATTTTTATTTTTTGTCTGAAAAAAAAAAGAGAATAAGCCTTGAAAACAGTTCTGTCGCCTTTTTTGAGGAACTTTGTTTTTGTATTTTCTCAGCAAAACTAGCTCCCCTGAATTATGTATTTATACCCCTTTCCCCTAAAGATGTAGCTATATACACAAATGCATTGAGTGACATCTACGCACCCTTCCTCCTCATCTGTTTTTGTATGCAGAATATGGATGTCCTGTTGTTGCTGTCCTTCATACACTGCCTGGCTCATTTCAAGAGGGAAACCTACAATTAATGAGCCCTATTTAAGCCCAAGTCATCTTGAAAACACAAGATGGGACCATTTTGTATTGATGACATATCAGACGTTGTCTTTTTTTCCCCTCAAGGTTGGAATGTTTTTTTTTCCATTTCCTTTAATCAAGCATTTCCTTTTTCTTTTTCTTTTTCTTTTTTCCTTCTGGAGTGTAGAGGAACTAAATTTACATTTTTACGCCTTGCAAATTCATAAAAGCTCCACCCTCAGAGTATTTTTGTCAATGTTGTTGTACAGGGACATGCAATATTTGCAGAAAAAAAAGAAAAGAAAAAGAGAATTATAACCTTAAAATCAATGTGCCAAAAGTAACAATGCTGTGTAAATGACCTCTTATATATGTGTGAATATTGGCTGTTCCTATTTTCTATTCATTGGAATATTGGCTGCTCGGGATGGAGATTCCTTACAGAGACTTGCCACTACAGGAATTCTTTATTTGGGACTTTTCTCTCTTCTCTGATGAAAGGCTCCAACAGCTGGCAGTGGTACACCACCACTCACTAAACCAAATCAGAAAGACTCTCCCTGCCCCCCCCCCCCCCACCACCACCACCACCACTTTGTTTGCCAAATTCAATTTACCTCAACATCACCTGGCGCTGAGAGGCAACAAGAGAGACAAAGGGGAAATCTGCTCTGAAGTCTACTGTACAGCAAGAAGCAGAAGACGGAGGCGTTCAAACAAGCTTTCTCTGGACCAAGGAGAGTGTAGTACAGATGTTTGAGGGTAAGCAAGGAAATTATCATCAGTAGGGCTGAGCCTCACTGACTAGCTGTTTTGGGCTGGAAATTCAAGGCAGTTTATTACTCATAGAGATTCTGATGCAGTCCTGAATGGCATTTTTTGCAGTTAGTTGTGAATGTGAAAGCAGTTTTTTGGTACAAATGGAATCAGTAATCTTGTAAATGAAGGAAAGCATGTCTTTGCATTAGCTCCACGAGGAAATCCTACTCCTATCTTACCTGGAATGGTCATTTCAAATGAATTTTCTCGACATTTTCATGGAATTTATATTACGAGTTGCACCACGGGTGTATTCACCATTCCAATTACGTTTGCTTAATTTTTCACGTATTGTCTTAATTAAACTTACTTTGCTTTGGAGATATATTCTTTCATCGGTTGTGTTTAAATATCATTTCACTTTGGATCAGTATTTTGGCAGAAAATCAATGCCAAATAAATGCACAAATTAAAAAAAAAACCCAACTTATTCTTTCTATCTGATCCATTTTTAAAAGATCAATTTCTTGGCCTCATTCATGAACGAAACAACCAGAAATACACTTGAAAATGAAACAATCATGATGAATCAGTTCTAAAAAGCTGAAAATGTGACTGATTTAATATATGTAAGGAAATGATATAAAGTGTAATTTTCACACAGATCTAGATGAACAGTAGGCCTATATTTTGGTGTTTTTCTTTTGAATTCTTAATATTATTTTTACAGGAGAGGAGTGCGGACATATCGAAGCTTGATTCAAAAACAGGCCTTGTCACAATGAGTATGGTCATTCTGACGCACAGGTGATGGTAATTGATTGTTTGCATACGGCAAGAATCATAATCAGTCCTTCTCTGTCTCTTTTTTCTCTTCTCTGCCATGATCCTATGTTCGGTTTCTCCAGTGTATCAGGGTTAGGACCAAGACAAGCTGCTGATGGGAAGCTCCACATGGGCTGCAAGCCCATTTAGTCTGCCTTCTCTCATTTTTGCCTATTGTCAAATTGAATGTACTTCTCTGAGTTCATCGTTGTTTTATTCTTTTTTTTTTCTTCTGTTTTCAAAAATGTGCCACTGTTGAGCTGCCTCATTTTAATGGTGCTAAGAAAGCCGACAAATGTTGTTGTTTTTTTGTTTTTTGGGGTTTTTTTTTTTTTGTTGGTTTGTTTTGTTTTCCCAGAGTTAACAAAAAAGAAATGCAAAATAGATTAGGTACCTAACCCTCTTTATGAATGTATATTATAATGTTCTGTTTGATGTATTCACTTCATGATTCTTTGACATTGATTGGAATTAATTTTGCTCTTTTCATTAAAAGATTACTGAGCTTTATATATACTGTCTAGAGTTGTTACCAGAAGGAATCTTAATGAACTCTTGACACTACAAAATCTTGTATATTTTTTGTGTGCCAATTTGTAACATATTTTGTAAGTGTATATTTTTCTTAGAAAGTGCTGTGAAGTATTTGTGTGTGTGAGTAACCTTTTATGCGCCTCTATGGGCAGTGGAAAGGATATACAATGACGAGTTTCTGGTTTTAAAAACCAAAATATGAAAGTATCAACAGAAAACTAGAAATATTTACATTTTGTTGGGAGTTTTTGTAATAAGACCATGATCTTGTTGTGAGGGTGTTGTGTTACTGTGCAAAACACAAATTAGCAAAGAATTAAAAAAAAAAAGAAAACTTGGAAAAAAATATAATTTGTGAACAATTTGCTGTTTTATAGATTTTCATGTAAATTATTTGAGTATTATTTTGTTTTTTTTGTTTTGTTGTAACTGTTGCAAAGGTTTTAAATATTTGTGATCAAGCCTGTATGGTGATAATGTAATATTGGTAACTTGCTGAGTTTTGTAATAATGTTTATGGAGTAAATATACAAATTAAAATAAGATTTTGAATGCTGCTTTCTGAAGAGAGTTGGGTTGTGTTTTTTACCACCCATTGTTGTAGAATATATATTAAAAAAAATCTCTAAAATGTTTCTGCAATCCAATTTCAAAACAGTAATTAAAAAAAAAAAAAGGTTACAATTCTGACACGTCAAATTTGATATTACAGACAACCCCATTGAGATGTCACAGCTGAGCCAGAATCTGTTAAACAAATATCTCTCGTTTCTGTGCTCAAATTCAATAATAGGAACGGGGAGGAATATCACCTATTATGTGCAATATTTGTTCTTCACACACACACACACACACACACACACACACACACACACACACACACACACACACACACAAAACAAATCATAAATACAACATCAATCTTTCCAATTAGTCCTTCCCTATTTGTTCTATTGGAAGATTCTTTGACGAAAGGCATTTTAATTTCTGTAGGTCTGGCGTTTGCTCATGTTATTTTAATGTCATATCTAATTAGCACTCAGGGTCAGGCATATCTAGAGTGACTGCTCATCCATAACTCTTAGCCGAGCTGCTCTGGTCCACACTGCAACTCATTCTGGCATGCTTAATTGGAGCTGCAGATACTGTCTCAGACCATAAACAGATTCTGTGATGTATGCCTCCAAAATTGTCAGGTGGTATTAACATTGTTTTTGTTCTTTAGTCACCCATAGCAGATAAGGGAGCAAGCCAATTATAAGATAGAATGGCTAATGCAATGGATCAGGTACACCTTAAATGAGATCTTTGTTGTTTGGTTTGTGCATGCTCATGTTGCACAGACAGCAACTGTCTCATTAGGACCATTGTTTCTTTTCTTTTTTTTTTTCTTTCTATACTCATCATCATCATCATCATCATCATCATCATCACTGAGAGGGGCTTTAGAGTAGCATTTTTGGACGATTCTGCATGTCTACGCCCGCATGTTTGGTTTTTCTTTTTTAGCTGCGTAGGAAAAATCCAGTGACTCCCCCTTTTCTTTTCTTTTTTTTTCTTTTTGCTTGTCTGGCAGATATTTACTCCTAAAGAGATGTTTTAAATGCAAAAAAATAAAAATTTACGGAGTTATCTGTTGTCTTAAATTCAGCAAAGTAAAATGAGGTTTGTTGGTTAAATCCTTTTGTAATCATCAGAATATTGCAGAGGCCTTCAGCGACTGAGAATTGTGGGGAAAACTAACACGAACACAACAAAAACCCCTGACACGTACCTGTGATAGCTGCGAGGACGGTTTTATTTTATTGTTTTTTTTATTGTTTCTTTCTTAATTAACTATAACTACTTTAAGGATTATGTGAAATTTCAACTACTGCAGCTATTTTTATGTTTTCTCTTGCGGATGCCTTGTATGTGTCCCTCTCATGGCTTTAGTTAATTTACAACAATTTACAAATTGTCTCTGTGTGAAGAAAATCCACTTCATTAGGATAGTTGGGTTCAATGTCAGGATTTGAATTTCGTAGATTCTATGTGGAAGTATACTTATCTCATACATTGCCTCAGCTACAATATATTGCCACGTCTGTGACATTTCATGAAAAAATACATCACTGGCTTAGCAAACAGCAAACAGTCAGTGTCTTATATTGAAATTCATTGCATTTTCCTGTGTACATTTTGAAGATTATCCCTCTTTTGTCAGACATTTTGAGGTTGTGGTTATTATATCATATATTATATTTTTCAATCTCTCTCCTCCCTTTCTTGTTTGACCTGCAATGGCTTAAATGGTTCTGAGCGGTGGGAGCTCTCTCTCTCTCTCTCTCTCTCTCTCGCTCTGTCTCGTTCTCTCTCTCTGCTACTGTAAATGCAGTATGAATGCATTTCTGTTAATGACGGATTATGTTTACTCTTAGACGGCGGGATAGAAGTTCAGCTTGCAGGAGAAGATGTGGTGAAGGTATGTTTGAGAATATATCTAACAAAAAGAGCTATACACCATTGCACTTGGCAATATGCTCTTTACAACATGCCCATTGTACAACACCGAAGAAAACAAGATTAATGAAGCAATAATTATCAAGCAGCCGAATCAAATTTTGAGTCCATACTCTACTTACTCTTTAGATGGACGACCCAAATTAGGCCTGGAGGCCATCTATGATGCCCAATAAGGTTAGACTTAGCTTGCCGTTTGTAAAAATAAAAAAATAAAAAAAATTAATATTATTTAACATATTTATTATGGAAATGTCTGTTTTCTGTGAGGCAAAAATGCTCTATAAATATGAACAAACCGTATTCTTCTCTATCCAGAATTTGATCAGGTAAAAGTGGTACTTTTGACACATAACATGCAAGAAAGAAAGAAAACAGTGAAGAGGCACACAAAACAGTGATAAACATTTAAAAGGCTTTCTTTTAATAACATTGTCTGTGGCGTTAGCTTTGGCCTGCAGACCCCCATTTAGTTGAAAAAAAAACGTACCTTCAACTGTTGAAACCACTTCACATACACAACAGGATATTGGCATGATAAAATAAAATAAAAAAACTGCAGCTTTAGCATGCATGACGCAGCAGAGTCACTGAGCACGGTTGTGAGATGGGTCACTATAAAAATCTTCAAACGCCTTTATGTTCAGGCCATGTGAACCGCTGACGTCCTCCTAGCTCTGAGCTCCACAGCAACAGTCACTGAGAGGGCTACTCTCATGTGTAACCACATCGTGACGCTACAGCTGCACAGTGGAAGTGTTCAAAACAAACATCTACTCTACACACATGTTAGCATTGATGTCCCGAATTTAGACTTGCAGGCAGCTCCACCTACCCGAACACACGCCTTCTTCGCTGTGATTGGCCGAGCCGCAGACGTAACGTCCCTCCGTTATTGTGTACGTCTCGTTGGTACCTGAGAAGTAGAATTCAGGGCAAAGGTCCTACTGCTCTCCGTTTCCGGAAGATCATTGTAGCCTTCCTAAAAGAAAGAAAATGGAATCCTGATATCTCACTTAGCCAAGCAGTCGAACGTTTTTCAGAGATTTTGTAGAAGAACAACTGGGTCACTCGATCATATTGTAACTCACAGAACCGAACAGGTAAGGTACCAGAGACTAAGTGACACCCTGTCTGTTCCCCACGATCACCATTATTTTGTTTTCCTACCAATGTTGATCTTGTTTGCACTGGTTAGGTAGTGGTAGACAACGTCACTGCTTGACGTCGTATGTGTTAGCATGCAGTGAGCACTCCATGAACGTTAACACTGATGTAACGGCTACATTTTAAGTTGTCACAATTGTCTTTTAATGATACTAAAGGACACCCAGTTTCCACCTTGCTTAGAGAAACGATCGAGATTTGAGCCAAGTAGGTATTAACGTCAAGTTAATGTCACTGAGGGTACTTAACACGAAGTTATTGGCTAATGTAGCGTTAGCTAATGGACGATAGCTCATTGGAAATGAATGCAGCGGAGCTAGTTAGCCACTCCGCTCGTTAGCATGGAAGCATCCTAGCTTGACTTAGTTAGCCGTTTGTTTTGTCGCCTACGAGCCTTGAAAAATCGACAAAAGGGATTTTTACTCTCTGCTTCGCCATATATTGAACTGCCTGATTAATGAGTTACCACAAACCGCTGCGAGCCCAGTTAACGATATCTAATGATACTTTTACTGCTCACTGATTAGCAGCCATGTACAATGAGAAGAGCTAACTGTTTAGCGCAAGCTAAGCTAGATGATGCCATTTTGTTTTTATCTTGACTTTGGCCAACATACTACTACTGTTAACGTTACTTTCCCCATAAGACCCATAAACAAGGATGATCATATTGTATCCTAGCACAAACCCATAGCCATCTCTTAGTAACATATTAATGTGGACGAGTCGCGGAAGTTGTTCTTTAACTGCGTTGGCAGCTTAGTTGCGTTGCTGTTAGCATGACAGTTTGCTTCTCAAACACTGGGACGAAATCAAAGAGGATACTACTCATAGGTTAGATGTTTCTTTGTTGCATTGCCTATGGATTGGTGTATTTGGACCTGAGGGTTTCTTTAATGACGATGTCTCTTGCTGATGGGATTGCACTTATTGAGCCAATGTACTGTGAGAGAGTGAAGGTGTCAAATTGGGCCTTTTAGTGCGTTTTGAAGTCATATTGAAAATCGAGAGTCTTACAACTTTAATTGGTTGTTAAGCCAAGGAGCATAGCCGTCTGTTCTTAAATCTAATTATGTAGTCTTGCTAATGAGCATATCCATCTGTTCTTGAAATTCATCAGTCTAATCATATACCTTGTTTTGTGCTGCAGCATCTGGGTCTTGCTGGAGATTGGAGAATACCTCTCAACTTCCCTCCCTTCTGAATCAATGGAAGGGTCTGACAGTTCAGAGCAGAGTGGCAGTGACCTGCCGGAGTCTCAGCGTAGACGGCAGCTGGACCGCCTGGACAGAGAAGATGCTTTCTACCATTTTGTCAACAATCTCAGTGATGAGGACTATCGCCTCATGAGAGACAACAATCTCCTGGGGACCCCTGGTAATTTGATTTATTTTAATTTAATCAAATTTTGATAATTTGGGAATGTTTCTGACAAAGAAAACATTTAGTCATTTTTTTCAGATTAATTATGAACAGGAAGGGCTTGGTATCATTGCTCTGCACTTTCCAGATATCTGGAATGTTTAAAATTACATCAAGCCACATTAGTCAGTGTCAGTGAGAAACATCAGACTGCTGATCCAAAGAGTTTTAAAATGTTTCTTTAGCAAACAAAAGCTGTTAACATCAAGTGATCCAGTTTTTGGAGGAAATGACGTTGAAATGTCCTAATACCCACTTGATGCTTGTATTGCTATACAGCTTCATAGTTTTTGTAGTACCGAGCCTTAGATTGCAAGACAGTTCGCTGAACTTTTCAATCAGATATTAGTGTGTGATGTCAGCTATGTATAAAGTATTAAGATGGGATGCATCATTGACCATACTGTGATATTTGCTCACAACCTTATCTTCCTCTATGTTATACATCTCCTCTGGGGTAAAAGGCTGGTGTGTTACACTGTAAGTTTTTCTAAAGTAGCTTCATGTAGTTATGGATTTTTCACACTGCTCGAAATGCCACAGCCTACACACTACTGAAGACATCCATCCATTTCTGCCCCAGGACAGTGGGAATGTAAGTTTGGAGCATCCTTCAAGGAGAGGGCATTGAATGGACAGTGGCATGCCCTGGTAAGTCCGGAGGCTTTTAGCATTGTCCTGTTGCTGTGGTCAAGAAAACCAAGCAGCTCTACAGGCCACAACTGTATAAAAAGCCACTTCCATCCTTAACTCTTAACTCTAGGCATAAACACAACTTTTTGCTATGTCGCCTGAGGTCAGGGCTGGAGCGAGAATGCTACAATTTAAGGTACATTTCAGTCTCCCTGGTGCATTATCACAAAGAAAACAGTGAACCAGCAACAGCTAGACAGTAAAACAGCGAGTGAATGGAATTTGGCCAGGTGGGCTTCAGTGTGTTTAGACTTGTTCGCAGGACCAGCTTACGCTTTATCATGTAACTGTTGTCATTTTTAGATTTTGGCATAGGAGTGTGGCCAGAGTTTGTGACAGGAAGATGTCTCTCTTTTTGGATTTTGCTACATAACTGATGCATAGTCACTAGTGAAAAGACAGGTGGTGCTTATTTTTCTTCCAGGCAGCTGGCCATGTGGCATCTGCAGTAGCGGTGCTCCTCCCCCATACACTCAATCCCACATTTGGAGTAGAGTCAAGCAGACTAGTTGTAACGAATGGCAAATATAGCAAAGTAAAAAGTAGGTTATTGGCTGAAAATTTTAGTTGAGCAAAGGGTAAATTAAAAAAAGTACTCTTAATTATGCGCCTCTTGTAACTCACTCTTTACCATCCCTGGCTGTACATAAGCAAATCAATTACCTTATGGGGAGAGCAGAATACAATGGCACAGTGAACAAATGTTCTGCTAGCAAATTATGCAAATGCATGTTTTTTTTCCCCCCCAGTTTTCAGTTGTCTTGGAATATATGTATGTGTGAGTAACTAAACACTTGACCCCGAGAGAATGAATAGGTAGACTGATGAAAAAAAATGTTTTTAGTAACATTGTTTTTATGTAATTTTGCTTTCAGGAGAGGCAACAGAGGATGAACTATTAAGTAGACTTCAGCAAATCAAAGATAGTCCTGAACATCAGGAGAACACCCCCAGGACTGAGAGTGGAGAAGATCCAGGTGGTAAGTTTGTAATTTCACACTCGCTTGTTATTTTACTGTTTTCTGCAAAAATTCAGATTTGCTTTGACAAGTTTTAATTTTTTTAATCCCCCCCCCCCCCCCAGAACAACCAGAACAACCTGAAAATGCTGAGGATCCTGCTGGTGGGGATAGTCTCCTGGACTGGCTGAACACAGTGAGACGCACAGGCAACACGACCAGAACGGGTCACCGTGGAAACCAGTCATGGCGGGCAGTCAGTCAGACCAACCCAAACAGTGGAGACTTTCGCTTCAGCCTAGAAATCAGTGTGAACCGCAACTTGGCTGAACAACAGGGAGCTGCTGAAGGGGAGCAGGAAACTCCAGAAGTTCAGGCAGTGGAGGCAAATCCTGAACCACCAGTTCCCATGGAGACAGAAGTAGTGGAGGAGCCAGTTGTAGAGGAGTTGGCTGTCATAGTGGAACCAGAGCCAGAGCTAGAAGAAGTTGTTCCGCAGGAGATACTAGCGGGACGTCCCAGCTCACCAGTGGTCCTTCCAGTACAGCCCACACTTTCTCCTTCTCCACGCAGAGGACAACGGAGAGCCCGTAGCCGCAGCCCAGAACCACGCAGGACCAGGGCTCGTACAGCCAGGAGCCGTTCACCTCTCAACCTAGATCAACTGGAGAGCCTTCCTAACCCACCTCAAGCTCACACCTCTCAAGGCCCCAGCTCTGACACAAACGTGCCCCCTGTGCCTCAAGTGGAGGGTAGTTCACGGACTCGACAACATGTTCTTTCCAGGCAAAGCACTGGTGACAGTGATGTTCATCAGTCGAGGGCTGGAGCAGAACTAGTCCCAGAGGCCCAAAATGTTGGATCTCAGGAAGGAGAAACTGCTGGAGGGGAAGGAGGTGCTGCTGGGCGCCGGCCCCCAACCATCATGCTTGATCTCCAGGTGCGTCGTGTGCGTCCAGGTGAATATCGCCAAAGAGACAGCATTGCCAGTCGTACCCGCTCACGCTCACAGAACTCAAACAACACATTTCTTTATGAAAGCGAGCGCGGAGGATTTCGTAGGACTTTCTCACGCTCTGAACGTGCTGGTGTGAGGACCTACGTCAGCACAATTCGCATTCCTATCAGGAGAATCTCTGATGCAGGTTTGGGAGAGGCAACCTCAATGGCTCTCCAGTCTATGATTCGGCAGATCATGACAGGCTTTGGTGAACTAGGCTACCTCATGGATTCAGACTCTGACTCTTCAGATTCAAACCGTGGAGCCAACACATCAGCAGATCTAGCTGAAGCCCTTAACAGTGCAGATGCTACAGCTGCTGCCGCTCCTGCTGCTGATGCTGATGAACCACCTGTGGCTACTGGAGTCAGAGCAAGGACAGTTGAGGCTGATATGGAGGAGGGCCTCGCCACCGGTCTACCTGCCTCTGTTGGCAGGGCTCGACCCAGACCTATTAGCCTTGAGGAGCCCAGCTCTCTGCCTTTCCTCCGGCTTGCTCACTTCTTCCTCCTAAACGATGATGATGAAGACCAGCCCCAAGGGCTAACCAAAGAGCAGATTGACAACCTCTCGATGCGCAACTTTGGCGAGAGTGATGCCTTGAAGACTTGCAGCGTCTGCATAACAGAGTATGCAGAAGGCAACAAGCTACGTAAGCTGCCCTGCTCTCACGAATACCACGTGCACTGCATTGATCGCTGGCTGTCCGAAAACTCCACTTGCCCCATCTGTCGCAGAGCTGTCCTGGTATCTGCCAACCGAGAGAGCGTGGTGTAGTTCATAACAGACTGCAGGCCTTTTTGTCTCAACTTAAATAGTAATCCAAGTTCATAAGAGGCTTTGAAGAAATGTGTCTCCACTGTTGAAATGTAATTTCCTTCATACCATTTGTGAGTTTTGTCATACTGTAGCCACAGGTTTGATCTGGGATGTTCCATGCAGTTGCATCGGCGGACACACTGCCTCTGACATTATCACCCTTAAGATTTTTAAAAATGTTTTTTTTTTTTTTGTTTTATACCACAATCCAAAGTTAGACTTCAGTAATGCATGCTGTTGGAATGAATCTGTAGTGACCCAGTTGTTTTTTTGCAGTGGGTCCAGCCCTGTGTACAAGCAAACTAGTATTATGAAGACACCCCCCCCCCCCCCCAACACAAATGCTGTACACCTGCAGGTAGTTCAGGCACTTCAGACTGCTCTTTTGTATTCGCTACTAAACAGCTCCTTGTATACCATCATAAGGTGGGTATTGGTACTGTTCCTAGTCACACCAGTTCAAAGTATTAGCTGTAAATAAGCTTGTAAAGATAATTTTGAATCATAATTTGTATCAGTGAATAGATTTTTTTTGGATTGTAAATGATCTCATATGAAGATTAGGGTCGTCTCGGCCACGATTATTCTCTAACAGAGCATCCCTAAACTTGGGTGTTAAACAATGGGTTGAGTATCTGCATACAAAGCAGGTTAATTGTGACGTCCAAAAGATGAAGGACTGTATTGATTTGCCATTTTGTGTGACTTGTACTCTACCTTCTTTGTTTACCCAACACAAACAAAATTATGGCATGAAAATTCTCAGTGTATTCAGTTGTTTTAAAGATGGAGAAGACCATTGTACAGAAATAAAGGAAAGACACATACAACTAGTTACTTTTGTAAAGTCTAAGTTAACATTGGAATCACATAGCATTTATTTTATTGACCATTAAAACGGATCAAATAATGTTCATACCAGAAATTTGGGGTGTCTCAATATTGGTAGTAGATACTTGGTTGATATCAAGTTATCAGCATGTAAATTTCCCCACTTTTAAAACATTAACGGGCAGAACGTATCACAAATGTGTCATTGCTTTTGCGCCCCTCCCCACATTTTCAAGGATATTTAATTTTCATACAAGAGTACAAGAATGGCTCATCAATCATTTCACCCTGTCATCCATCAACTGCTTATCTTTTTTTCTTCTCCCTTCCACTAACATCATGTCTTCAATAATTGATTGATTTGACACATTAAATTGTCAAAGTTGGTTTTACTGAGTGAGATGATCAGAAATCAACTGATGTTTGGAATGTAGTTTTCCAACTTGAGCCAGAATATTTATCAGTGTCAAGTTTCCAGTGTCAGGCTTAAATCACATGTGATAACAATCTTGTGTTTTGGCCCCTTTCCTACCTCCCATAAACAAGTGGAAAGCTCGAAGTATTTAAGTTCAAGCCCGCTATCAGAATACGTCTCCACTCGAGATCAGATCTCGCTTCCTGGCTGCATATGCAAATAAACACCTACATCACTTCTGTTTGCAAAGACCAGAAGCATTACTTTTAACCAACAAATTTACCAGCAACAGTTTGTATGAATTACAAAGCATTGCAGATGGGTATATTTCTCAAATGGTGTGAATATTAAACAGAGAAGCCACCATTTATTCCTTTACAATATTGACATTTAATCAAAGGAAATATCCAGTTTTTTGGTTGGATTATTAAAGTTGCAGTTGAGCTGGGAACATCAGCTAAAGGTTTGATGTAGTAGGAGAGAGCACACCACTGTTGGCGACGATTTTCCGGACTGGTCTTTTGCAGAAATATTCCTATGACAAGTTTGCTGAAAAATAAGAGGAGAAATCAGTACAATGCAGTCAAAAATTCGAAATATATTGAAATAAACTTATCTCAATGGGCATTTTGCCATTTTCAGACATTGTGGAATAATTGTGAGAAAACAAGTGTGTAGTACAGAAAATACACAAAGGACAAAGGTCATTTTTTTTTGCGTTCACAAAAAGGGGAATGGGGTCTTGACTGTGTTCACACCTTTACTTCAAGTCGTCCACTTGTGATGGATCACTCAGACACACGTTAGCACTGAGTCTGACTGGGTCTTTGGTTCCGGTGGAAAGCGAGGAACTGAAAGTAGGGGAGTGTGAACAAGGAAATACGTGTATGCCATTATTATTTACACTTTTGTAAATGGCTAGAATCTTAAATGAAGATGTTACCTTTTTTACTTTTTTTTAAATTTTTTTTTTTAAGGAAAGTTAATTATATTATACTGGTTCACCAGGGACACTGGCTCAAGGAAGAAAATGGCATCACTGCGTTGAAATCCTACCATGCCTCTCATTTCCCTGTTCTGACGTCTCCACCACAATGAATTCTTCCCTTTGCGGGACATAAAATGTTTGAATGCAAGATGTTGTCATTGTTGAATACCATAAACTTGTAAATGGAATGTATGACCCCTTCTCGGGCCATGCAGTCCTAGTTTTGGCCTTGCTCTGTGACCCACCCAGTGCAGTATGTTAACTGGGTGTTCATTGAAAATTAACCGCTGAATTAAACAAGTTGTTATGCTACTAAATGCATTGTAGGTATGAATCTGTACACTCAATGTTTTGTTGTGTTTTTCTAAATATATTTTTTTCTGCCTTTAGGTGCATGATTTATGTGTTACATTTTGTTCTGGCTCACTTATAAAACGATGTATAGTTATGAGTTTGATTTGAATTGGTCTTATCGTTCTCACCGCTATACTAGCGCCCCCACTGGTAGGATTTGTAAAATACATCCTCACTCATTCCAAACTGACAAGACACAAAAATAAATTCTTATATGTCTGTGTGATCTTTTCTATAACAGTTTTTTTTAATTAATATAACGTTATTAAAGAAATCAAATCTGCATGCAATCTAAATTTGCGTTCTCATTGAGAAAAACTGACCAGGAATGACATTTAATTTAGCTTGTGAGATTGAAACTTCAGATTTAGACGTAATAGGGAAGTTAGAGTTATTTTGTTCTTTTTCTAACCTCACTAAGCGGCTGAAGTTAAAATAGATAGTTCTACAAGTATAGTTAAAAGGAGGTCACTACTTGGAGTTTGGAGCGACACGGAAGTGCCGGTGTTGGACAACAATGGCTGTTCTGTGGTGCGGGACTCGTTTGTGGCAGAACCGGAGGTCTATTTTAACGGTAATAAAACTATCTTCTAGCATGTATTTGACCTCTGTTTCTAAGATAAACTTTTACGTCAAGGCTGTTATGTAAAGCAAGTCCAGAATCCCGTTAGGCGGCATAAACGTAGCACTACAGGTTTTCTTTGCAATTCATTTCGCTGATTTTACTATTGATTGGAGGACTATTTTATCTCGCGTAGACAGCCGCTTCCCTCAAAAGTGTCCAATTCAAGGGGACGTGTCCAGTGGAGGTGAGCCATCTGGACCATTTGGTGCTGACAGTGAGAAGCATTCCAGACACCGTCAACTTCTACTCCTCAGCTCTCGGCATGGAGGTCATCAGTTTTAAGGTAGGTGTCTGGTTTAAAAGTGACGGACTTAAATCTGAATAAAGATATTTATCAGTTTTAATCAAATGGTGACTGTGCTTAGTGGACGTGGTTTGTTTTCCTCCGGCTCTGAGGAAACGTCCACCAGATGGCAGGCTTTGACCGTGTGTCAGCCCTGCTCGGTAATGAGGGACACCGCCCCTCACCCTCCAGTGTCTCAGAGGCTGCACTTCCATCCGGACCCTCATTTCCAAGACCTCCCTATCACGCTACAGTCACACCCTGCGCATTGAAGAACACGAAATTTAGGCAGTATTTCAGTATTTATTCATTATGTATTGATAATTTTGGAAAGTATGTGTTTTTTGCAATTTGACGTATTGAACTTTGTCTACTCGACTACATTTTTAAAGAAATATTTTACTTTTTACCCCACCATTGTTTCTACCCATCAGTTACCAATAACAATGAAGGAAAAGTCTTATTTTACATAGAAAAGATGTCAAGAACTCCGATCAGAGCAGCACATTGAACATGAACGTGACATTGACACAAATAGTCATGTAGAATGTATATTTTGCCTTGGATGCTCAAGTAAACAATATCAAATACTTCTCTTCTTACTTACAGTATCAGAGTAGTACTTATACTTTAGTATACCTCTTCCACTGCTTGCTGACCTTAATAGTTTTAAAGGTTTATTCCACCCTAGGTGTAAATATCAATGCCCTCACCTATGTCACTTCTTCTGTTGTGATTAAATCTGTTGCTGGGCAGCTCCATGAAACACAAGACGGCCATCAGCTATAACACAACCTGTTTGCATGCATCAGTATCTTTTCCTGTTATCTATTCTCTCAAAAGTGATGCATGCAGCTGAGGAAGACAGAGGTTTCGATCGTTTGTACTTACAGATGATGAGCAAAAAAATTTGTCAGGGTTGTATTGTAACTACTGGCAGTTTGACCCAAATCCTACTTCGTCCTAGTGGTTTTATTCATCAGTATTATACACTGAATATATAACGAATGGGTTAGATTTTTTTGGAAGGGGGGAGAGGTTCAGAATAAAAAAGCAATCTCTCAAAAATATACTGACAAGTACATAGTAAGATCAGCAAAAGAGAAATACAGGAAATCCATGCTGAATAGGTCAGTATTTATATATTATTTTAATATTATTATATCATTATTATCCTGTAGCATTTCCTGCCATAATATCCTGTACTCAACCTTTCAAATATCTGAGTTCCAGTGGTTAGAGTGGTCATCACGTCTTTATTTTATCTTGTAATGAGTTCATTATGCTAATTACACAGGGTTACTTATAGATGACCAGGTTGGATTTCAAGGCAGACTAAACCTTCAAATTAAACATAGTTGGGCGCAAAGTAGGTTTTTTGTTGTTGTTTTTTTAACTTTTAGAATGAAAATGCACTGTCATGAGAAACTCTGGCGTCTCTGTCGCGTGTAGGGGAACCGTAAAGCTCTGGGGTTCGGGAAGCAGAAGTTTAACCTTCACCAACTGGGTCAGGAGTTTGAACCCAAAGCCAAGCATCCAACCGCGGGTTCTGCAGACCTGTGTCTCATCACCAGAACCCCCCTCAGCACAGTCGCCGCACATCTGAAGGTGCTCCCTCACGTCTGTCTTCATCTATGATTAAATTTTTTCATGCCCTTCATGGTTAGTTAACTTTATTCACATATTTTTTGATATATTTTGAGGTTGTCGTGCTCTTTTAGGCCTCATTCATAAAATGTTCATACACACAAATGTGTTCGTACACACTTTTTAAACCTCAAGTTACCCTGAGAGACTCAAAGCAGAGCAAAGCAAAAAAAAAAAAAAAGCACTTTCTCCTGTCTTCTATCATGTAGTATTCCTGTAAGACTAAACTCAGGGTTTTAAAAAAAGAATCTCATAGTGTTTAAGGACACTTCATTTTTCCTCTCAGGTTTGTGGGGTCCAGATAGAGGAGGGTCCGGTGGAGAGGACTGGAGCCGTGGGAACCATCACCTCCCTCTACTTCAGAGATCCAGACGACAATCTCATCGAAGTGTCCAACTATGATCAGTCGATATCAGAAGAAGCTTTGCATGAATAGGAATAAATGCACCTCGTCTCTGCACTCGGCACAGATGTTTTTTGTCTGAAGTTCAGAGAGCAACTGCACTGGAGAGAGTTAGACGGGGCCAGATAGCATCAGTTGGCTGCGGGGCTGTTTTTATGTTCTGAGCTGTCCGCTGCTTTAATGAAGTGTGTAAAAGGTGACTTTATTATATATTATTACATTTAATTCAGCATAAAAAAGTGAACAACACCCAAGCTTTACAATAAATTGGTCTCTTTATTTACTCTGTGAGGGTAAAGCAGGGTTCAGGATAAAAATGTCACTCTACTTTTTTTTGGGGGGGGGGGCAACAATTTAGTTTATACAACTTTTACAGTGTATCTTTTGCTTTTTGAATAAAACGATTATCAAACAAGCATCAGGTAATTACCACTAAACATGTGTTCTCAGTTTCAGAACAGATCATCCTGTTGTAGTTGATACCATAGAGGATAAAACTTGAATTATACGCCCGATTCCATTTTTAAGTTTATAAAACATCAGCTAGAGCACAGAGTGAATCATTTGTCATGCGGAGAAGTCTGTGAGAAACAGCTATTTTAACCTTCAGCATAGTTTACAGTTTTCATTTTGTGTTATCCTTTTTTTTTTTTTAGATTTCTTTTCCATACAGCAGCCAGATGCATAAAGCTCCAATTCATGACTGAAAACGTTTGTAGGCACATTTTATAATTTTTTAAAAATCTCAATAAATGTGTACTCCCCAAAGTAAATATTCGTGTGCATCAATGTTTGCAATTTCAGGAGAGGGGAAAGGAGACCACGTCTCTCCAAAATAGAAGGATTCTTGGATCGGCATGGTTGTCTTTTATCTATTCACATCTCACACACACGCACACGCACACACACACACACACACACACACACACACCTCAGAATAAATCCACAATCTCATTTGTATTTAGAGTACCAAATTACAAAATAGACGTGTGGGCCGTACAAAATACAAAAACAAAATAGCTGGCAGATCTGTGTGTGTGTGTGTGTACTTCAGTTGCATTATTCTAGTATTTTTATTTCAGGTATCTTTATTCCACATGGTATCATGTATTTATCTACACAGGTGTTCATTTCGTCAGTGTTATTGTAAATAATAACTCATTATCATTGAGATATTTTATTTTGCTCAAAAATCCTCAGTTCTCCTTGGTTTCTTTTCTTTAAAAATACTTTATAAAACACACTCTTCTTAAAACCAAATAAAGGCTCTAATAGCCATATTTTTGTTTGTATATGACTGATTATTAGACAGCTCTATTTTTTTCAGATGTATTTCAAATACAATTTTATATTCATAATAGTAAGATATATTGTAATACTGGCAGCACGGTGGTGCAGTGGTCAGCACTGTCGCCTCACAGCAAGAAGGTTCAGGGTTCGAGTCCTGGCTCCATCACAGGATCTTTCTGTGTGGAGTCTCCATGTTCTCCCTGTTCCTGCGTGGGTTCTCTCTGGTACTCCAGCTTCCTCCCACAGTCCAAAGACATCAAGAGGGGACGAGGCTGATTGATACTCTAAATTGACTGTAGGTGTGACTGTGAGTGTGAATGGTTGTCTGTCTCTGTGTGTTGGTCCTGTGATGGACTGGTGACCTGTCCAGGGTGAACCCCGCCTCTCGCCCGTAGATGCTGGGATAGACTCCAGCCCCCCCGCCACCCTTAATAATAGGAATAAGCGGAAGACAATGGATGGATGGAAAATAACGTCAACCCAAAATACTTCCACTTTCATGTTATTTTCTGATACCCATCCATCAGCTTGCGGGCAAAAACGTGAACACACACACACACACACACACATTCATGTTCTTGTTTGTGGGCTCATTACACAACTGATGAGCTGAGTAGCCTGTGTCAGATTTAAAGCAAAGGGTTTGTCCTTGTTACTGGTCGAATTATTGATAATCAGCAGCAAGAAGGTCCCGACTTCACTGTGACTTCTTTCACCCCTTGAGCCCCAAGCTGTTTTTGAGGTAATTTTACTTCCTTTGTTTTTGAGCTGTAATCTTGGTCATGATAAAGTCAATCGCTGCATTCTATATTATTCTTCATAAGCACCATAATGGTGGGATGTTCTATGACTTCACTGCAAAAACATGTGGTGTGTGCATGGTGAGAATAAAAGCCTTTTGACTGAAATAAACACTTCTGCTTATGATGAAAAATCTGAATTATTTTGAAAGAAGCATGCATAAATAATTAAAAAAATACAATAACACAACTATTTACAAGATCACACACAACAAAATACATCAAAAAGGATTCAACCCTCATTACAATCCTGAGATTGTACACTGCTCTGCCAAACGCGTCTTTCCAGTCTCCGACACTGACCTGTAGCAACCTGACCTGAACCCATCTGCACATACGCATTTACAGTCGCCTCTGTGTGCAAAATGCATGCAACTGTGCTGTTTTGTTTACTTGGAGAAAGTCTGGAGGAGGTTTTGAGAGGCAAAACTTTCCTATCTTTCAGAAAGGACGCAATATGATGCTTGTACTGGACACCCTGTAGGAACTTGCAGTGATCAAAACCGGATTTTCTCTGTAATGCGATTGACAAGGACATTGTAAGAAGATACCTTTCATGCACGTGTATTTGTCTTATATTATTGTTTAGCTCAGTTTCTGCCCTTTCATGTGAAATCTGTGCATTGTGTACATACATATTGTTGTGATAGATATTGGATATCTGTTTCCTGGAGGTTGGGTTTCTATGTAATGGGGGAAAAAGCTACAACAAAAGCCTCATGGTTATTTATAAAACATCAAAGGGGACTTTCTTTGCTTTTGTCCTTGTTAATGTATTTAAAGTGGGATTTTTCTGTGGTAGTGACAATAAAGGAAATATGTCAGCAAAGAGTTCCAAGCAATGGACCTCATCAGCCTACAAAAGAGCTCCTTGTAATGTTTCTAAATTAAACAGACATTTCCCAGGAAGAAGTGCGAGTCCCCTGCCGTGTGTGCATTGCGGAGTTCCTTCATTTAATCATTTAATTGTTATCATTGTGTTGATGAACACCGGTTTCAGCTCTTCATTCCCCAATGGAAACCAACCGGCACAAAAAAACAAAAAAGCATTTTTCCCCATCAGCGCTCACCTTTTTTCATTCAGGGCTGAATTTCAATTTGATACAGCCTTCAAATGTTCCACAGATGAGAACTTTTTATGGCTTCATGTTGGTTGTGGGTTGAAGGGATTATGTTTTCAGCTCGTCCATCTGTCTCATTCTTGTAAACGTAAGTAGGCAAAAACATAAATTGTTTGAACCCGCACAAACTCAACGGCAGAGCATCTTTCCAGGTTTGATCTCAGCTTTTTACATGTTCGTTAAACCTTGGTGTAAGGTTTTTTTTTTTTTTCCAACTCTTCCATGGGAAGCCGTTCAGGAACTGTCTTGTGGGTGTTTATTCATAGAAACTATTATCATAGAGTTTTTAAAAATTGACTCCTAAAATTCTGGGTATTCTCACTGTGCTGGAGGATGATGATAATTTAGGAATTATCTCTTGTAATTTAGGAATATCGCTTTTTATTGAAAGAAAGCATTGTCCTTGAGGATCTCCCTGACCTGACAATAACTGAGGCTTTCGCCTTTGGGGGGGGGGGGGGGTGTCTGTTTTGACCCTCCAGTACCAAAAAGGACTGAGGTTCACGTTTGAAACCATTCAGAAGGTTTTCATGGAACTTGGAGCAGATCTCTCTGAAAGGGTCATATCCCTCAAATACAAACTCCCCCAGTGAATCCATTTTGTTAGCTGATAATTTGGTGTCAAGAGCAGTTTTGAATCACGGGATTTCCTGTTGCCCCTCCAGGAACGATGTAAATCTCAGTTGCCTGATAAAGATCCATCGCTACACCTCTTTTCTTTCCCCTTCTCTTCCATTTTTTCTATTCACCCAAGCATATTGAGTTGTCCCAACCTTTTCTTCTTTACAGTGTGAAAATGAAAAATCCTATTATCATGACGAGTATCTTGGGATCTGTTCACGAGTGAGGGTAGGATGGAGCGGGAGATTGACCGGCGGATTGGGGCGGCATCCACAGTGATGCGGGTGCTAAACCAGTCCGTTGTGGTGAAGAGGGAGCTTAGCCAAAAGGAGAGGCTCTCGATTTACCGGTCAATCTACGTTCCAGCCCTCACCTATGGTCATGAGCTTTGGGTAATGACCGAAAGAACAAGATCGCAAATACAAGCGGACGAAATGAGTTTCCTCCGCAGGGTGGCTGGGCTCTCCCTCAGAGACAGGGTGAGAAGCTCAGTCATTCGGGAGGGACTCAGAGTAGAGCCGCTGCTCCTCCATGTCGAGAGGAGTCAGTTGAGGTGGTTCGGGCATCTGGTGAGGACGCCTCCTGGACGCCTCCCTCGGGAGGTGTTCCAGGCATGTCCGACCAGGAGGAGGCCCCCGAGGCCGACCCAGAACACGCTGGAGGGATTATATCTCTTGGCTGGCCTGGGAACGCCTCAGGATTCTCCCGGAAGAGCTGGTGGAAGTGGTTGGGGAGAGGGCAGTCTGGGCTTTGTCGTTGAGGCTGCTGCCTCCGGATAAGCGGAGGGCAACAACGACGACGATTTGCAGTGAGCATTGAATGAACGTACAGTACAGCTCAGAAACGAAGACAAGGAGAAAATAGAGCTTGGTGTCTGTTGACAGTATTTTCTGATGAATACGTGATGAAAAGAGATATCCAACACCCCTTAAGAAAAAAAAATTAAATTCAAACATGTCAAAAGAAACTTCTGAACCTGGAGCTTTATAGGTAATGCTCTGCAAATGTATGCAAAACCACACATATTTCCGTAGATAATGACTGTTTCTCTTGTCAGACACACAATTTCAGTGAAAAAAGGTTTAAATTAAGTTATTGGAGTTGTAACCTTAATGTTTGGGGTTTCATGTAATAATTGATACCATTTCATAACAACAGAGTTGAGAGAAGGATTTGTCACATTATTAAAATTCCTGTTTTTATTAAATTAACATACTAAAACAGGCTGCACGGTGGTGCAGTGGTCCGCACTGTGGCCTCACAGCAAGAAGGTTCCGGGTTCGAGTCCTGGCTCCAGCATGGATCTTTCTGTGTGGAGTCTCCATGTTCTCCCTGTTCCTGTGTGGGTTCTCTCTGGTACTCCAGCTTCCTCCCACGGTCCAAAGACATCAAGAGAGGACGAGGCTGATTGATACTCTAAATTGACTGTAGGTGTGACTGTGAGTGTGAATGGTTGTTTGTCTCTGTGTGTTGGCTCTGTGATGGACTGGTGACCTGTCCAGGGTGAACCCCGCTTCTCGCCCGTAGACGCTGGGATAGGCTCCAGCCCCCGCGACCCTTTAACTGGAATAAGCGGAGGACAATGAGTGGATGGATACTAAAACAATGAATGCACTTGTTGTATATCATTAGTTATCATTAAAGCCAGACCAGCAGCTAGAAATCATCCTTTTTTGGACCACATTACACCAGTCCTTAAACCACTGCTCTGGCTCCCTGTGTGTCAAAGGATTGAGTTCAAAATCCTGTTGCTGGTCTATAAGTCACTGAATGGGCTTGGGCCTAAAAACATGTCAGAGCTGCTGGCTGGGTATGAAGCATC
Source organism: Aulostomus chinensis (assembly GCF_037954235.1). Lineage (NCBI taxonomy): Eukaryota > Metazoa > Chordata > Actinopteri > Syngnathiformes > Aulostomidae > Aulostomus > Aulostomus chinensis. The sequence continues at coordinate 12,969,244 of NC_141332.1, read as the reverse complement.
CAGACCCCTCAGGTCAGCTGGGACAGGTCTACTCAGTGTCCCCAGGGTCAGAACCAAGCAGGGTGAAGCTGCTTTCAGCTTCTGTGGTCCACACCTGTGGAACAAACTCCCTGAACCTCTGAGGTGTGCACAAACTGTCAGCTCATTTAAAATCATAACTTTCAACTCTGTCTTCACCTCTGTAAAGCACTATGAATTGCCCTGTGTATGAATGGTGCTATACAAATAAATTTGCCTTTGCCTTTGCCTTTCCTCTCTGGATGGCTGATTGCTTGTTTGCTTTTCTTTTTGGACTTTGTCTTTCTTGATGTCCCTGTCTCAGTTGTTCTCCTTGTCTTCATCACACCATCCACTGTGCTGTTCTTGTTCCCTCTCTCAGCTTCTGCCTGAATTTTTCCCACTCTTCTGCTTTGTTGATCTTCTGCAGTGGAACTCTGTTCTTTGGGGGCTTATTGGTGCCTTTGAGGACTCCCTTCTTTTTCGCACCATTGAGGTGAGTAGGTGCTGGTGCCTGAGGCGGAGGATAAGGGAGCCTGTTTTTAAGGTTACGGTCTTGATATTTATTGTTCCTATTGGACTTTGATGGAGGGAAGTAGTTCCTGGCCTTGTAAAATTTATTATTATGGTGAATCTGTGGTGGGGGGGCAAACTTTTGATGTTGAAATGTTGATTGAAAGATAGGTGGTGGGAATGCCCGCATAGAGGAGGGTGTTGGTTGGGATGGTGGGAACCCACGAATGCCTAACGGAGGTCTGTAATTTGGATCGAAATCCAGAATTATATGGACTGGGACTGGGGACTTGATGGTGATCTTCCTTGCTGCTTCTAAAATAACTGCAGCATTTGGCCAAACGTTGCACTTTTCAGCCCGAATTTCAATCTTGACTGGTTCAGCTGCCTTGGTCAGCTCCTCCTCTGTCCCAGCATCGATCTTGCCAACCTCCATGTCGTACTCCATTTCTAAAAATGGGATTGAAACTCTGTCCCATTCCAAGAATTTCAATGTCTCCTGTCTCTCCTCCTGAAGCAGGGAGGCTGCTGGAACCTCAGGATGGCCATCAGTTGCCATGGAAAAAGGCCCGTTTGACAGTCTGGCCTTCTTAGATGCTGTCGATTCTGAACCTTCCATTTCCTCAGCTAAATGTCAAGATAAAGAAAAAAAGTTAAGATAGAGCAATCCAATATATGGAAAATGATCCAGGGAATAAATATCATCCTTCAAGTCCCTTACCTTTGCGTTTTCGGCTCTTGACCTCTGAAATTACAATTTGGGCCATGCTGGAAACTTCTTAATACCTTTCTCTCTTTTACTTGGCTAATTGAAATGACAAAGAACCAACCAAATGGAAGTTGAAATCCTTAGCATTTAATTGACAGTGGTCTTGAAGATATTGCACCAACAATGTTCAAATGTCAGTGGAGGTGATGATACTCTTATATTCAACTCCTGTGTTGTGTCATTCAGAGGTGAAACAGTGAACTTCAGCTGATTTACTCACGTTGATCTTTGGTTGTTAACTTCATGTCATCTCGATCTCACAGCTCTGTGATCACACGGTACTTTAATGTCTGTCATCTTGACCTCAAACATCGACTGTGATCTAGGGTTTTCTTACTTGAATCTCAGTCTTTGATCTCTGACACCCAGATGGTTTCAAATTCACTGGACAGCACAGCCATGTGTGGGCACTGATGCAACGGCACCATCCGTTAGTTTGTCAGTAGCTAGTTCCTCCACAACTGTCACTATTACTCCTTAAAAACCTCTGTGTCAGTGACTGACCTCTTGTGATGATTTTAGTGAGAGAATTCTGCTCCCTTAATTACCCTCCACGGGGATAAATTAAGTTTTCTGAATCTGAATTTTTATATTTCCATGTGTCATTTAGCGCCCCCTCGCCTTCCAATCATGGAGATGGTATGTTATACACCAACCCTGCGACGTCATGGGTCATGATTGCTCCCAACATGGTGGGAAGTAATGTAAAGGATCTCATTTTGTGCAGCATTTTGGCCATGCAGTAGCAGAATCTCCATTCATAGTTGAACACTTTCATTGTTTCACCAAAGACCCTCAAGCCAGTCACATTGTGCTGGTTTTGATTGTGAATGGTCTCTAAAATTGATACACACAACAGCAAATACGGGTTTTGGCTCTTTGGCAAAAATTTACAGGACCAGTGGACCATTTTTGCTAGGTAGCTAGCCAATGTACCTCACCATGTAGCCTGTATGCATGGTAATATGGGCACATCATCGGTATCAGGAGATATGGGTCAGTCAACATCAGTTCAGTGGTTGATATCAGAATATGAGCCCATTCTTTTAGCTCAAGCCTCTTCTTTGCTCTACTTAAGTGACGAGGAAAGCGTCTCAGCAACACCTTGAGGGATTGTCTTCAAATTTAGCACAAATGTCCACTAGGACTCAAGGATGAACTAAAAAGAACAAGGTCACATGTACGCAATATCTGTGTTTTTATGGTTATCAAAATATCTCTGGAAAACCACACAGGAATTTCTTGTCCAATGCGACACAAGGACGATCTGAAATGTTTTGGTGGTCAAGTTAATTTGGGAAAGGTTAGCTTCACAAGGCACACAACTGCAATGCAACACTTGCAGTTTAAAAATCTAAACTGTTTTCCCTAAGAGGGAAATTACCAACAAATTACCAACAAATTAATTTTTCTGACGGCATGAAAGACTCTGTTCTTATCCTCAGTGTTGAGTCATTCATAGCTCATAGTTGCGGGCTACCCCAATTTCATCTGCCATTGTCACTCACAACAGGAAGTCTGCTCATCAACACCAAAATAACATGGTCTTGATTAATTTAATTAAAAAAAACACAAGTAATTTTAGATATGCGCTAATCACCGTGAGCTGTAATCACTCCGGCTTCAGGGCTGAAAGCTGATCACAGACCAGTTTCTGCTGCTGTACTGATTTTAATAACACGTTGTGTCCTGTGAGGACACTGCTCTGCTGTCACTGCATCTACCAATATTGATAACCTTTATAGCACATATTCAATCCGTCACCTGTTGATCCCAGCTTCCTATGCATCCTACATGACTTAAGATTTTAAGTATTTCCAAAAATAGTGAGTAGTGTGTGTCCTTAACTTCTAGAGCAGGTTTGTGCTCATGTGCAGCTGTAACAGAGCAAATCAACAGCAATTCAGAGTGGTAAAGTTTTATAGTGGTGGTCTCAAACACTGCAGATTTATGAAGTATATTTTTTGAGTGATTTTTTGGGGGGAAAGATCATTAATCTTGACACATTGTCAGCTGTGCCATCACACACAAGCAAGCCCAGCCAGTGTAAGAGGTAGTTGGCAGGACTGAGCCGGGTGCAGGGAGCAGAGCTGACATGTGAAAGGCAGCCTCTGTAGACGTCTTGTCATAAGACCCGAGACTTGACAACACGCAGGACTGTAGCTATTACAGTACATGCATAGCAATGACTTGTAGACTTTCCTCTCTGCATGTCTCCAGGTATCATGGAAATAGAGCTACAGGCATCAACCATGTTTTAAATTACCCACCGGCAGGAGAGAGAAGCACTGTATTTTGTGACCTCTAGTCACTGGCTTTCTCCTGTGGATCTTGTCCTCTCGGAAAGTAAAGAATACTTTTTTTGTCACAGTTTCAAGTGCAGACACAGAGGCAGGATGGATATGACAAACTTGATGATTTTATTAACCAAACTAAACCAAAACTGCTTTTACAGCACTGGTAAATAGACAAGAGCAAAAACAGGCACAAGGAGCAAACAGAAAAAGATTGAGTAAACACAGATGATCCGACAATGACCGAGACAGCAAACCAAAATAAAACACAAATTAATCTTAAGGTGGGAAAGTAGACAAAGACAGGGAAAAACTGCAAATAAAGGCACAAGTGGGGAGAGATTTCAAAATAAAAGTACAACAGGAAAGAAACATTGCAAAAACGTAAACTCAAAAATACAAACTGTAGTCCATTAAAAACACCCAAACTGAAAATCAACTCTCAAAATGAAATTGTGACAGTAATTAGGTTTCTCTTTTACTTGTTTTCTTTCTTTACAACTGTTTAAATGCTGCATGGTAACTTCCCTTTTTCTTTTTGATAGTTTCATGTTGGTGAGTAGATTTTCCACTTATGGGTGCAACTCTTCCAGTTTGGAGGAGCACCAGATCCCGGGTGCTGCTGGAGGAGGCTGCAGACCTGAAGAGGCTCAAGCTGCCACCCGTAGCTCCACCTGCTCACGTCCCCGTCTGTCCATCAGTCTCTTCCCTTTCTCTCTCTCTTTATCTCTGTCCCACTCTTTCCTTCTGCATATCTGTCTTCCTCCATTTGTCTTCCATCATCTGTCTTTGTCTCTGCCTAGCTCTCCTGCTCTCTTTCCCCCCAACTGGTCAAAGCAGAAGGCCGCCCCCATTGAGCCTGGATCTGCTCGACGTTCTTGCCTGTTAAAGGGAAGGATTTCGTCGCCGCTGCTGCAGGATGTGCTTGCTGATGGAGAATTGTTGGTGTAAATTCATTGAAGGAGTGTGGTACTAGACCTGCTCTACCTGTAAAGAATCATGAGATAACTTTTGTTGTGATTTGGCGCAATATAAATAAAATTGACTTGACTTGACTTGACTAGATGTTCAGCTTCAATTCCATATGTTAGGACGAGGTCAAGGGTGTGGCTGTGGCAGTGAGTGAGTGAGTTCATGAACAGACTGATGGAAACCGACTGAGACTTGAAGAGAGGTGAATGCAGTTCTCAGACTGTAGTTTTCAACATCCGCTTGAATAATGAAGTCACCTACAATCATGATTTTGTCTGTTTTAAGAACTAAACTGTTATAAACCCAGAGAATTCATTTAAGAAACCAGAGTTAAAATTATTTAACAATTCATAATATTTATTTCTTGACAAAATAAAATAATACAAACAATTCAGAGTGGATTGCATAAATATGCTCTTATAAGACAGTGTATGCATATATATATATATATATATATATATATATATATATATATATATATATATATATATATATATATATATATATATTTTTTTTTTTTTTTTTTTACCAATGTTTTATCATTGCACCCCTGGTATGGCAGGGTCTGTTCACTGCAGTTGTGAGAGAAGTGGGGTGCAGTCCTCAAGTCTGTCCAGCTCCTCCACCGCTGCCATCAGCCCCTCAACCTTCTCAGGGGGAAGCACCACCCCCGCAGTATTTCTAAACTTCTTCCTCAGGCTCTCATTGGTCAGTGGATTGCGCCAATGACCGTAAAATGTGTCACAGCGTCCCTTCAGAATGTCTCCCCCTACAAGTGTCACCTGGACTTCACCATACATTTGGTCAAAATTAGCCGGGTTGTCCTGGGGATGCTCCACTCGCACACGACTCAGCAGACGAAGCAGATCAGGGCGTGTCATGGCAGAGGGGGTGAACGACTCCACAGTCACCTTGCCATCCAGGAGAGCGCTGCAAGCGTTAAACTGGAAAGAATGGCGTGCTTGGTGGTCAGACTCAGGGTAAGGCCTGTTGATGTATTTTGAGTGGGGGACCCTCAGCAGGATGTCATGCACTTGAAATGGGGACACAGTGCCGCTGCCAATGCCCACAAGAAGCTTATGGACTGAGGCTGCAGCATCTGCTACCCAGTGCATCCCCAGATGAGCAGGGAAACGTTTGAAGCCCATGTCCTGCTCCTCTAGCAAAAACACATGGTCATCACCAAAAGGTGATTCCAATGGCTGTGGCATGTAGTTACTGTAAAAAGCATCAAAACCGGCAACCCCTGCAACAGCATCCAGGACCAGTGGACTGGCTTCTAGGCCTTGAGAGGCCAACATGGCAGCCTCCAGTCCCAAACGTGAAGCATTGCCAATGTGGAGGGGTTTAGATTGAGTAGCAGCATTAGCCATTGGGGCTCCAGATAGAGATACAGCGATGGCTAATGCATGACTGCACTGGGATGGATCCAATGACAGGAGGCGAGCGCATGCTGCTGCACTTCCCAAGGTGCCCACTACACTGGGAGGGTGAAACCTGGTGATGAGGAGGACAGAAACATTATCATCAGGTGTGTTCTCTTTTCATACTCGCATGTGTTACAACCAACCTTCACGTAGAAATGGTTTATTTCAGCCTGTTCCCTAGTCTTTAATAAACACATAAATAACCAGATGGGCCATTAGACTGAGTGTAAACACTTGCCAAACACTGTCCTCTGTGATAGTCTCCTCCACGTGTGTAATTGTGCTACGGTCCACAGAGCCTCTTCTGTCCCTGAGATGACCATCATAACACACCTTTCACAGCTCACTAGCACCACTAAGAGACTGCATATTACACTGTGGTGGCCTCTGTAAACCACATTGCACGGATCAGTGCAGTCTTATACAGACCGTTTTATGCAGATACCTGCTCTCAATGCGTAATATAGAAGTACGTATTCCTCTCAAAGAACATTATAGGTGCAGTACACTGCTGCTGATGTGGCCAAGTGTCCTATTTTACTCATGCTGACCTCTTAGGGATGTCGTGAGCCTCCTTGGAGAACCTCATCAGTCGACCCTGAATCTCGATGCCAACGTTGAAAGCCAGCAGCAAGTCCAGACCGCTGGGTTTGTTGTTCGCAGGCATCATGTCGCTGAGAGCTAACACAGCAGGAAGCACAGCTCCTGAGGGGTGAGTGGCAGGGTGCCATGTATCATCAAAGTCCATGGAGTGAGTCTGTAGCGAAAGGGCACATTTTCAAAAATCTGATTAAACAATATCAGCTCACTCTTCCTTCTAGAGTGTGTAACATGCTTGAGTCATAACAGCTGGCTGCACCAACAAGCTGGATACTCTGATGGCTTCTTTAGGAAATATCTACAGTTGGATACAGTGAGATCACCTCAGAATCTTCATCAATCCTTCCTGTGGTTGCCTCGCTAGACTTTGTTTTAGTAATAATTTAATGAATTAGTGTGTCTGAAATCGTCTGGTGTGACAATAGTGACACTCTGTTTTCTTGCTATTTATACGAACCGCCACTCCATTGACAAAAGCTGCCAGTGTTGGGGACAGCCTGGTGCCCCTGCGTCCGTACACAGAGCTGATGTCATGGGGAGCATACGTGTGCTGAGGGGAAGAAATGGAGACAGGTAAACATAGGGAATTGTTCCAGGGACATTTTTAAATTGTCAGAGAGTGTGTCATCACGCACACGCAAACACACTCACACAGTGAACTTTTCTTTAAATAAATCTGGCTAATCACTCTTCAGTTGTTGAATATGTGTCTTTGTAAGTCAGTCGTGGAATTTTTTGGGGGAAAAGGTCATCATCTGTCCACACACAACTTTTGTACTGACTCATGACAACTGCTTGTAGAGGACCAGGCATTTGCTTTCATCTGTCTCATTCCTTTTTTTTAGATAAGACCTGAATTTAAAAAAACGACTCTTTTTTTTTTTTCTCTTCCTCACCTGGCAGTGCTGTAGCGCCAGTTGGAACACGTCTGTTGTACTGCCGATCAAACCGACTCCAATGCTGTCCAGCACCATCCTTTTACTCCGGTGAAGGACTACAGACGACAAATGCTGGGATTTTACCTCGCTGATGAACTTCCCAAAGCTGGCAGTGACTGTGTCTTCAGGGGTCGGGCACTTCAAGACTGTTTTTTAAGGGGGAAAAAAAAAAAGTCAGGTAGCAGTGAGGATAAAGATAGTGTTTGGACTGAGAGGACAAACTAGTACTGAGTGTGCCGTACCTTCCACAGCAGAGCTGTGTGATCCTCTAACAGCCCACATTGGTCTGATGGTTCTCTGCAGAGCACAGAAGAGTGTTGAACTCCTTACGCGTGTAACGGTAACACTTTTAAATCCATTGCAAGTTCAGTTATTTTTCTTGTTGGACACGTGTATAATTAAATTTGGGGGCATGCATCACTAAGTGAACATTGCTCAACTTAGGTGCCTTTTTTGAAAGAGCTATTGTGCTGATAAGGTGGTGCAATAACAGGTGGGTATGAATCATTTGACAATCTCTCTGTTCAACTCTCCCATGTTATATACTCAAGAAAAGACCCGCAGAACACATTTGAACATTCCTCATTGATATATCATAAAACCATATCAATATACTCACAAGTATCTGCAAAAGTCCACTGACTCATTACCTGTAACACGGAGATCATGTTGAGTTTGATGTCGCTCTTTGTTCTTTTTGATGCAGGAATAGATTTTGCAGGCTGAGAAGGAGGCTGATGCTGCTCACATTGCAACCTGCATGTCTTATATAGTCCAGGAGTTACAATGGCTACTAATGCTGACCGAATGGGTGGAACAAGGAAGAGCCCACATATATCTAGAACAAAACTGTATTCAGATTAGAGGGAGGAATTGCAACTCTTCTGCCCATCATCCTCACAAGCCTAGCATCATCGACATCATCATTGTCATCATCTTCTACAGAAAACAGGAGCAGGAGCTGTATTGTTGTTGGATAGGTCACCTCTCAGGTTACAGACTGAACCTTAATTCTGGGAAAGTCCTCTGAACTCCTCCCACACGCAGGAGAGCCATATTTATGACATAGTTTCATCTTTGCTTCAGAGCACGTCAGGGCTTCTTCACCTGGTAAGAACTTATTTCTATTCGCTCCTTATTTCCAGAAAAACTAAAATTGCTTCAAAATACAAATCTATTAAAAAAGATATAGAGATAAGATATATTTGAGTCAGTAAAAATCCTTGGAAGGTTGGCAAAAGCTTATTTCATTTTTTAAATGTTGTAAATATGCTTGAATTTAAATATAGTAGAAGAATATATAAGCTTAGCTTTCAACTTTAGCAGGTTGTTCATGTAGGGATTTTATGACATCATTCCCCCATCCCACTCTCATACCTGTGTACCAGCCAATACAGAGCAGCAATCTAATAAATGAGAAGGTTCATAAAAAAGCAGATAAATGTGAATAATAATTTGCAACTTTGCTTTACTATCTACTCAGACAATCTTGATAGTGTCATTGTTCAATTGATGAGATCAAACTGTCACTGGTATTTTTACGTACATTAATGTCACATATCAATCAATTCTAAACTCGAATGATGTTGCGAATGGTAACACAGCACAACTCCCTGTGCCGGGTTAGGCTACTGTTATAGAGCAGAGAAGAAGAATTCCTGTGCCATTGTCTATGTCTCCTGTTCTAGATAAATACAATCATGATACAAACATACAATCAAAATTCATATCAACAGCACATAAAAAAAAAATGTCAATTTTATTTTCCACAGGTGCATTTATAGTAACGATGGTGATATGATGATAGAGGCAGTGAGAGCCAGGAAATCGTTGGCTGGTTAGCGCTACCCAGCCTCATGCATATGGAAATACCCACCAACCCTCAAAAACTGGCAGCCCTTGACCTTTGATAGCAGTCTGGTAGATATAGATTAATATGCGTATTCATGCAGGTACCTGCTTCTTTCTAGTCAGGGAAGTTGTAAACAACTGCTTTCTCTTACTGCTACAACTACACAACAAGATTGGGTCAGCCCTCTAATGACTGGGCAGGGAGTGACGTTCAGGTTTCTGGAGGCGTTTAGGTCAATACAGTCCTCAGGGAGTTGGAATTTCCACCTCAAATATAGTCCAGTAACAGCATGTAATTTGTTTGTTTGTTTGGACCAGCAGGAATCGGTTTTCCATCTGTGTTTGACATTGATATTCCTGACGGTTTCACCACTGTTCATTTGTGTTCAGTCTTGTTTCAGCTAGGTCTTCTTTAAAAGTTACGCAGGTACTAACACATCATGCACAAACCTCTTTTCTTTGAGTGGAATTTGAATAGTTTACATTCAATGATGCACAAAAACTAAATGTTTCCAGTCACAAACAATTTTATTTTTCATTTATTTCCCTTTGTACAAAGGTTCATATTTATGCAACCTATACTTGGATTATTATGGTGAAGGTCTTCCTGCAATAAATAAATCAAAATCAAGGCAATATTGTGAATTTATTTCCTGAATCATTTATTTATTTATTCATTTTATTTTTTCAGCCAAAGTGTTTTTCACAGGGCGGATCTCACCATGACACTGGACGGTTTTCCTGCTTGTTTCTATGCTGAACCAGGAGTTTTAGGCATGTTATCAAATGGGATCAGCGCATTCCTCGTGCTTCTACAGAACTTCCATACAGCGCACACGGGCGTAGCGCCACAGGGGGTCGAGAACGTGCTTGCAGGTAAAACTTGCAGAAACAGTGATTTAATAATGCTATCAGAAGCACTGGAATAAGTAAATAACATCATAAGTGATGTGATATTTCTGTTTTTTTTTTTTTTTTTTTTTTTAAAGGAGTCCATCTTATCCTCATCGGTGGTGTCTGCCAACTCGTAGCTGGGCTACTTTCCTTCCGAAAATATGACCATCTGAGTGCGACTGCTTTCGTTGGCTATGCTGCTCTTTGGGGAAGTTACGGTGCAACGCGGATCTACGCTGGTGCAGCAGACGAAACTCCCACAAAACCCCAGCTGATGCTAAGAAACACATCCTCTGATGTGATGAGCGGCCTGTTGGAGAACGCCACCGTACTGATCCCAGTAAACCTGTCCATAAAAGAGTCTGCGATTGCTGGTCTGGTCCCCTACATTCTCCTGTCCTTTCTTCTTTCCTTCTGCTCAGCCATTGTCAACTACATCATGCCTTTTGTTTTTGGCGCCATCACAGCAACGCTAATCTTTGAAGCGGTTTGTCTGCTGGCGAGTCCTTGGGCTCTCGTGGTATCGGGGATTCTTGAGTTGCTCATTCTGATGTTTGCAATCTACGGTTCTGCTGCACTGCTTTTCAAAGGTCTAACTCAGCATCTAACCCTCAAAGGATTTGGGACCCCTCTCTTCAATGTTCTCCTGTTAGGAACCGCCAATGTCTCCCAGAGTAGTAACCCAGAGAAGAAGAAAAACACCAAATATGCAGAACCTATGGCCTTGGGTTTCTTCTGTGACACTGTTGCATCCTTCATTTTTGCCTTCTACAGCTTTGGGTATATGAGGTCATTTGTCTTAGGTGCTGCCTGGGTGTCAATCATCTCAGTGGCGATGTTGCTCTGCAGCTACTACTCACATCTTCGCCAGGATTGTTACCACACCACAAAGTTTGGGCTACACGCCACATACTGGCTTGTCAAAGCTTGGGAGGAGTTTGTGACGTCTGCTGTGATTGTGCAGGTGACTGCAGTGACCTCTGGGAGGGAAACAATGATGGGGAACTGGTTCTTTGTTTTGGCAGCCTTGGTGCTTGGTTGTGGAAGTCTAACAATGGATTTTCTGGAACTGATCCATAACATGTTCTTTGCGCTGCTCACAATTTCCACGATCTCCCAGATTCCTCTTGAGCAATATTACGTTTTCTTCGGTGTAGCTTGTTCTCTTCTCTCTGTAGCCTCCTTGTACGCTACTTTCTCACGTCTCATCAACACTATAGCAGAGAAGTCTCTTATCCCGGTCGGATCACAGCCCATCTCCACTAACAAGCTAAAGCAGGCACTGAATTTCTGCAAGTCAAGAGAAGAGCTGCTTCTTCACACGGACCAGACCTCAGACACCCTGTTTTACCTTTCAAACGGAGTTGCAGCTCTCTCTGCTCTCCATGCCAGCATCTCCAGCACAAATCCTGCATTTCTTCTCTTGACTGTCCCTTGGGTTCTCATATCTGGTGCAGTCATCCAGACCTTTGTGAGCAGGTTACAAGTGACAGGATCTGGCCGGCTTGGTTCTGTTGTCTCGTCCATCTATGTGGCAGTCTGGGCAACCTGGACCTGCTTTAGGTTTGCAGGTATGTCAGCGCAAACAAGTGCTTAGTGGCAGTTTATGATTGATTTTTTTTTTTTTAACAGAATGCTGTTTTTCATTTCTAGGTAGTCAGCTCCAGCTTTCCCGAGAGGTTTCATACCATTTTACAGCAGGTGCCATTGCATTCCTGGTCATGAATTCGTTTATCATGCTGATTGGTAAGATTTCTTATCTCCTTTTCATTTCTAACATCATCTTTAACATTTTTCTCCTAATAAAATGGAAATTCATCCACTGTTTTTACCAGCTGCCTACAGAAACCTGGTTTTGCTGTCCCTAACAGCAATCTTTGAGGTGCTACTGGTCTGCTTCCTGCTTTCCATGTTGCACCAACTGCCCTACCAACTAGAGAGTAAGCATAGATTAGGTCAAGGCAACCTGTAATAAAGCTTAATAAAGATTTTTATTAACCAAGTGTTCTTTACAGTGGCCGTACTTGCACTGGTTAGTATAGTTTGCATATATGGAGCTTTGGCATCGTTGGTGAACTGCACCTTCTCTCAGCGACTGCTACCTGTGGGCCCTCCTTTATTAAAGGTAAAAAAATCATCTTTTTTTCCACTACGATCTTCAGTTAACTTGTCTGTGTATTTTATGAAATTTTCATCAAATTCATCTCAGGAGGAAGTGAGGACAGAGGCTTCCCCGAAGCTCACCTGTCTTGTGGCTAACTCACGTCTCACCAGTGGCCTGCTACAGATCGCTGGTCTTCTGGAGGAGGGAGGAGTGTGTGGCATTCCCACAGACACCGTCTACGCTCTGGCTGCATCCTGCAAGAATCCTCAGGCTATAGAAAACATCTACAATATTAAAGTAAGATTCAAAACTAAGCTGATGGTTGGAAGTAATATTTGTCATGCTGCATATGTCCAAATGACCCCATTGTCTGTGACATGATAGGACAGACCGGCAGAGAAGCCCATCTGTATATGCATCTCTAGCGTGGAGCAGCTGGTGGCAGCCAAACCTCCGTTCAGCCCTCTGCTCTGGGAGTTTATGAGGAATGTGTATCCTGGAGGCATCAGCTGCATCGTCAGAAAAGGAGACTGGCTCTTAGAACTGGGTAAACTGGCCAAATCACCAGCAGAGAACTGGATGATAGTTTCATCTCACTCAAATGTCCCTTAGTATTCTCCTCCTGTTTGTCATATGTAGGAGTGGGACCAGCATATGACCACGTTGGTACCAGCGACAGCATCATGATCCGTGTCCCCGACCACACTGTGACAGGCCACCTTTGTGACATCACTGGACCTCTTGCCATTACGTCAGCCAATCCCAGCGGAGAGCCAGACAGCACCCACCACAGCATGGTCATCGAGTAAGTGCCACCGAGCTCTACTCTACCAAAGCCATGATTCATATTCAATAAAGATTCTTTTCCTTTTTCGGTGACAAAGTCGTCTGGGACACAAAATCCAAGGAGTCCTGAGTGACGGGGAATCCAATGAAGTGACCGGTTCCACTGTTATCAATTGTCTTAAAATTGATGAAGGTACAGAGCTGAATATTTGCTAACACATGCTCTTTCCTCTGTGTGAGAACTCTCTAACTCTAGCCTCTGCTCTGCCCACAGGAACCATCAGCTTTATCAGGGAGGGGTGTGTCCCCGCAGCCAAAATCCAACAGATCTTTGACAGAGTGAAAAGCACCATGCTGTGATTGTTGAATCTCCAGTTTAACTTATTCTGCCTCTTCACACTTTTTTATTTTCCTCCCACAAGATCAGCATCATCAGCCTCTTCATGTCGATTGCACCACCCTGGGGATCAGGGTGAAAACTACAATTACATTTTAATGGGAAAGTTACAATACTGTAATGACAACTCAGCGAGGGATGCATTTAATGAAGAATCTCAACTGACGGTTCAGTGATATTTATGCTTGAATGTAAAGCATCTTTATAGAAGGAATATTTTTTTCCCTGCTCACTGTGCATTTTCAGGCAAATAAAGAATGATTTTGACTGATTTTGTCCATGTGTATATATATATATATATATACAGTATATATATATATTATATATCAAAATATTCAAACATTTTTTCAAAAAGTCAAAATTTGGCAAAATCTACGGACGTTGCAGCTTTGATTACAGACTTAAGTTGATTGGATGAATTTTACCATCATGAAACTACATGTAGTTCTAATCCAGGTTGTTCAGGAGGTTTGAAAGAGAGCCTGTCTAAAAACGGAAAATTATTTTACCAACCAAGACAACGTGCGGAGTCTTTCTGCTAAAATCCTTTTCCACGTTCATGTACCTACATTTTCTCTATCAAGGACCTAAATACAAGACAATCAGCTGGTGTAAAGAAGAGGCAAGGCAAGGCAATTTTATTTGTAGAGCCCGTTTTCACAAACAGTTTGTCTCAAAGGGCTTCACATGGCATCATAACAACATCCTCTGCCCTTAGACCCTCACATCGACTGAGGAAAAACTCCATAGAAAACCCTTTTAACAGGGAAAAATCTGAGAAACCTCAGGGTGAGCAACAGAGGAGGGATCCCTCACCCAGGACGGACAGACGTGCAGTAGATGTTGTTACAGACAAGAAAACAGTTTACAATACAAAATGTGGGAAACACGGAAATGTTAATAACAGCTGAAGAAGGAAGCTTCTGGTAGGGGAGGCAGGGAGAGCAAGCCAGCTTGATGGGGGACTGGATGGCAGACTGGTTCATGGAAGGGGAGCGCAGGCCGGTGTAACAGTGGGGAATGGGGGGAGGGGGGCGATGCAGGCGGCGGTTGGGGCTCTGGTGGATCTGTGGAAACACAGAGAGACTGCGAGACACCAAGGCCAAACTACAAAGTGCAACAAGTAGTGGTAATGACAGTTCCAAAAATGTGCGGGGGGGGGGGGGGGAGAGGAGAGGAGAGGAGAGGAGAGGAGGGAAGGGCTCCATGTAACCTGATGTGTCCCCCAGCAGTCTAAGCCTGTAGCAGCATAGCTATCAATGGTTCAGAGGTACCTGAACCAGTCCTAACTGAAGGCTCTGTCATAAAGGAAGGTCTTAAGCCTGGACTTAAACGTAGTTAAAGTGTCTGCCTCTCTGACCCATGGAGAGAGCTGGTTCCACAGTAGAGGAGCCCGGTAACTAAAGGCTCTACCTCCCAGTCTGTTTTTAGAGATACTGGGAGTCACTAACAGACCTGCATTCTGGGTAGCAAGAGCAACACAAACCCAAGGTAAGAGTGATATCGATCAGTTTTACTTTAGCCAATACCAATGATAGGACACACTGGCTCTCAAAAGTTTTTCCTTTATGTAAACCAACTTTCAAACATTTCAGTATTTCAGCCAAACACTTCCTGAAGAGCACAAAATGGAATAAAAAACAAATTTTTCACTTGCAAAATTTGCACAACACTGGACAGTGGAATCAGTTTATGATTCAATTAACAACTTCGTAACTGTAAAAACTTAACTTCAGCCTTTCAAATGTAAAAATCATTAAACTTGACAGTGGTGCAACTTTTTTGATAAATTGGACTCGAGCGAGAAACACGTTGTTTATCCCCATGGCAGAGTGAAAACTGCAGTTTTGATAATTATGCAACAAATAGTTTCAAAATTACATTAATATTAGCATACAAAGTACCTCCAGGGTGAGCAAGATTGATCTCAGGACATCTGTGGTCGTCAAAATAACCGCATTAATGGTATGAAAGTACTTTATTGTAATTTTACATCAACAGAATATTCAACCACTTAGATATTTAAATATGATAATATTTAAGAGCCAACAATATAAATTAAAAGCTCACACACAGAAAATACAGTGCAAATCAGTGCAACATGTGCTTATGAGACGTGATCCATACAAGTAAAGAAAAACTTGGTCGTGACAATTAATTGATGCATGCGTACATCTGGCTATTGATATTTATGTGCAGTGGCAGCATGGGGCAATTCATTGATTTATATGAACAATTTTAAGGTACTGGACTCTGTGTAGAGTTTCTAGTTCCTGTGTCTGACTCTAAATCATTTCCTGGAATTTCTTTTGTTTCTGGCTGAGGCATCTCGAATTCAAAAGCAGGATTGGTCCATCCTTGTTTGTGTCGCTTCCAGACCTCCTCAAAGATGCTAAGAACCTTCAAAGCAGACGAATAAAAACATAGTATTAGCGCAAGAGCAATCTAAAAGCAAATAAAACATAAAGATGTTGATATTACCTTGGATTTTGGAATGAGACCCACTCTGAAGAAACCGATGTGTCCCGTTTCAATCTTGGTGCAATCAACCACCGTCGATGCAATGTTCTCTGGTGAGGGTCCGTCACATAAAACCCCATCCACCTGCCCCAGAAAAATGCACATTACTATTAAAACAGATGCTCTTATATTTCATAAAACTGAGGTTCTGTTTTCACCTTCTCGCCTAGCTTAGCGTAAACTTGGTTGTGATGAGTTGTATCAGCCTCGCCTGTAGGGTTGGCTGAGGTTACAGCGACAGGCCCCACCTGCAACAAAAATAAGCATTTATATTTAAGTCTGCTATGTATTATTGTTCACTGTAAGACAGGAAGTGAGTCACATCCAGAATTATTACCAAACTGATGAGGTATGTGGCCACGGAACAGTCCGGATTCCTGATGGCGATGCTTTGTGGAGTACCTATGTGTTTTGCAGCATCTCCTAAACCTAAGGTTTCCATCCATGCACCTGTGGGAGAGGAGAAATTCATATGTTGTTCCCTACATGAGGCGAACACATGTAAACTCCAACAAACACACACCTACCTCTGGGTATAACCATGCTGATGGAGGAGGGCCATGCTGCCTCCATGAAGTCAAGGAGCAGAGGGCTCAGCAGGTGTCGAACCGCTTCAAGCTGCTTGATGGAGGAGAGCCACAGGGACATGGGTCGGTCCTGCGCCTGCTTCTTCACCCTGAGGTCAAACTACTGGTAAATTACAACACACACATAACAACACACACATACACATACACATACACATACACATACACAAACACGCGTACATACACACAGACAAGACCCTCCCTCACTTGAACACTTTGATAACTGCGTCAGGTCTGTTGCAAGCAGCCACCAGCACATAGACCGTATCCGTAGGGATTCCACATATTCCACCATTTTTCATGATTTCTGAAGAACAGAAAAGAGGAAGAAAAATAAAACATACAAACAGCTGTATTTGAAAAAAAAATCACAACCTTTCTTACCTGCAATCTGCTGGACAGACGAAGTCTTGTGGGCAGGCACATGGGGACAGAAATCTGCCCCCCTTCCAGCACCGCTCAGCTTTATTAAAGGACTCCCTAAGGGGATCTGGGGCGACTGAAAGGTGCCGTTGAAAAGCTGCGCCAAAAAAGAATAAAAGCTGACCAGGCCAAAGATGATGGTGACTCCTATGTCATAACCATAAGGCAGCACACTGACTGCATCCAGCAAGAAGCTAATGATGATGAGCTGGAAGGTGAGCGCATAGACAAACCAGGTGACATTTAGAAACAGCGCTGCAACCATCACTAAACAATTAAACAGCATGAAGCTGATGATCCCCACCGCCACCTTAAAGCCTCTGGTGTCATGGTACAGACCTCCGTATCTGGTCGACCCCCACACTAACCACATCATCCCGTAGAGGATAAAAACCGTGCTCTCAAAGGTTTTACCCCGGGAGAACCCCACTGAACCGCAGAGCAGCTGGAGCAACCCACCAGCTACCACCACCCAAGGAAGAACCAGCTCACACAAAGCATTTGTGTCACCAAGGGATGCTGTGATGGCGAAAGCAGCCAGCACACTGGAGGCGTGGCCTAACACCTCTGCATCTGCATATTTGGAGTATCCCAGGTGAGGGCTGTGATTCTTTTTATCTCTGAGAGTGACACCCCTCATCCTGGCTACTAATGCTTTAAATTTGCTCCGTCCTGTGGGGATCTTTTTAGTGGAGACCATATTGAAGGTGGTGATTAAAAGCATGCAGGTGGAGCCTACAAATATGGCCGCCTGTACACCCTGAGCACCCCCCTGGAGGAAACCTTGGGGTTTAACTGCGATGGCAATACAGTAAACTGCAAATAATAACTGGTAGAAGCCCTCCAGCAAGCTCTTCTGGCAGGTGAACAGAGCCAGGATGAAGAAGAGCACCGAGAAGACGGTCGGTACGGGAACAGAGGAGAGGGGCTGGATCAAGTAGAACGACAGCAGAGCAGTGTAGCCCTCTGCAAATCTCAGGAGAGCAGTAAAGCTGTAAAAAGTAGCAGAGAGTGTGTCCATGGTTCGGTAGAAGAGGATGCACATACCAAGCTGGAAGACTGCGGCTGTCCATAGCCAGGGGACATGTCCAACAGAGAGCTGAGGGACCACACCGAGCAGAGGACAGGTCAACACTGAGGCTGACAGCAGGTTCATCACCATGCCCACTGATTCTGCATCAGCACACCCCTGCTGCGGCAGCACAGCCTCTCTCTCCAGACCAGTTCCTGGAAGTCTCACTTTATTGTGAGTGATGGTGGACAAAAGACATCCAAAACCAAAGTACCCACCCACTAGACACACAAGGAAGTAGTTGGAAGCTGTGGCTGTCTGGCCAAAACCTGTAGAGGACAGACCAGCAATTTGATGGGCGCAAGCTAAGCTAATACCCAAAGCTATGAAAGACAGAACTGCTTTCTTTACAACAAGAGCCACACCGCCTATGACAAACAAGGCTAAAGAGAACGCTGCCAGGCCAGGGACCAGAGCTTGTTTTAGGTCTGAGTGTTGGAGCACCCCCCATCCTGCCAGGATGTACACCAGGCTGGAGCCGCACCACAAGGCGGAGACGCTCAGGCACAGGCAGGAGAAGAGCTGGGCACGGGACAGGCTGCCACAGACGCCTGGGAGGGAGACCAAACAATTTCATACTTTCACAGAGTGATATAAATACAACAAATTTAATAAAATAGCTATGAAACAAACAAACAAACCTGCGTAAGCTATGAGGATGGCAATCATGAGGAGCAGAATCCCCAGTGCAGTATGGGGGATGAAGTCTTTTTCAGAAGAGCTGGCATAGCTGTTCACTAACAGCAGGAGAGACCCTGAAAAATGAACAAAAGCAAAAGCCATCAGCCACGACAAGAAACTAACAAAAACAAGTTACTACAGTTTTTAACATTCCCAAGAAAATAAAGATGTAATTTAATCAGTGACTACAAGAGCCTGCTTTACTTTATCAATTCCTTTGATTTAACAATATTCAGACGGATCACTTAGACATTTAATGGTTCATGAGAAAAAAAACTGATCTCTGATATTGAGAGTAAGCAACAAGTTCTTTTTAGTTCAAAAACACTCAACATGCTAATTTTAATCACAAAATCTATAGCCCTATAATAAGATATCATGTATTTATTTATTTTTTTGTCTAATGGCTGATTGTTTCGGCTCCCTCAAATCGTAACACTTGCCGAAATAAATCAATAAATCAATAAATCGAAGCTTACCGCCGGACACGGCCAGTGTGCCCACGGACGCAGGCAGAGACCGCAGCTGTGCCATCGCTGAGGTGAATGCAGGCGGCTGGACACCGCTGCGCTTTATAGGCCACGTGTGACGTCAGCACGCAGCGGAAACCTCAGAGGATCTTTGGGAAAAACCTGACCCCTGAAAATACAGACACACGCGACAGTGGAGTGAAGGAATGGACAAAGAATAATGTCGCAGGATGAAATTATTAATAGCGAATTATAAATGCACTAGACATATAGTGGGCTTTTTTAAAAAAATTTGAATACCGGTAATCATTTATTGTAAACACAAACAGCATTCATATTTGGATATACACAGGCTAAAGGTTCCCATTAAGAATAGATTATTATCTATTAAAATTTCTGTTTTGATTTTATTTCACCACCCATGATTTAAATAAAGTTTTGGGGAACATAGAGATTATACATTCAATTTTTTGACCAGAATATCATTTTTAGACATATATAGTTTCAAACTTCGACATGCCTGTGCTGTTAATACCCACATCAGTTTTTATTGCTCAATGAAAAACAATGATTCATCGTTTCATGTGAGGCTTCCTGGTTCCTTCCAACATGCCTGATGTCAGCTGTTTGTAGAGCAAGCGGGTGTGGGAGGAGACAAGGGGCTTTATAAAGAGTCAGACTCACAGTTCAACCAGGACACTTCCACCGGGATCACACACATCACACCGCAGCCGCTACCTATCCGTACCCGTCCAAGGTGAGATAATGCATCTTCGCTGTCCTGACTTCTGCTAGTGAACAACTCTCTTTCTTTAGTTTGGTACAGAAATCTCGTGTTCATTGTATTCCTGAACTGAATATCACTGCAGTTTCAAGAGAGAAACAGTGACATCCTTCATATTTGTCTGATACACAATCTTCTTTGAGTATTTAATTTATTCATGATCTTGCACGGCAGACCTCATCCTTCTATTAGTTCTCTTTGCTGCCATCGACATTGTCACCTGGCAGCAGCAACACCCCTGAGACTGTCTTTGTGAATTTTTTATGCGTCCTGAGCAACAGGCAGTTCAGGACTAGCACTGCCAGGGATAATTATCTGGAGGCTGTGTGTGTGTGTGTGTGTGTGTGTGTGTGTGTGTGTGTGTGTGTGTGTGTGTGTGTGTGTGTGTGTGTGCATGTGTGTGCATGTGTGTGTGTGTGTGTGTGTGTGTGTGTGTGTGTGTGTGTGTGTGTGTGTTTTTCAGGAACCATGGCAAAGCGTGTTGCAGTTATTCTCTCAGGATGTGGACTCCATGATGGCTCGGAGATCCATGAGGCGTCCGCCATTCTCGTTCATCTGAGTCGTGCTGGAGCAAAAGTAAGAGAAGGCCTTGTGCCCGCGTTACAGGATCTGTTAGATTACATTTTTTTTGTTGTAACCATGATCCACAGAGACACTGATTTTACAGGCAAATCTTTGCTTGAGAAACAGTTGCTTGTTCATCTGATGTATGCACCCCCCCCCCCCCGACACTCTCCAGGTGCAGATGTTTGCTCCGAATGCAGATCAGATGCATGTCATAAACCATTGTGATGGGAAACCTACAGAGGAGAAAAGAAACATCCTGCAGGAAAGTGCCCGCATTGCCAGGGGTGACATCACGGAGTTGGACAAGTTAGATGTTTCAGCCTTTGATGCTGCCATCCTCCCAGGTGAGACCGCATTAGCTGCAAATAAATATCACTTCGATCGTATACACCTAGTGAGACTAAATCCTCCTCATGTGTTGTTGTTAAGGAGGTTACGGTGTGGGGAAGAACTTGAGTGACTGGGCAGTGAATAATAAGGATTTCACCGTCCAGCCGCTTGTGGAGAAGCTTATCAAGGCTTTCCACAAAGCTGGAAAGCCATTGGGAATGTGTTGCATCTCCCCCATCCTTGCTGCCAAAATCCTGCCCGACTGTGAGCTCACGATGGGGCAGGACCAAGAGTCTGAAATGTGAGTGATGGGTGCAGTAAATGTGTATCCTAAAGTTCTTTTTCTTTATTCAACACAAGTAGAATAATGTCCCCTGAAAACGCCATCTCTCTAACTCCACACACCGCAAACTTTCTCACTGTCCTTCCTAGGTGGCCGTATACCCGTGCAGTCGGGGCCCTGAAGGAGATGGGCTGCAAGCATGTCAACACTAATGTGGAAGAAGCACATGTTGATGCTAAGAATAAGCTGGTCAGCACATGTGCGTTCATGTGCAACGCTCCCATTCATAAAGTCTTTGACGGCATTGGCGTCATGGTGATTAAAACACTTCAACTTGCTTGAGAAGTTTCTGATGATAATCTGGGTATTTATTATGTGTCTGTGGTTACTGAAATCTAAATCAAACATACGACTATTGTGAGAACACTACAAAAACTACAGCTTTTCTCAAATTCATATACAGAGATAAACTATGTATTGAAAATGTGGTGATGAAATTTCGTATTCTGTGTTTCAAATCTTTGAGATGTACAGTATATGAAGTGGTAATAAACATGAGGATTTACTGAATTGATGCCTTTCTTGTGTTTTAATGATTCATTGTACAATGTCTAATTATGTACATGTTGGAACATTTTTATAGAACAACAGTTAGTGAAGCAAAAATATTGCCAGCAACAACAACAACAATAAAATCCCTGAACTGGTTGCTTAAGTTATGTACAGTAATACCATCCATCCATTTTCTTCTGCTTATCCTGTTAAGGGTTGTGGGGGGGGGGGGGGGGGTTGGAGCCTATCCCAGCAGCCTTCAGGTGAGAGGCGGGGTTCACCCTGGACAGGTCACCAGTCCATCACAGGGCCAACACATAGAGACAGACAACCATTCACACTCACAGTCACACCTACGGTCAATTTAGAGTATCAATCAGCCTCGTCCCCTCTTGATGTCTTTGGACTGTGGGAGGAAGCTGGAGTACCAGAGAGAACCCACGCAGGAACAGGGAGAACATGCAGACTCACACAGAAAGATCCTGTGATGGAGCCAGGATTCGAACCCTGAACCTTCTTGCTGCGTCCCGTGTACAGTAATACACACAACATTTTTTGCTTTTAGTACTTTGTCAGTGGTTTTCAAAGTGGGGTTCATGGCTGCCAGGGGGCTCGAGGGAGGCCTCAGAAACTGGAGGGTAAGAATAAAAAAATCTATTTTTTTTTAATCATCATTATGAAACATGAGTTATAATAATATATCATATTGAAATGTTAATTGCCATGCTCATCCTTCTGATTGCCTGCCAGTCAAAACATCGTTCATGAGATCATGAAGTCGTGTGTAGACCTGGCGTTTTGCGCCATTTATCATTTATTTTGCAAAGGGGGTCCCCGGCCAGAGGCTAATGCTGTTTGGGGGGCCATGGTATGGAAAAGTCTGGGAATCCCTGCTTTAAGTCAAAGAAAGCTAATTTAACTGCCTGCCTCTGGTTTTTGAAGATTATACATTTTCATTTTTGTATTCTACTGCCAAAAAATGGCTTAAACCGTTACGGACAACACTGCACATTTATTCAATCATATTTCAGCCCAGTAAAGCACATCCAGTAAACCCTAAAGGCTCAGCAAACCTTTGGAGAATAGAAACAGAAACACTGACGATCAATGGCTGACTGGTTAGTTTGATATTTATTTCAAGCTTGTACGAAACTGTCCAGTTCAGTGAAATGTTTTATTACTACACAACTCACTTACAAATCTACATTTCTTTAAATTACTCAAACTATTCAGATACATAGACTTCAGGTTCTGCCTAAATATGAGCTCTTTTTGCTCCTTGTCGTTTTCATGGGCTTTTGCTTGAGAAGTGATTGAAGCGGTCGGTTCCGCAGGCCAGCGTTGTTGCGTGGAACTCCCTGTGACGGCCGGGTTCCTCAAATAAACCAAAAGAGTCCAAATAAATAAACAATGCAAGACAATGAGGTTCCAACCAGAGCAGAGTAGGTACCTGCTCGTCTCACCTGTATGGGGTATGCACAGGTGGGAACATAGCGGATCACAAAGCCACAGCGCCTCTTCTGGGAGGTGTTTGCATCACTGGCGTGGACGAGGAGGCCATCGTGAATCTATGGAAGAAATACTAGAATCATAATCTGATCCCACTGAAAGGGAAACTCAGTAAAAACAGAGAACTCACAGACATCTGCCCAGCTAACAGCGGGCAAAGCAGAGCATCTCCGGTGTGCAGCAGCTCCTCTGGGATCTCCTGGTTGACTGACAGCATGTTTCCAGGGCGGGTGGCTGCTTGATGAGGCAGCATGCCACAAGTGTGGCTCCCTGCAGTGACAACAGGACACTTCAGCACTGTGACAAAAGTTGATTTCAGGGAGGGGACATTATGGGGACCTTCTGTCAAAGTCTTGAACATCTTGAACCTCAAGCTGGTTCCAGACTAGTGATGAGGAACATCTCCAGGGACGGGAGAGCGGTTGGACTAAAATGTGGAAATGTATACCTGCAAATCATCTGGGGTATTTGATCCATTCATTGTCTGAAGCGTGAATTGCAATAAAGTATAAGAACACTGTGAACCTTTGAAGAACACTTGAGTTGTTCTATAAACAGACTCATGTGTTCCTTATAACCCTTACCTGGTATCACCTGAAGGGCACCATTTTCTTTGAGGGAGTCATCGAGAGCGAGCCACACAGAGAGAACGGGTCCACCAGCAATACCCCAGTACCTGTCAACACAAAAACTACAGTAAGACAAAGAAACTACAACATTAACTGTAGTATTTGTCGTAAATGTACCTGATATCTTGGTGCCAGGCCACGTAGGGCACCCCCTTCTCTCTATCCTTTCCATCCTGTCCGGCCTCCAGTGTCGGGTATTTGCAGATGAAGCGGGAGTCCAGCAGGATGACATCAGGACCCAGGATGGTTTTGATCACTTGTAAGATCCGAGGGTGTTTGGCTAAACCCATAGCCCAGGGATACTGCAGGTGAACATTGTGCAGGCTATACTGGGTGTACTTTTCCCCTAAAGGTACACAAAAAGAAAAACTGTAAGAATCAAGAGATGATGTTTCTTATTCTTATTGCATCTTTCTCTCAGTGATACTTACCAAATTCGTTCTCCAGCTCAGAAAACGCCTGTCTGGCCTCCCTCAGCTCCGTCTCAGTCAACACAGGCAGCGCTGAGAGGAAGCCCTGCAGCTTGTAGGTCTCCTGGAGTTTGGCCATGCTGCTGTAAAACTGACACCTCAGGCTTTCAGCTTCGAAAAAATTTACACGTTAGAGAGTGTTTGTCACGGTGAGGGTATGGTTTAAGTGAGATTGCATTTTCCACTTAGGAAGTTTTAACTGGAGCGTGCCATGTCCACCTATCAACATTGGAGAAAAAACAGACACATTTAGGTGGGTCGCACTAAACACCACCTTGTTTTTCTGACCAATATAAAACTGGTGACGGTACCTCAGTACCGGTCTGAATCTACGTATTGTCTGTGTTGAGAGGTTCTCTGCTGCAAGTATCTAAATATGTAAAAGAGGTCAGTAAAACATTATCACAGTTGTCATAGCAACTAAAGTAAACTAGCTGTAGAGAGCGCTGTGACAGAGCTGAGACCTGTTTGATCAACAGCTATGAACGTCTGTTATTAAGTAAAAGTGCACCATTACAAAAATAAAAGTTGAAATGTGAAAGAATAAAAACATAAAATAATGTATTTTATTTTGAGATGTCGTTCAATTCTCCCTGCACAAAAAGATTAGTAGAACAAATGTATTGATTTCTGGCTCTATAACTGCTCCTAACTGCACCCATTATATGACTAAATGATCCTCCGCAGCTCCTCCATCCATCCATCCATCCATCCATCCATCCATTGTCGTCTGCTTATTCCTGTTCATGGTCGCGGGGGGGCTGGAGCCTATGCCAGTGGCAATGGGCGAGAGGCGGGGTTCACCCTGGACAGGTCGCCAGTCCATCACAGGACCAACACATAGAGACAGACAACCATTCACACTCACAGCCACACCTACGGTCAATTTAGAGTATCAATCAGCCTCGTCCCCTCTTGGTGTCTTCGGATGGTGGGAAGAAGCTGGAGTACCAGAGAGAACCCACACAGGAACAGGGAGAACATGCAGACTCCACACAGAAAGATCCTGTGCTGGAGCCAGGACTCAAACCTGGAACCTTCTTGCTGTGAGGCCACAGTGCTGAGCACTGCACCACCGCTCAGCCCTACGCAGCTCCTCACCTGTTTAGTCGTCTCTCGGACCTTTCAAGCTCTGTCAAGTTCAGGCATTATATACTGTAGAGAGCAACTCCAGGAAATACCAGCCCTAAAATAGATTCCTTGAACTCGATGACGTGCTAAAACTTCCAGAGAAAGAGTATAATGAAACTCCATTACCGCCATGCATGCTTCCTTTGCATTGTTATAGGTTCCAGCTGTGTCCATTGCTTTATAACTCAGGTAACGAGAGACCTCTCTTTTCATAACCTCTGTGCTCGACCTGCTTTACCTCCTCTCACAGAACCAACAGTGTATTATTCTCAGTGATGACAAGACAGCAGAGTCATTCTCTCTCTGCTCATGTTTCATTTTGATCCAAATTGATGATGGATTCATTTGATTTCCCAGGAACTAATTATTCTGTCAGTCCAGCGTTCCCAGTCATCATGACCTCGTATAGTCAGCTTTTCTTTTCCTCTTCAGAAGAAGTTCAGAGAGCGAAGGAATGATGACAGATCTAAGGACAAAGACACATTTGATATTTTGTGTGCGTGTGTGTGTCTGTGTGTGTGTGCTTATGTGCAAACAAGAATCATGATCAACAGGAGTGGAAAAACCCATTTTAGATGAACCCATTTTACTTTTTAGATTTTAACTTTAGCAACAGCAAATATCCACCGAAACATGTTTTTAAAGATAGCAGGAGACAGAAACAGGCGTGTCGCTTACTGTGTGTATTTATTTTCATGTATAAATATAGAAGGAGGGGAGAGGGTGGGTAGCGTACAAATAAGCTGGCTTTCTGAACTGAGAGTCCCTGTTGTCTGCTTCACCGTCAACAAACTCTGAATTACATCAACTTCATTTCACATTAGCATTAACTTTACTACCAGAAAAACATGCTTTCAAATGTTTACATTAGAACATTGGTTTATAAAATACACAGACTGCGCTTTGAATGAGAGTGAGAGAGAAATGCGAGGATACATGAAAACAGACAAGGGTGGAAATAATTCACAGAGGTAACGTCTGGAGGAAAACTCACACAATTAAAGGCAACACTGACATCTCCTGAAACGATGTTTGGGGTGGGCCACTGAAACATGCTTGTCTGAAATACTGATACATTTGTGAAGATGTGGTTCTTGTTTTTGCACATTAAAAATGACAGAAAAAAAAAAAGATTTTACAGTTACGCGTGTTGCCATTATGTCAAGGAAGCTGATACGATGAAGAAAACACTTGAAAACTGGTTATAAAAAAAATGCACAAAGTGCCACAAAAACTGCCTCGGAATCCTCTTAATGTGAGAAAGGCCGTGCTTAATGATGTTTTTTTATGACCTATTTGTTTCCTGGCGATAACAAGATAAATTAGGCCGTTATCATGAGAAAATTAGCGTGGTTATCTGAAGTTTATGCAATGATTAACTTAAGATTTCTAGATAAAAGCATTAAAAAAGTAATTACAAACACAGCCATTCTCAGATTGCAAAAAGGAGCATCTCAAATTTGGCTTATAAGACCAGTTCTCAACTTTAAAATGAATATTTGCTTTGTATTTTATCATGAGGTCTATCAAAGTCAGTGTAGAAAAATCTTAAGCAAATCGATCGATACTGTATATAATTTACATATATTTTATGTATTTTCCCCTCACATCCGTGCTACATATGACATTGCGCTACATGCATGAGAGTGTGAAGGACAACTGCAAATAGACACTATTTTTACTGGTGTTAATTCCCTGGAGGGCCTGTGTGGAGAGTCAGCAGGAATAATGTCATGAGGGATTTTTATTTGTCTGAACCAAAAGATGAACACCCTTTGTGTCTTGTTAGTGCGTTTGTATGTGTGTGCGTGCTCATGGTTCTCCCTCAGTGGGACTCTTTGTCCTTGCTGAGGTTCTTAGGACAGAGTGGGTGGTGCTGCTGCTGTTTTGTTTGTGGATGGACTGTCTTTTCACTTTGCCTTCAGTTGTCTCCATCTAGTGGCTGCTGCTTGTTATTGCAGCGGTGGATAAGAACAGGGTTCTTTTTAAGAGGGGCTTTTTTCTGCAGCAGCCTCTGCAGCATCTGTTTGTCGGAGCGCTCTCGTCTGAAGTCATCTTCATAAACCTTGAGCTAAAATCAGGGGCACAAAAAAACATGGAAATGTGAACAATTGCCAAAAAATATAACAGAAGAATTTACGCCGTAAACATTTCCTTTAAACCTGAGAGTTGTCATTTGTTATAAAGGAAATGAGATCATCAGGTATGTTTAAACTGTCATATCTCACAATCCAACATGATTTCACAGAAGTGCATTATTCTCTTGTAATAAAAACCCGACCTGTTCTTGCAGTAGTGCCACCTGTTGTCCCATCTCCTCCCTCTTCCTCCTCAGCCTGCAGTTCTCCTGCTTTGTGTGTTTATGGTCATTGTGCTCTGTCTGGTATTCTGCCTCATAAATCTCCATCTGTTGACACAAGACATCATTATGGCAGCGAGCCGAAATCTTCTGACCTCCTCTGAGTAAATCTCGCAACAGATCAGAGTGAACACTTGGTGGTGCAGTTCACCGTCTAATTCTAGTCTCTGCTGAAGCATGAAGAAAACCTTTCCCTGGCAACAGTGACTCGGGATCAGTTCTCATCACATGAGAAGTGAGAGCACTTCTGATTAAGCGGTAAAGAATACAGCCCACCTGACATCGCAGTGCATTCAACTGCTCTTTTAGATCCTGCACTCCTTGCTGGGAGTGTCCCAGTGTTCCCAGTTGGGCGCTGCAGCTGCTGCTGCTGCTGCTGCTGCTGCTCAGGCTTTTACTCTGCAGCCGTGCTTCGGAACTGGAAGACGCTGGGAAGATTGGAGATGAGGGGCCGAATCCTGAGACGTGGCCAGGCAGCAGGTCGGGACCTTTGGGAGGATTACCGTTGTGGCACAACACAGGCCTGCCCATCACTGCACTTAAGCTGCTCTGTAGTAAAGACATGAGAGGAGGTGTTGAACAACACTCCAGGCATAGATCAGAGAGTGTTAACAGAGAATGACAAGAGTTGGCAGGTAGAATACTTGTTTGACAGGAGGGCAGTCTCTGTTTGGGTGGTGTATTCGGCTCTCCAGCAGTTTGATGTACTTTTGCAGCTCCCGGTTCTTCTTCAGCTCCTGCATCAGGGCCTCCTCGTAGTACTGCTTTGAACTCTGCAAATGCAGGAGTCAGATCTGAAGGTCGTTCAACCATCTCCTCCTCATTCTACATGATGACAACTTTTAGTGTTGCCGATGTACTGAACTGCACGTGACTCAGGTACGATGCAACCGCGATGTTTCGCTCGTGATTGAAACAGTATCATGCTATGATTCTGAAATAATCAACATTCCATGATAGTTTTAATACCGAGCTCATCTGTGCTGCCCGTTGGAAGGTGCTACAGAGCCTGAAAAGTTTTAACTCAAGTGCTATTAAACAACTTAACTCTGCAAAATAACTAAGTAATAAAAAGTGCATAACACTAAATGAATATCCTTATAGGTGCCATTATTTTTTGAATATGTGCAATATATCCTGGTGATGGGCAATAATAATCTGCTGCATTTACACCCTATTGTATAATTCTGTTTTATATTCCTTTTTTCCAAAACATATATTTATTGGTTTTATATTTATATAGTTTTTAATGGGTCTGCTTGTCTGTGGAGTCTTAATGCACCAAATTCCATTATACAGCTGTGCAATTACAAATGAGGTGAAATACATCAAAATATTTGGTAAATGAAGAAGGAATTATCACTTTATTAGCTGCATGCATCATGGGGTCAATTTCACAGGGACTGACATGAACACCTCTCCTGTGCAAGTATGTGAAAGTAGGATCGTGTGTTTGTGTGTGTGTGTGTGTGTGTGTGTGTGTGTGTGTGTGTGTGTGTGTGTGTGTGTGTGTGTGCGTATGTGCGCGCCTACCTGTTGGTGTTCCACTTTGAGCAGCAGTCTGCTGTTCAGCTGTTTGAGGGTGGCATTTTCCAGCTCCAAACTCTCCAGCCTTTGTTGCAACCCCAGCGTGGTGCTTCGATACACCTGGTCCCAGTCCTCGTTGAGCTGCATCAGCTTTAACACACAGTCATCCTCACCATCATCATCCTCACCATCATCATCATCAAACAGTCATCAGCGCCGTGATAACCACCGTGGTCATGAAAACCTTCATTCATCCCTTCCATCATTCCCAAGCTCAACATTGAGTGAAGGTGAGATGCTCGGCTCCTCTGTATGCTGGCTGCCTACATACATCACAGTACACAGCAACTCAGAGAGCCATGTTTCTTTGTGTCCTTCCCATTAAGCTACACGCTAGAGTCAAGACAGTCGTATAATTATGAAAAATGTCACTTTAATGATGGTTCTTCACACTGTAGCGGCAATTTTCACACAACACCCACATCCTTCTTCTGGTTTTCAGAGAGATTTAACATCATATCCAACATCAGATGTATGAATGCGCTCTTACAAGTCCGAGGTGATGTTGTACCTCTTTGTTGACCTTGCGGAGCTCCGTGTTCCTGTTAAGGAGCAGAAGTTTCTCCTGGTCAGTGGAGGTGACGGTCATACTCTCAGTGATCAGAGTGACCTGCTCCTCCGCAGACAGCAGCCGCTCACCCACGGGATTCACATTGTCTGTCCTACACACACACACACACACACACACACACACACACACACACACACACACACACACACACACACACACACACATACACACATAAAGCATGTACATAGAAATAATGTCATGACGAAGAACATTAGTAGAGGATTTTCATCAATAAGCAAACACATGTACACACAGAAGAACCTCTGGGTACTTTGGAACACCCACTCACATAGAGTGCACTTAGAATAAGAGAATAAAATCGGAGCCATTATGTACACCCACGCACACACATATATGCACAGTCACATTATGCACTCAAGACACTCAGACACACACGCACGCACGCACGCACGCACGCACGCACGCACGCACACAAACACACACACTGCATCTGGCCAATCAAAATCTCTGTTTACGTCAGAAGCATTTGCATATCGACAGCCTGTGGGAACAATGGGGTGATGAGCCCTGGAAAATGTTGATTTCTATCGAACCATTTGTAGAAAAGGAAAAGGAAAATATTTACAAAGATTAATTAGTCAACCCAGCTTCCTCTCCAGCAGCAATGGAGTGAGGTCTTGTCTGAAAGGAATCGCTTACAGGAAGGGAACAGAGATCTAAAGCCCAGGGGGAGTCTGCTTATGGAAAGAAGAACACACAGCTCTGCATGTTGCCCCCTGGGCTTCTCCACACAAACATACTGTCGGATGACTGTAACCTCAGCAAGTTAAAGACTATAGAGAATCACGATCACCTCTCACCCCCCCTTAAGGCTGAACACCCCCGCAAAATCATGCTTTCATCCACTTATGTACAGTGCCGCTGTGTGAAAACCAGTGTTACACAATTTCTTTGTGCTGTGCTGTCAGGTCAAGTTAGTAGAGGAGACAGTTAAATGCCAAAATGACATAAGGAGATAATTATGTGCACGGTGTGATAACAAAGTCATTGAACATTTAAACAAAGCCCACGATACAGTAAAATGTAGTGGAAATCTCTAATTATCATTCTGATTGACTTGACTTGATTGACACACACATATATATATATACATACATATATATATATATATATATATATATATATATATTTTCTCTGCATTTTTACTTAAAGAAAATTCATTTCATCATCATGTTAACCTTGATTGTAGTCAAGAGAAGTCCAGACAAACACTATCAACATCTATGTGCTTGAAAATAACAACAAAAACAACATTTCAGATTTCCACAGTGATATTCATTCTATCCACAAAGAGCAGTTCACTCCACCGTGACCTCCTTCTTCCACGAGCAAAATATTCATGCCCATATTGGTCTATATTATCAGTTTTGACTAAATGCCATTTAAAACATCCAGTTGTTGGTAATCATGGTTTGAATTGGACCCTTTATTTACCCATCAACACTTATTAAAAATGTATATTTGTTTCATGCAGTTTCATTGTTCCTCACCATAACAGGAGATGATCATTATGACATTTGTAATGCATGTCCAAAATGTGTTGAGTCATTCAGTATTTACATTTCTTAAATATTCTACGTTACTCATGAATCTATAAGTATATTGCAATACCTGAAATTTGTCATTATCTGAAACTGCAAGCTCATCAAAAAAAAAAAAAAAAAGACATCATTTATCCTCACTGTTTTCAAGATGCGGATATCTTTCCTTTTTTATTTTTGTCCAGGAAGTTACAGATGAGTTATAGTTTAGATGTAAAATTTTGAAAATTGCTTGCCAGAGAAAGTCAGTTCCTGACAACATAATGTCGTCCTCATTCAACCATAGCAAACGTTCCACTGTGGCATGAAGAAGTGTGTAATTAGAAAATATCTTACCCTCTCAAGTATAAACAACCCTTTCAGGGAGATACATCAATTTGCTTTTTGCAGAGAGTTAGATGAGAAGATCAATAACACTATTTGTGAAGTAAATATAGCAGCAGACGGGAGGGTTAGCTTAGCATAAAGATTGGAAGCAGTGAGAAACAGCTGCTGTGTTTCAGTGGAATGAGACAAAGCTGCTCGGGGGATTTTGGTAGGAGTTGAAGACAGTAAGACAGTGGTCATGTTTTCAGGCAACAACATGACCTCTACCTTGATTACCTAAAAAGATAATCCTGAGCATCTGGAAGAGTTTAGGTTTTTATCCATCATGGAAATACTTGTCTAAACCTGTAATTGTCCCTCCAGGTTCAATGGGGCCGTTAGTGGAGGCTGTTAATGGTCTGTGGTGAGTCAATCGTACAAATAGAACCTACAGTTCTACTAGGAAGTGTAGGACGAAGGCAGAAGCTGAAATTAAACTGAATGAAATAACGTGGAATAGAAATATGAGCTGAAAATACCAACACTCCCATGCGCAAAACCCTGTCTGGGCGAGTCAGCACTTTGTATTCTGTCCTCCAAGTGGGACCAAACAATGCTCCTTGGCTCCCTGATCCTGAGACTTCTTCTTCTCTTTTAGCTCTCTGACAGCTAAAACACACTGCGTGACCCAGTTTTGTAAAAGTTTTCAATCACATGCTGTTTTGGAAGGACACTGCCAACCGAGCGATATGTACTGTCATAGCACAGATAAAGAGGAAGACTGTATCTGCTATCTGTTGAGCAGTTGAGTTGAGCAGATATTATTACACATGTAGTGCTTCTAGTACAGCAGAGTTTCAATATTTCAATGAGATTATCTAAAGGAATAGTTTTGTTTATGTACAGCAAATATTCCCAGAATAAACAGTGTTAGTAGTAGTACGCCTTAGGTCGTAGGATATTCCTTATTTTAGACTCAAAAGATCGATGGCCGTCTTCATGATACGTTTCCAGTTATAAGAGTTACATGACAGTTGCAGGGAGTAAGGAGTAACAATAAATAGTCATCAGGCTTCACTTCCTGTCTGTAAGACTAAATAGAGGGCAAAGAAAGTCTGATGGCATGTAAGAACAAATCTGTGTGTAAGAACATGAGGCATTTACGAGAGCATTAAGGTATGAAATTAACATAATATATACTAGCAGTTGTAGACAATTTTAAAGCACAAGCAGATATAAAATATTAATTAACATGAGACCACAAGAACTGACTGGGAGACACATTAAAAGAAATATACAGGTTCACAACAGCAATCCTCCTGAATCTGTCATACAGCAGTGTCATCTGTGTGGAGACTTAATTACTCGTTAATGAAAAATAACATAAAGTTAAGAAATCTGCCTGTCCTTGAGTAACTCAACAACTGGTCGTCTGATCAAACGTGCCCCATGCATTGCAGCTGTGGTGCTGGGTTTGACACTCTGGTGTCAGGGGTTTGAGGGTTTTGGGTCTTAGGTGACACACTGAGATGACAGACTCAGACGAAAGACAAGATCACGGAAAGCTTTGATGCCGTTAGTTTGTACGTATGAATTTTTTGATCAAAGCAATCAGAGACTCCGCATAATGACAGACGGAATGACTGGGATGAAAGTCAGCGATTGTAAAGGAGGTTTTGGGACATTACACGACCCGTGGCCCTTCACACAACCAGCGATGCCACAGATGAATGGGCCTGGCATGTAACAGTGATGCTAGCGGTAGCCAAAGTTAGGGTTTACAGGCAGAATCTAAAGATTAAAGTGAGAACTTAGCGATCAAAGCGAGAGTTTTGTCAGAGGTCATCACCCAACTCCTGTGTCAAACTGATAGTTTTGACAATCTTTTTTTTTGGCACTATTTCACAACAGTTTTATATAATCAGAGTGATCTAATCACTCTCCTAACCCGCATCTTGACCAGTTTGTGGGAAACTCCAGTGACTCTTTATTCTTCCTCCTTATAAAATGACTGAAGTCTTTGTTAGACTGAATGTCTGATGCCAAACATGTTCAATTTATGTGGGAAATTACAAAATGCCTGGACAATACCATGTCACTTTAACCAATACATTTCTAAAACTTTCGTTGATCTTGAGTCAAAACAATGTTGAGTTCATTTTTAGTAGTTGATGTAACTGAACTGCTGATTGAAGTTGAATTAATTAATTAGTTAAATTAGTTAAACTCGAGTCCCCAATCCTGTATCCACCCCTCCACATGTTAACAGGAAGAGTACATACCATAGTTCTTCAGATGATTTCTGTCTCCGTTGGCTTCGTAGGATGTTGTTGTCACTTTTTGGCGAGGAATACTCCAGTTTCTCAGCTGCTGCCAACGCTGACAATGATGGTAAGGATGAAGAAGATGACAAAGGTAGAAAATTTCCATCCATGGCTGACAAGAGTTAATGACATAGAAGAAAGTTTCACCTCACAACATGCAACATGTGGATGAAAGTTAAATGTCATCTGAACTCAGTACTGACGTGTAAGAGGAAGTAGCTGAGCCACATGATGCAAAGCTTCCAGAAAAGGAAGTGACTCTCTCACACATGGTTTTGGTTTTATGTTAAAGAGGGACTGACCCACTCTGGGTTATGTTATACAAGAGGGCAATGCCGGAAAGAGCAAATATATTTTATTTTTCATGACAAAAAAATGATAGAGTCAGACTGATTGCATTCGCTAGTCTGCTCATTACTGCAATTTATCCAAGTGGGCCTCAGCAGGTTAATTAGTAAATCACATGTTCATCCTTGAGACAATCAAGCAAATTAAAGGATTTTTGTTCATCAGTTTCCTCTTAGTCGGGCTAAGCTGTCTTTATTAACTCTACAGGAATTAATTTGCCAACCTTGTTGCTACATGCTCTCCTCTGCCAACAGACTCAAGGCCGCTTGTGGTGAGGAGTAAAGAACTTGCCTGAGAAATAGGTACCGAATGACAGAAGATAAGCGCTGCAGTGGAGCCGCATATGAATGTAGACCGCTGAGCTGCTGATGAAGAGCTTTCATAGTTCACGTAAGCGAGGTTAAAGGCATTTAAAAACAAATCGCCTGCACATTTATCAGAAAAAAATATCATGATTGAAAAGCGAACGACATAACATTTTGTTCAGCAAGATAAAAACAGACATGGATGATGCACAAAGAAGGAAGGCTATTCAAGTGGTGCAATAATAGTTATCCATCAGATGAAAATAAAAAGTCCTTGTAGCGTTTATTTTCGTACTTCTACTATTCGGTGGGAGCTGAAGGACCTCAGGACTGAAAAGCAAACACAGATTTTGAGATGAACAAAGCAACTGAGTGATCCAAAATCCCAAACTATTGAACCTAATTAAAAAGCAGGTGCCATCTATGCAAACTAAAGGTCAACGACACAAACCGAAACTTGGAGACAGAAAATTAAATGAATTAACAGTCGATACAAAGGAAGAGTTTGAAAGGCTTGGCTAAACAAATGAAGAAGCAACGTGGGAGGAAATAAAGGCCACACCAAGAACTTTAAACGAACATTTAAATCAAGAATGGATGACTTCTATGACTGTGACTCATGACACAAACTGGCTTGATCTGAATATGACTCCCCTCTAGATGTTCCCGCTTGAAGGTCATGGGAAAATGAGGTTCAAATTGATAAAATAATGAACTGAGAGATGTCTGACTCAAAAATGATCAGCAGGAAATGGAAGAATCTTTTAAGAGCTCTTATTTTTCCAGGTTGAGCTTACTCCAATGGAAGCCTTTGTCGTTCATGGACAGAATGAAATTGTTATGAATTCATTTCACTTTTCTTTAAAGGTTTTATGAATACAACGTAGACAATTTTAACTTGTGCTCCAAGTGTAGTTTTAAAGTTTTCTAATAAACATGCTTAGAATAAGAACAATTCACCGAAAATGCAATTCAAGAATAGATTTTTCTTTAATCTGCAAGGCTAATAATGACTTGTGATACTTTGAGCTAATTTATTGGCAAGCAAACCACCATTGACAATGCTTCTGTACATATATATATATATTTATATGTGTGTGTGTGTGTATCTATATATGCTTTGAGTTATCTACCAAAGCTAGTATGAACATGAACATCCATCCATCCATTGTCTTCCGCTTATTCCTGTTAAGGGTCGTGGGGGCTGGATCCTATCCCAGCATCGATGGGCGAGAGGCAGGGTTCACCCTGGACAGGTCACCAGTCCATCATAGGACCACCACATAGAGACAGACAACCATTCACACTCACAGTCACACCTACAGTCAATTTAGAGTATCAATCAGCCTCGTCCCCTCTTGATGTCTTTGGACTGTGGGAGGAAGCTGGAGTACCAGAGAGAACCCACACAGGAATAGGGGGAACATGGAGACTCACACAGAAAGATCCGTGCTGGAGCTGGGACTTGAACCCGGAACCTTCTTGCTGTGAGGCAACAGTGCTGACCACTGCACTCTTTCTAAATAATTAGGGCCTGAGCCTGAAGGTACTTCAGGCGAAGACCCTATTATGTTTTTTATTTTGTTTTTGTTTTTGTCCTTCTTAACCAGTAGATATCTTGTAGTATCTTACGCCTTCAAACAGTTGGTCAAGCGCCTTTCATTGAGTAGAATGAAAAATATGTGTTATTTATTGTTCTATCCATCAAAGTTTCTGTCATTTGACCATCCGATGCTCTGCAGTGACATGAAAGAGAGCTGAGATGAACGTTTCAGAGCTGGCCGGTGGCTTTGAGGTGTTCGTCATTCCATTCACAGGCCTCCTCCATCCATCATGGACACCAGTCAGAGTATTGCTTTGCCAAGCAAGGCTTTGCTGGGCGGCCCAACAAGGGAGTAGTGATGCAGTGCCTTTATTGACCCAAGCCACTGTCAAAGCCAAGGACAAATGGGCCGCTGCTCCAGGGGCGATTGATTTTTAGTCTAACAGGAGATCGTGGAGATGAATGGAGAGTGTCGCATGGAGTGGGGATAACTGAGAAGTGGATAGTTTTGCATATGACTGAACGTCAACAGCAGCTGAATGGACTGTCTGGGTCTTGGAACGGGACTGGAACGAATGAGGCTTTCTAGCATTTGGTCTTCCTGCAGATCCGCTCTGATGCTGACCGCCGCTTCACCTGGTAGACGTCAATCCAACCAGGGTTAGTGATTGAATTTGACAACCATTTCAGATTCAGTGACTGAGAGCAACCTATTAAAGTAAATCAGCTGTGGCGTGTGCGAGTCCACATTGCATGAGCCTGCGAGTGGAACTCTTGCCCGCAGAGGGTCTGTTAGAAGCTAGGAGAACTTTAATATCCCCTCTCTGCTTTACCACAAAGAGAAGTGACACGCATGTAAGCCTGCATTCACTCACGACACCGTTACATATACGAGCCTGTAGAGACCGGTACAGTAGAACTGGTTTTATTTCTGCTCCAACAAACAAATTAAAACAGGAATGACAATCGAGAACAAAGATGTATGACAACAATTTTTCAGTGCATGCCACAGAACCACATGAATAATAATGTCAAACGCACATAGCTGATTTGCGTGCAGCTCACACAAGAAGGCAAAAAGCTGTGCCGGATAGAGAGCTGAGGCATAAATCTTGTGGGCTCCTCTGAAGAAGAAAAAGAAGAATGCATTAGCACGCAGACCCAAGCAGCTGCGGGTCATTTAAAATGCAGGCGCTGTCAATAATCTACAAAGCTTTTTATTAAGTGAAGATAATGCAAATTATGACTCAGTGCTGCTTTTAGAAATATGGTAGGTCTTGGCTGCTTGCAGGACATAAAGTAGAGAGTTAAATATATTTGCACTGATAAAAAAAAAACCACTACATCCAAGCTGATCACACATCATTGTAAGAACAAAAAGTTGGAAGTGCCTGCAGTAAACCAATATAATAAGATCTACTTCTCCTTTCTGTTCTTTGTTTCTTTTTGTTGCTTGATGAGCTTAAATTTCTGCGTCACACTGACTGTGAGGGCACATTTGTTGTTTTTTGTGACCTGTAAACACTCAAAATCTCTCTTAAATACAATATGGAAGGACGATGGGAGGCAATGCAGAGAATTTACATGAGAAAATTTCTTTAGTATTCTTCATTTCATATTTTTGTAATGGATCTCTTGCAGTGGTTGTTGCCTCACTTTTACTGATGTCATGTGACCTCTGTCATAATTTCTATGACCACTAAATGGCATCAGTTATTTAGACATGATTATAGGTCATTTTCACAACTCATATTTACAACCTATGCTTGTTCTTTTGGAGGACCTATCAAGGTTGGACTCTGTTAGGTTTGTAGTTTTGTTATCATGTTCAGTTTTGGTCAAACACTGTGTGTCCTTCCTGTGTGGGAATTTGCTAGACTTGCTGAAACTTGACTGTGACGCGCATGAAACCTGTACAAGGCTGAAAAACAGAATGGCGACCACCATCTAACACACGAGTCTCGAATGTGTCAACTGTAACTTGCTTATGGATGTTACCTGAGCTCACCTCTCCTATCACCACCCAGCCTAGGTTGTGCAAAGGGAGTGATATGTGGCCCGTTTACTTGTTGCCTGACCTTGTGTGCTCCTACCACATCTCTTCCGTGTAGCAGGCGTATCTCCATTTCTGGGTCCAGCTCAGGAATGTGTTTGGCGATGTGATGGAGATGTGGCTGATGCAGAGCTAAACTCAAAACTGCACGTGGTGTTGGGATCTCAAGTCGATTTTTTTGGATTTCAAGACACTCGAGGAGTGGTGAGAGAGATGAGCACTTTGCCATCCAGCGACTCTATCTGGAATCCTTCAGCTTTCCAGCCATAAGTTTCCATGATGCCGGAACATGTTCTGAAATGGTATAAAAGGGGTTTGTTTTCCACACTGAGCAGCTCAAAGAACTCTGGTCTGGCTAGAGACTGGTTGCTCTGGTCAGCCAGGATCACATATGGTTTTGAGCTTTGAATGTTTGGGGTAAACTTTTGCGAGTCAAATCTCGGAGCAGGAACAACCCCACTAACCCAGGCCACGAGCTTCTGTGCAACTTGTTCTAACATCAGTCACATTAGAATCTTCTCCCCCCCTGCTGTTCTCTTGTGACTTGGCCAGGGTGCATTTCTGCATCATGATTGGTGCTTTCACACTATAATCACTTCACAGATGATTGGCAGTCTTTGGCGACACGGGAGGGTGAGGAACAACACTTGAAGCATATACCTTTCTGTTTTAGAAAGACCTTCCTGTCAACGACAGATTTGTTCCTGAATTTTTTCAAGTGGATGTGGTTTGATGGTGCAGTGGGCAGTTCTTGTTAGGGTCGTTATTGATTGTAGAGACACGTGTTTTGTGAACTGTGATAGATTTGCTGGTGTTAAAAGTCTTCACGGGTTGCCGTTCTGGCTTCGTAGGGTTTGTGCCACGGCTTTGATGAATAAAGCTGGGGTCGTTTCTCTTCTTTAACACGCAAAGTCACAAAAATAAATGAAGGGGAGGAAACAACCATTGTTCTCTTCTTTGTACCATGACCCAAATGACACCCACTTATGGAAGCTTGTCCACAATTGGTCCAATGCCTCGGGAAGTATCTGGATATGACAGCCCAGTGAGATGTCCATCCTCCTTGGCGCCTTGTATCTCCATGAGGAGGTCTCCAAGTTTGTGTACTTTGGTGTGATCTTTGGCAAAAATCCTTTGAAAGCTGTCAAGCCTGTGGGACAGTGACCGTTCAATTATTTCAGAGGCGGCATAGCAGTCATGCAGCCTCTCCCGTGCCTTGCGTAGAGCTAGACTGGCGTTGTTGACATGCACTGAGTGTACGTGTCTCACTTGCTCACCAGACTCTTTCCCTGAATATATGAATTAACATAATTATTGGCACATTGTGTGAATGTTTTAAACATGTAAATAACATAAGCAAAAGTGTCCTTTTTAATCACAAATAAAATATGTATTTTTGAAACATAACTATTTGTTGTTTGTAACACAATAACATTCACATATATGTACTTACGGCATTGCCTGAGCAATATTTCTCAGCGAATGGCTACGAAAGCTTCAGAACATGTTCCACACGTCTGTGTCACTCTTAGCACCAAAAAGGACTAAAAACAGGAGATCACCCAACACAGGTGACCTTTAAGGAGGTGATGTCATCAGTGACTCGACTGTCAAAATAAAATCTCCTTAATAAACAATATTTAACCTTTTTACTGTTATATTTAACTACAACATATGTAAATAAATTCTCTTAAAGCTTCTCTTATAACAGATTAATAACAGAAATGCCTTAGAGGTAACACAGTGCCTCTGGCCTCCATCAGCTGGGATTGGCTCCAGGACACCGTAAGCACCAGAGAGAGAGATCTTTGGCTAACACCTGGTTCCCAACACTCCCCAAGACACCTGATTTATGTAGAACATTAAAACTTACTTTAGAAATCTAAATTACCTAGAGGGAAGAGCAACCAGCCGACCACATCGAGTTTTATGGCAAAAAGAAACAGAAAAAAAGAGAATTTATAGGATGAATCTGGCTGCAACATGTTTTTTATTATCAACAAATTTGAAACAAAATCCATTGATCAATTCATTGCCCCAGTTCCTTGTTTACCTTGTAACTTGTAACAGTTCCTAAAAACTAGAACGAAACAATGGAAACCAGTTGTTTTTAGAGGAGGAATTTGGCTTTAGAAATAAATCACAGCACTAAGAGATCTCAGACCTGCTGCAGAGGTCCACCAGCAGGCCAGATTTTAGTCTTTCAGTGGGATTTGCTGACAAGAGGAATAATCAACAGCCTTTAAAGGAAAATAAAAATGAAAATTCAGTCACTATCTACTCACCCTCATGATGGTGGAAGGTTGGTGAAGATTTTTAGTCCACAAAACACAGCTGGAGGGAACAGGGAGGCTAAAAACATGACATCAGTGTTGTTTTTAGAAAAATGTAGCTGGATGTCAAAGCTTTCAGGACACTTGGTTTCCCCCAGAAGAGCATTATGGAGGCATGTTCTGGTTTTATCATGTATTTATGTTTATGTTTGAGAGGTGGTCACCCTTCCCTTCAATTGTTTGGGGGATTCCAACGACAGATTTTTCCTGTGAGAGTCCAGGAGTGTTTAGTGGGTTAATAAACTTCATCTGACCTCCCAGTGTCACAAGGATGGGTAGATAATGACTGATTTTCAATTTTGGGAGAACTATCCCTTTAAATCATACAGTAAGCCATCCAGCTGGGTTCCTTTGACTAAATGTACTATATATTGTATTTGTGTGGGTGAACTAGACTCTGAGTTCACAATCATTTGCATTTGAAAAGCCCTGTGTGGCAGAAAGGCGGGCAGAAACGTTTTCATGTGACATTTGCTATTAATTTGCCCAGTTAATCACAAATGCTCACTATTCTCTCACTAAGCTTTTAATGCTCCCATTAAGAATCAATGTCACCCTGCTTTGCACTTCAACATGGGTGAGCTAATTAGGACGTGGCTCCTCTCTGCCTGGTTATGACACCAAACCCCAGCTTTTGAATCTCTATATCAGGTGCTCTGCTAGATCTCCTGTCCAATCCATCTTGATTATTCCTCCTCTTTTCTTTTACTTCGCTTTGTCCTTCATCTCTTCCCTTTTCTCTTGCCCTCCAACAAGACAGAAGCACAAGAGCCAAACATTTTGCATATCTGGCCAAGACATCTGCAGGTTAGTTATGACCTCTTTTCCTCACATTTATCATAGAACGGGGGACAAAAGGATGAAGCAGCGCTGTTTGTCTGCCGCTTACACTGTGAATCACAATACGATGGGAAAACCACAGTGAGGAGCTGCCAGCATCTTTTCATTTAATTGGAAATGGTGCTGATGTGAATTAGCTCTGCATATCGCACTCAGGCAGAGAGAGCCACGCGAGCGCACATCAACGCACACAATCTGCAGAGACAGGGAGTGTGTACAAGCTTGTGTGTATGTGTTTTAAATATTGTACAGGTAAAAGGGTGTGTGTAGGTGTGAGGGCAGCAGGAGTTTGTAATATCGCAGCAGGCTGCATCTGAAAGATTTCATTTTCCACATCTCCCTGCTGCCTAATCTGTGCGGCGGCTTAGAGCTGGAGTGTCGGAATGAGGGAGAGAGGCAAGAGTTGTATGGACACGCAAAATATCAGAGTATCTGGAAAGGTGTCAGAGGGAAGAATCAAATAAAATTGGAATTGAAGAATTTTTAGCACCACAGAGAACATTTTAGCCATTTCAATTATCATTTACCATAGTGTTACACTTTGAAGGCTGCAAAGGAGGGATCAAAGATGTGGACATTAATATGCATCACATGTCTAAATGCTCTGTTTAATAGACTTTTGTGTGCTTCCTCTGTTATAAGACTAGGTGCTCATCACTGGTCTATAACACATCTTCATATGTGGCACTTCATTCGTATAACTTGTTAAGTTATACGTACGTGTCAGAGTTGTCTGGCCTCCTACATTGCATTCGCTTCACCGTATGAATGACAGGAATTCCCATCACCCATTCCCACACAGCTTGTGGCCATATATTGGAAGAGACCTTCAGGATGTTCCCGTGCTAATGCTAGGTGTGCTAGCTAGCGGAGTTTGTAGGGATTGAAACTGGAGAGGGTGCTGTAGAAGTGAGCCCGCAGGCTCTGGATCAGCCTGACAGCATCAATAGGATCAATGAACATAGAGCCCAACTGAAAGCAGACACTATATCAAATCCATCTATAATCCCCTGTGTATGTTTTGTCAGTGAGTGATTGTGTTTGTGGTCCCATGTCAATGATTCAGGTGTCTGTATATGACTTACTATGAAGCTAAAAAATTTAGCCGTAATGACAGAAGACCATTCTGAACCGGTGGAACAGAGAGAGGCTGTAGTTTGTTGGGTCAAGGGTGAAGTTGGAACATTGCTGTACTTTTAATTTTGGTTCTATTTTCTTTCACACTGCACTCTGTGAAGCACAAAAATATTATTTTTATTTATATATATATATATATATATATATATATATATATATATATATATAGATCGATAGATAGATAGATAGATATAGATATATATAGATATATAGATATATAGAGTATACACTTTGTATGTGCAACATGGTCTTGTTCTGGACCCCTCATGGTTTCAAACCCTCAAAGAGCCTGTCAGGTGTGGAGCATTATATCTTTAATACTTTAATTATAAATCAGCTGTTTAGAATGGTTTTAACCTATTCATTTCCCAGAACTCTTGCAACTTTATTTCTCATCTTTTCCCCTCCAGTGTCAGCCAAATAAAAATCACCCATGGTGTCATATAAAACTCCCCTTTTTATGACTGTTAACACACTGTTAAAAAAAAACAAACTCACTCACCCCTCCTCCTCCTCCTCCTCCTCCTCTCTCTTCCTCTTTGTAGTTTCACATTGTGGAAATATTTGTCATACAATACAAATGTGATCACAGATGATGTGAGGTCTCATTCACCTGCGTGCCAGAAAACAAAGAAAGGAATGGATGTTTGTTTTTTGGGGGGTTTTTTGTTTTGTTTTTCAATCACTTCCTATATTTGGTTTGATTTACTTTCACGCCTCAGTGCAGACCAGAGTTCGCTTGCTTGTCCCCAACCACACAAGAGTTTGAATGAGTTCTCGCACCAGCATAAATAAACTGATGAAAAACACCTGGGTTCATTTAAAATGGACCGACGTGCGTGTAGGGTGGGAAAGCAACCTAAAACATCACAAAACTGACAAAGAGCAAAAAACAACAAGCAACAAGCCACAAATGAAGCTGAGGCTGGACAACTTGGGCACGTAGAACACGAAGAGTTCCCCCGTCTACTGGGATGTTTTGTAGTTTTGTACATCAGAGCAGGAAGGGTTTTTCTTTCATTCGAAGCGGGTTCAATGCATTGAGTTCCAAAAGAGGATTTTGTGGGTGGTTTTTACAGGGCTTTCACACCCACATCATTAAGCTCAGCTGAATCAGATCATTTTCCGCCTTGATTCATTTGGACAGGTGACAATACAACAATAACACTCAGGTATGCACCAAAAGTGGACCAGGTCATCTCGGCACTCTTTAAAGAGGAACATAGTGCGGTTCTTTGAGGTGTGAAAAGAAATGGACAACTATAGGAAGTAAACTAAAAGCCATGAATTTAATTGGCTTACACACGCAGGTGACGGCAATGTGAGCTGGGGAGGAGAGAGAAAGAGGAAAACGGTGGTGAGGGTTGTTTTATTTTCTCAGTTTCTGGTCTAAGCCCATAAAAAAGAATAACGCTATTCTGTAGTTAGATGGTTTTATATGACACCACGGGTCATTTTATAAGGACGGTGGAAATGGAAGGTGTAGATAGAGTCGCAGGAGTGGAGAGGGTGGAGGGCAATTTGGTTAATACAATAATTTACATATAAATCTGGAAAAATTAAACGGCTCAGACCAAGATGTTCCCCTGTGATTTGAAGCTGCGTGGAGGACAAATTAAGGCCAGGTCTTACACATGGTGTCATTGAAGAGCTGCTTGTGAATCCCCACAGTCTCTCCGTTCTGACCACATGACGTTTGTTTCCAATGTGTAATGCACATGAAAAAGTGACAGTGTGAAAGCAAACCAGCCAAAATCAAACCAAAGGTTTGCTGGACCTTCTCCCCTGAACCGTGCTGAGCCTACTGTACTCTTAGTCCATAAA
This sequence comes from Aulostomus chinensis, assembly GCF_037954235.1. Classification (NCBI taxonomy): domain Eukaryota; kingdom Metazoa; phylum Chordata; class Actinopteri; order Syngnathiformes; family Aulostomidae; genus Aulostomus; species Aulostomus chinensis. The sequence continues at coordinate 12,924,602 of NC_141332.1, read as the reverse complement.
GTTCAGTCTCCAAGCACGCTGGATACTGCTGTACATTCCCTAAAATACTGTACGTGTTTTCTCTGGCCCTTTCCCGTCTCGTCCATGATCTTTCACAGTCCCACCCTGTAACTTTGACTTCCCTTTATAATGTATATTGTCCAACTTTATGACTGCAAAACAATGAATTGTGCCTTTCAATTGAATCGGAGACATTTTCCTCTCGTTACCCTTACTAGTAGGTCCTGATCGATTCAAGGGACAACTGTTTCCAGCCAGCCATTTATGCACTGGCAGGTGCAAACAACCTTTTAGAGGATATTGACTACTGAATCAACCCTTTTAGGGGGAACTAACACTTCTTTAGTTTAAAGATTCAGATCATACTTCTGTGAGACAAATATCTGTGTAGGGCCCTTTATAGTATACGGGGACATTACGCCTTTAAGGTTCCAAGCAGTTTTGCCTTCACCATTAAATCCGAGCCAATTCTAGTATTTATGTGGGAAGCTGAGAAATGATAAATGATGGTGAGCTGGCTTATAAATATGAAATCCCTGGCTCATTAGTTGGATTAGATTGGAGGGGAAAGTGCATAATCAGCCCATGGATGCACTGTAGTCAGGGAGCCATCGATATCATTGCATTGGCTTCAACCTCAAAGAGAAGGAGACAGTTGGAGACGGTGGGAGGTCTGAAATGATTAATTTAGTAATGGATGTAAAAGCACACCCTAGCAATAACAGGATATGGCCTTCTATTTAGCATTCAAACAGGACCTCATTGGTTGTTTGGTTAGGAGGCAAAATATGAAGTGGGGAAGAGAAGGAGCAGAGACAACAGTGCGGATGAAGATGTGCTTTTCTGTCAAATTTATCCCGCTGACATCACTTCACACGCTGGGGAGAAGGATCCGGAGCTGGGTCATCCCTCCAGCCAGCTGACAGGGCAGTCAATGTGTTTAATCAACCAAAGACACGCTAGCAGGGTCTGTATCAGAAACAGACTCTGCATCAGAGAAGTGCTGATATATCGATCAGCTTCACCTCCGGCCGTACATGTACAAACCTATCTGGCTCACCTGGTCGGGGACCCTCGTGCATCCTCGCAGTCACCATGAGATATAAGAAATAAAGCTGGCAAACAAGTTATTGAGTAAAAGAGAGAATGAGTTCCGCCGAGAGATCAATATGTTCTTAAAGCACTGAGTTGTTCTAACATCAGAGAAGGATCAAATTGATCCGTACCACCCGTGGTTCTGTATTTCAGAGGCTAATTTTGTTTTAAGTCATCATGAGGTATGTAGCAAAGCCTCAAGCGAAAAAAGTTCCACCGCCAGACTCCGACTGTAAAGCTGCCTTCATCTGCTAATGCCCATCTAGGTTTGGAAGTGCTTCACAAAATCATAAAGATGAGCTATTATCTCCTCAGTGCTGTCTGGCTTCTACTGTACACTTATGGAACCGTTAAAAACCAGCAGTACAAGATGTCATTGTCTTTCATGGGACAGTAACATTTCCCGAGCAGGTTTTTCAGAGCTGTGAAATCTGTGGCTCCACGCTGGTTTACGGGACCGGGAAGGAAACGATCCCGTAACCAAGACACATTAACATGTCGATCATTTCTCCATCATGCTTTCACAGTGTGTCTCTGCGCTATTGTTAGTGAGGAGGGTTATTTCTGGATCTAATTTCACATTGGATCGAGGGGGTGGGTGGAAGGGTGGGGTTCTTGCTAATCTATTTGTTCTTCTTATCCTTTGCTGTAATAAACCCCAGTCATTTCTCTCATACACAAAGAGAATAACAATCAAAATACATGTTTTGAGGATATTATTTGCAAGACTGCATTTCCTCTTACATCATCACTTCCATCTGCTCCATGTCCTCCCACTAACCACTAACCCAGACAGGTTTCCTTATTTGTCTCGCTGCCCCTCACCCCAGCTCCAGATTCGTTAGCTGCACCTCAGGCCTAATTGGGCTGTGTCTAATAACTGAGGTCCCCGGGGTGCACTCTAATGAATAGAGAATATAATTAATGCCACAGTGACGGATATTGGCTCACGGCCTTCAGGCGAGACCTGTTCAGCACTACCAACTTATCTCTCTTTCTGTCGCCGCATCCTGGCTGCAGAGCCTTATCACTCACTCAGGTTTCATCAATTAGGCTTCAGAGTGATTGCCCTTCTGAAAAACGACAGATGTGTAAACTTCCATTTGAGATAGCCGAACGTGTGAAGGGCTGAAATAGTCTGGCGTTACACTGATATTAATCCCCCTGTAAACATTGTCTAGTCAATTGCTTCGTGTTGTCACATGCACATTTTACAATTAATTTCAAGCATGCTTGTCTATGGGTGGAAATGTGTGTGTGGCTGTGTTTTTTGTGTGTCACGGGGTGCATCCAGGTGAGACGGGTAAAAGACTAAGGAGCGAATAGCCAGCTGCTCGGCCCCCTCAGTGAAGAAGACACCTACCGGCATCCATCTAGCTGTCGGGTGCTCTGTCACGCCTCACGGGGAGACGCTGATGGATTCACCCTGGATCCTGCCCTCTCCTCTCTACCCTCCTCTCTCCATCTGTCTGCTTCACACTCCAACCTGCTAACAGCTCTGCTGCTGTGTACCTCGCGTACAGTTTATAACACTGTTTTCAGTCCAGTTTATTTCATGACAGTTCACTTTTACAGATTTTTTATTTCAGATTGTGACCCATCCAGGGTGAACCCCGCCTCTCGCCCAATGTCAGCTAGGATAGGCTACAGCCCTCCCCCCACCCTTAACAGATAAGCAGTATAGAAAATGGATGAATGGATATTTCAGATTATCCATAGAAAAGTATACATTATGGCACACTAGCACCCCCTAGTGACAGCTTGTTGTGCATACACCACACAGGGTTGATTACCACACTTTAACCAGCCAGGCATGAGTCCAGGGTAGGCTCTTAATGAGCATCTAGTAGGGAACAAAATGAGAGGGGAGAGGAAAAAAGAAGACAGAAACAAAGTTGGCAGGATGGCGTGATGCAGTAAATGGAGGACAGTTAACAAGGTGTTGCTTCAGTTGGCTGGGTCTTAAGCTGGGCTGCTGTGTTCAGCTTTGGCAGGATTAGAGTGAAATAGCATCTGCACACCGACAGACATCATGCTAATGACTGTGCTGGAGATAGATGGACAAATGACTGCCTCTGTGCATGCATGTACCGTCATGTATGTCAAGGGGATTGTCTATTTTTTTTTGTATGTGTGTACGTCATGCATGCAATTTCACCGTGCTGCTTCTGCTTGACTGACAGGTCGTTAGTAAACACGGAATCACACATATTCATCAGGCAGATCATGGAAACGACATGTGCCTCGTGGATTCATGTCCTGGTTTATTCTGATGACTCTACGAAATATTTCTGCAGGACAAAATGAACAGCATTGTTACCTCTCTTGCTCTCGTCCCGTGTGTGTGTGTGCATGTGTGTGCATGTGTGTGTATGCATGACAGAATACTGATCCTATAAAAGGTTCCATTCAACATCTTAACATCACAGTACACTACACTCCAGTGCACTGACCTTGGCTGTAATTGCAGCAGGACCTTTTCTTTTATGCATTGGTCACCAGGTTGGAGAAATGAAATGTCAACCAAGCCTGAGGGGGAAGAAGCAAGGCAGGGCACTGTAGCAGATTGGAGGCTGTCCAAAATGTCCGACATTCAGTCCTACTGTTCCCTCATGAGAGCCCCGCTCTGACCATGAACACACACACACACAAATATACACGCGCACAGGCACGTACACATACACTGAAACTTTAAATGGATACTAATGGAGTTCTGCAGGGGTCTATCTAATTGCGGGAGGAAATAGAGGAAAGTGGCACTGAGCCTGAATGCAACAACTGTGGACAAAACATGTTTTTTTCTCAATGCAATTACACACACACACACACACACACACACACACACACACACACACACACACACACAAACACACACAAGGCTAGTCAGCTCATATATCATCACTGGACAATCTTAATTACCCCGAATTGACTTGGCCTCGGTCCAGTCACAAAAATAAATTGTCCCCACCTCCCTTTTTTCCTTCTTCTTTTTTTCTCACAAAATGCAGTTGTTTCCTTAAATGGCATTTACTGAAATGTTAATGAGCGAGTTGTATTTCCAGTTTTGTTGCATTTGGCACTGCGCGCTGTGGAAAACACGAGGTACGCGCACATCAATGCTCAAACGCATGTGCACAGAAACACTTGTCACTAAGCGAAGCAGGAAACAAAAGCATTGAGAGAAGTCACATTTGGAGGGGAAATAGAGCATGTGGTGACAGAAGAGTGGTGGGAGAGTCCAGGGGGAGTCGGTGATGTGCAGCAGAGAGGAACAGCTTTGAGTCAAGGTTTCTGGCAGTCACAGGGGGAGGAACACAACACCAGGCTTTCTAAAAGGTTTTTCTCATTCAAATGTCGTCCATGACCAGTTTCGGTTGAGCAGCTCACTTTCGTCAGATGTTTAATTCCACCACTAGACTTCAAGTGTTCAGGCAGTTGAGATTGATTCTTTTTTGTTTTGAAAATTTGTCTTGTTTCTATAGAGCAACTTATTATTTACCCAACCTGGATGGTTCCTGTCAACCTACAGCACAAAACTGACTAATACATCTGATCCAAGGTGCTGCTAGACACTGAAAATGAGCTTCCCTTTCGCACTGCTCCTACGCCACACAAAATAGTCCCTCTCCTCGGCGTTGGTGTCAGGTTGCAAACAACAGATCACACAGTTGTTCTGGAGTAGCGTCCGACTCTTGGTAGAATGAGTCAACCCCCACTTCTGTTTTCCAAACAAGTTCACAGCTGAACTCAAGGAAAGCAGTTGCAGGCCCAAACCAAAGCTGATTGCAGCAGAGAAACGGGTAGGAGGGCAAAGCCATTTTCAGTGTGTTTGCTGTAATGTATAGTCTTGTTTCCAAGATGTTTTACTCTGTAGTTTTCTGTCACTAATGCCCTGAAGCCAAAGACATCTTTTCTTACCCTTTTTTCGCTGTCTCTAGACAATACTTTACCTTATCATCGAGGTCATATATTTTCTACAGGTCTCCCTACAAATTTAACCTCTCTCTTAAGCGGATTGATTGCCGGTATTTTCTTCTTCAGCAGCAGGTTCCCTTTGAAATGAATGTCTCGGAGTTAGCAAATGTTTTAGAATCTCTCGAGATAAAACTGGGTCTCTAATCATGAGCTGAAGTGAAGCCCACCACCACCACCGTCATACATCTTCAACCCGGGATGGGACAAATATTGCGTTCAGAGCCTCGTGAAGTATTTCTGGCATGTAATACATCACAGTAGTTAGCAGTACACATTGGATGAGAAAGGACAATTTTTTACTTCTTCTGAATGTTGTTGGAATCACAGAGCTGAACATATAATGAGATGGTCCTCTGAGCCTTGACAAAGGTCTCAAGACGAACATGATTTGATAATGCCACTACGACCCAACAAGAGACCACTGAATCATCATCCCAGGCTGAGTCAGACCACATAATCTTATTAACCAAAAAAAGATTCTGAACAAATAAATAGCACAGACATTGACATGGCCGATTCCTCTGGATAAAAATTAATTTGGCGAAAATCAGGACGTCTGCAAATTATTTTATGTTTCCAAGAGAAATGTTTCGGAAGCGACAAATATTAGTGAAACATTGGAGCTCCAGGAAAAAAAAAATAGAATCGTCTGAGAGGAGAGTTTCAGTTCCCATTCAATCCAGTTTGAGGCCTTTAAGCTACATATTTAACATGAAGTGGCAGGAGATTCAACATTACTTTTTCACAGTTTGAGTGCGACATCTGTTGCTGCTACATTTCCCTATTCAGCATTTACAGGAGCAAAATAAATCATCTAACAGAACCACATAATCGAAATAAAACACTGTGAAACTGGGTTGATTAGAACTGGTCAAATACGCTTCATTAATATGAAACCTTTTCACTCCAGACTTTATTTGTGATTTAAAAGCTTTTTCACCCTTTTGAATCGGTGACTAAATTATTAGAGAGAGGAAGAGTTTTGAGCCTGCATGCATCCAGCTGAGGAACGATGAAGTTTGCAGGATTGTATGAACCCCCCCCCCCCCCAAAAAAAAATGTACGAATGTTTCTGTTGCTGAAAATGTGTAGAAAGGAATCCAAAAACTAATCTTATTGAACCATGTGGTGTACATGCATCACGAAATTCTTTGTTTCATACAAAGGACATATACAATTCAATGTTGAATTTATCTAAAACAAACGAGCAACACCATCTTTTAGTTTTATGATCTACTTTGTTTAATTCCACGTCCCTGCAGCTCCAGCTCTGAGCTTCAGACCCACTGAGGTAGCATATCTCTACCAAATCACCTGATTAGAAGCTCCATGGCTCCACAGAACATCCATCATTACTACAGATATTGGTTCCGACTGGAGCTTGGAGAAGGAGTGAGGGCACACACATATACTGCAGATTCTCATTGGAAGAGAAATCATGTGCTCTTATTAGTCAGATGAGGTGTCAGTTCAATGGCAAGTTAGTCCAGCATGTGCTGACCTGTGATTCAACTCCATTTACCGTAATGTTCAGACTATTGAGCGCACGTGAATATAAGCTCACCACTTAAATTTCCATCCATTTTCTTCTGCTTATCCTGTTAAGGGTCGTGGGGTGGGGGTGGGGGGGTGGAGCCTATCCCAGCAGCTTTTGGGCGAGAGGCGGGGTTCACCCTGGACGGGTCACCAGTCCATCACAGGACCAACACATAGACAGACAACCATTCACACTCACAGTCACACCTACAGTCAATTTAGAGTATCGGTCAGCCTCGTCCCCTCTTGATGTCTTTGGACTGTGGGAGGAAGCTGGAGTACCAGAGAGAACCCACACAGGAACAGGGAGAACATGCAGACTCCACACAGAAAGATCCCGCGCTGGAGCTGGGGCTCAAACCTGGAACCTTCTTGCTGTGAGGCGACAGTGCTGACCACTGCACCACTATTGTCAATAAATTATGGGCTTATAGTCCAGAAATTATGGTAGTTAAGAGTCAGAAGAACCACACAGTATAGATGCCAACTGCCTGCAATTGGAGATGCGTTGCTTGCAGGGTTGAAGTAGGTGCAGAAGCATCTCAGCTATTCAGCCCCCCCCCCCCCATGTAATTCATTTGTGATTATCTCGTTTGTTTCCAGCTGTAGAGCAATTGTATATGTGTCTGAATTAATCATAGAGAAAAGCCAATCATGCACTTTAAATTACTTTTTTGTGCAGCGTGGTGTTCCTTTATGAGCGTGAACAGAGCTCATGGATAGGAAATACATTCAGAATAACCTAAAGTGAACACGCAGGAAAGTACATGTTGATTTAATGTGGACTAAATACTTCTTTGTATATGTAATCATCACTGTTGGTGAGTCTGATTGCACTTAATGATGATATCATCGGGACGCAGTCTTTACTTTGCAATTTACCTTAATTAAAGAGATATAGATTCTAAGCTCCAGGGTAAATAAACTCAGTAAATTGTCATATTGATGCTGTGAAATTATAATCACAACACAATTCAGCACCCTGGTAGAATTTGCATTTAAAGGGAGGCTCTGCAGCACCAGAAGAGGTGAGAGACAGGACAGACAGATGGAGGAGGAACTGGAGCCAGACAAGGTGGGACAGAGAGTGAGAGAGGGAGAGAGAGAGAGAGATAGCTGCACGGAGCCGCTGAGTTGAAGCTGCAACGCCAAAGTCTTAAGAATTATTAGAATTAACAAAAAATTTGCACATATTTCCATAATCTCTTCCTTTCTTCCATTTCCATGATTTCTCTTCGGTTCTCATATATTTTCTTGTCATTCCAATCCACTGTCATTTTGTGTCTGTTGCTCCCCAAGTAAATCTAACCAAATTGATCTGATAATATCACCATAGTGACTCGCCCGATAGAACAAACGAATGTAATATGTAGACACGCACGAGTTATTAAGAAGTGACTGATGCCGCTGCACTGCCCAGATGTGACTCAGTTGCTTATTGAGCTGCTGATGCAGCGATACGCTGAATATCTGCAATCATTAGATTACTGATAGAGAGGCTGTGCAGCCATGTGCATCCAGGTGCTTACAAATGAGGTTCCTCTTTTTACTTTAACACTGAGGCAGCTGACGTAGCTTTTAGTATGTCACTAACACATTGTTGCCTTAGAGGGTTGATAAAGCGGTCATATTAAGAAGTACTACATTCATTTCTTTCATGTGGACAATTTCCAGTATCCCAAAAAACTGGAAAGTTAGTATTGTTGAGCTTCATCTCAGTGTCAATGAATTATCCATCCGTCCATCCATTTTGTACCACTTTATGGGTTATGGGGGGGGGGGGGGGTCAAGCCTATCCCAGCTGCCTTGGGGCGAGAGGCGGGGTTCACCCTGGACAGGTCACCAGTCCATCACAGGACCAACACATAGAGACAGACAACCATTCACACTCACAGTCACACCTACAGTCAATTTAGAGTATCAATCAGCCTCGTCCCCTCTTGATGTCTTTGGACTGTGGGAGGAAGCTGGAGTACCAGAGAGAACCCACACAGGAACAGGGAGAACATGCAGACTCCACACAGAAAGATCCTGTGATGGAGCTCAAACCTGGAACCTTCTTGCTGTGAGGCCACAGTGCTGACCACTGCACCACCGTGCAGCCCTGCTTATATCTTACTTTGAGAAATACAAATATGTTTTCAAGAAAGATGGGTTCGCTTTAAATGTTTGCGGTTTCCCATAAATACGTCTATAGTTGGACTGAAATGAAAACGGGTCTATATTTTAGGAATCATGGCAGTCTGTTGTCCACTAAGTCTTTAAATAAAGAGTGGTACATTACTTTGTGCATAACTCTCTTTCTCTCTCTCTCCCATCTGGGAATCGATATCCATTTCTCGAAATGGAATGAAAGGGTGAGTTGAAGTGCTCATTAAAAGGAATGAGGCCTGACCGTGGGGCAGAAGCAGTACCAGCAGCAGCAGATAAAATCGCAGACCTGGAGGCACATGCAGGGACACATGCACGCACAATTCGAGCTCTTTTACTCAAGATCCTGCATTCTGTTTGACTCAGACAACCTCTGTACCATTACGATCCCAGTCCCACAGAGGGGAAGTAACCAAGCCCGGTCCTTTGTTATTGCACTCAAGCAGAACTCTTAACTTCTGCGAGGTGCTACATGTATAAATCTGGTCGATATCCTTACAACGTACGCTACATTCTCCTAACATTGGAGATAGAAATGAACAAAAAACAACACATCTCATGTTATTGTTCCCGGTAGGTTATATGAAGGAAGTAAATGTCAAATGTTAAATCTGAATAATCCATTCAGTTATAAATGTTAGATCATCTGTCTAAATACTACCTTTAAACACAATGTTAATTCTGAACACTGAATCCAAATCTGCATCTAAATATCAAATTCAGCATCTATCATTTGGATTTACATTGAAATATTTAGATTCAACTTTTATGAGCTAGTTTTGGATTGCAAAGGGTTATTTTGTGATCGTTGTAGTCAAAAATGCTTGATTTTGCGGCGGCTTTCCTTAAGCATTGCTTCAAAAATTTTTTAGTGTTCTTTTTTTCTTTCTGCGATAAAATTGTTGGAAGCGACAGCATTTTCCAGTCTGTAAAAAGTGCAATTTGTTGAAAAAACAACCTCATTCAATTTAAAAAAATATATATAATGAAGACCATTTTCAGTCACAGGTGAATCAAGATCTTTCTGTGATATGGAGTGAATATGATATGTAATTGAATATCAATATATCATTCATGGTATATTACCCATACCTTAGATATCTGGTAATGTCCTCTAACGGTCTGGGATGATATTCAACATGGTGGACATTGCACAACACTGTGACGAAGGGTACAAGGGGGAGGGTGTAGGGGTGGTAAGAGATTGCACCTGGGAGGGAAAAGGAGGAAGAGGAGGCAGCAGGAGAGGATGTAACACTCTCCTCCTGGAGGACGAAGAGAGCTTCATTGTTTCTCTCCCATTTACAGCAGCTGTCTCAAGGTCCCTGCCTCACAGAGAGAATAGGACATCTCTTGTTTTCTTTCTATAGGCCGGGATGTTTGCATGAATCTGCGTGTGCGCATTTGAGAACAGGCGTCATGTACAGAGTGAAACAAACACGGTGGACCCCAATTCAAGGTCTCCGTCAAAGTGCTTCCCCAGCTCGCTTTACCCTTCCACATCTGCAGGGTTTCTCTGGGATGTCAAGACTTTTATTTCAATCACTGTCAAGAGGAAAAGACAGGAAGGAGAGAAAGAGAATTTTAAAAAAAGACAGAAGGAAGACGAGATGAGGACCCAGTGTGGGGAAAAGTCCATCATTGTCACAATTTAAGTGTCTAATCACGTAAGCTTCAGTCATGGCCCACTTATCTCCAGCTTGGCTGCAGATCAATAAAATGTCACCTATCACCAGGAGCATGGTGTCTCATACTAACACTATAGATACCGCACTGTTAGCTCAACCACGAGGTGTATTCATCACCCTCGCTCTCCAACTCTCTCTCCCAAAAGTATCAACCTCTTTCTACTTTTCACTTTTGTTGAGGAACCTCCCCAAGTTAACCTTGTGTTCTTAAAATAATTTATCATGACGATTAATCAGACATTCCACTCATTAGGCGACATACAACAGCTTTGTTACACATTTGCGAGCTCATTTGCACACTGCATTATGGTACATTTATTTCCTTGAGACTTCAAGTGATGCTCCAACCATGAAGTGTATTTTGATTTTCAAGCACTCTCAAATAGATGTGTTGAGCTCAAAAAGACATGTTGGTTTTCTTCCCGCATCACTTCTTTGGGACCCCCAGATTGCAGAAGGAGCCAGCCACGTACGCTTAGTTTGAAGCTGATGGTGCACCAAATCTATTGATTACAAACCACAATGAAATATCAGTTCGTGAATGTCACCCTTCTGGTTCATCGTTCATTCACAGTAGCACCATGCTTAAAGGTTGTGCATTCGGTTGTACCAACTCACTTGTACTTGTCCGTCAAAGCGGAAGGGTCATATTGCTTTCAACTCAAGTCATAACGGGTTTGTGAATTACTGAGCATACAGCTGGATAAAGAAGACGTCGATTATAACGGATGATGTGCCTGAGAGTCTGCGAACAGATGTTTTTGGACAGTATTGCTGCTGGGTGAAGTATCGCTTTAAAGCGCACCAAGACAGAAAAGCGGCAACAAAAGCTATCGCATGTCGTCTCGCGTCACCTGGGACTTGGCCAAACAACTAACACCTGAACACACTGCAAAGACAACAGCCACTGGTCAACTAGCACCAGCGTTCTGCACGTGCATGACTCCAAAATGACTCCTACCCACCAGGCAACAGTGGACTGAGTTTTTGTCTGCTTCTTATCGAGACAGCATCATCTTTTTATTCATCTTTACACATCATTCTGAGTGTGCCCTCTTGTCATTAGCTTGCTTTCCTTACGTCCGTCTCTGTTTCAAGGGCTAACACATAGGGGTGGCAGACACACACAGGGGACACAATGTTGGCTGACTACTGACTGTCAGCGTGGTTTGTCAGGCTACTTGTCTGAACGACCATTTGCCAAACCTTCATTAGAACAACTGACTTGAAATTCTTTATTGCACTAAGTGCCTACACATCTTGTCCCAAATTGCACACGACGTTCCCAATTAACAGGTCTTGATGTGTTTGTGTCTCTGAAAGTTGCTCAGTCTCACTCACACACACACACACACACACACACACACACACACACACACACACACACACACACACACATACACACACACACACACACACACACACACAGAGTTTGTCAGAAGAAAGAAAATAGGCTCAAATGGCTACACCAATTTCACCATCAGAGCAGATAAAAAGGCGTCCAGGATGGGGAGGTTTGGGGGGATAAAAAAGTCCACTCTATTATTAAACCTTTAATACAAGAGCACAGCCTCCCTTTGATTGTCCGGGCCTTTAAAATGGAGAGAAGGTGAGAATGCACCTTATCTTCTTTCAGCACACCATCATTCTTTTGTGCTTGTTTTAGTTGCCCTCAGAAAGAACCTGGTGTCTCTGATAATGGCGCTCACTGTCCAGACCCCTTCACTTCCATTTAAAGGAGCATTATTAGTCACTCACGGAGGCTTCGAGAACAGAGGACAGTATGACACGTGTTGTGTATAGTATCACTCTGGGCTAGCGCACAGAAACACTAAAGTCAATATTTCAGCTGAGATTCAGTGGATCCTGATTAAACTGGGGCCAATGATGCAACTGAAGTCTGCAGGAACAAAATTAGACTAGTTGTAAAGTGTATTCATTTAGCTAATATAGCAAACCCTGTTTATGACCCAGTTTATTATCAGAGCACATGGGGGAAACAGGCAGCTGCACTGGTCCATTAATGATCCGTCTGCTTACATAAATGTATTTTGTCCATGAGGCTCCCAGGAAGTGTAACAACAGGGCTGCTGGCTGCTTTCGTCTTGGATGGAGGACCCTACAGTCACCAGTTGCTCTTTTGCACGTGGGTATGTGTCCTGGTTGCTCCTCTTGTCAGTCTGGGTGACAATTTGGCAGGGTAAAACCGGGAAAAAGGGAGGAAAAGGGCAAAAAAATTAATGTCAAGTTCATGTAACCTATTCATCCTCCCAGTATTATTCCACTGCCTCTCCCTGCTCACCACAGAGACGATAAAATGACAAGATATTGTGTAAAAAGCAATAATCCAATATGGCTGCCACAGGAAGTTAAGAGCAATGACTAAAAGTGATATGGATCAGGCTCAGATCTTGGGCACAAGATTCGGTGACATGGTTCTTAAAATTTAAGGAGGATTGTAATTTTGGTTGTTAAAATTATGACCTGCCAATGCTGATAAAACTTTTACTGAGCAATTCAAACAGGCAGCAACTCAGAGGTAGACTGTCTAATTGTGTTAGAAGCACAACCACAAGTTTAAACAGTTTCGACACATTGTGTAATGAGTAAATGTCATTGCTCATGTTCCTGCAAGTAGTTTTACATCAGAATAGTTTAATTTGTGCTCAATGGACTAATTACAGAGTGGAAATACAAAAGGAAACAATCAAATACAAAAGCCGTGACCCCAGATCTGATCCTAAACTCCGAAACCTTCCTGTAGTGATTGTTGGCAGAACAAAATTCTGTTTTAAAGGTTTAAAGGAGAAGTTAAGGAGTATTTTAACCTTAACAGGCTTGTGATTTATGATGACTTGTGGTTCGAACACACGATGGATGGCGTGTTCCCGGGCCTCTGATATCCCACAAAAGAAGCCCTTGAACAGAAGTCTTTGGAGGATTTTGCTGTTTTGTACCTACTTGGGGAGACAAAGATCAAAGCCAAGTGAAAACACTGGCAAATAGTCTGAGGATACCATTAAACCCTCTTATAATGAACTTCATATTCATTTTTGATCTGTTTCGCTTGCCTGTTTCCTGGTTTTATATTTGTACAAAGGAAACTGACTTCGATGAGATCTGACCACCTCGGAGGGCTGTGCAACTCTCTTTTAGAATGTGAAATAACGGTCTAGCAGCTTGTTTTCCTGTGGGCGGTAAAGTGAAGCTAAATATTCAAAAAACACATTTAAGGTTTGGAGGAGGGAGAGAATGGATGAATCAATCCTCAAGTAATGATTTAAAATTTCAATATTTTCATTAGACCTAATTAACACTTGAAGAAAGCAGCACTTAACAAATGACTTGTCATCAGCGGTGGTTTACTGCCAGCAGACGTGTTCATCATCGTCACATCGGTTCCTCTGGATTGTGTGTTTCAGGCTCCGTGAGTAACGTGATCTCCTGTTGCCACTGTAGGGAAGTTCTTGCTTTGAAAGTACTAAACAATGGAGCATGAAACAGGCAGAGCAGCTTGTCCTCCCCTAAGACACGACCCACAGCGTTGTGTGTTCAAGGTGCTCAGGTGGGTCACATCAGTAGCAAACTGTGACTTTTACTGTTGCTCGGTCAAAATAAATGAAAATAAACCTGCAGATACCGAACTGATGTGCAAAACCGATGCAAACCTTATCCAGATGTGCTTCACCGTGTTTACACTCGCATGTTGTGCGTTGGGTGATGGAATCACTTGTGGATGCCGTCATGTGACCCCAACCGTGTCCCGCTGACGACTTGAGTTCAGATTTCTTCACCGCGTTCTCTCTTACAAGGTCAAAGGGCCTTTCAAGGGTCTTTCACAAGCATGGGCCAGCGATAAAAAGACAATAGTCAGGAATGCACCGTCATCACACACTCAGTTTGACACATTTTCTTGTTACATCCATGAGACACTTCCGAACGTGTGTCCCAGACCACCTGGTGGCTGAGTGGGTTTGTTTTTAATATTTATTTTTATACTTGTACTTGTACAGCTTGCAGTCAGTTTATAATCTGACTGCTCAAAACACATTTCAAAAACTGAGTGTAAACAGGATAAATGTGTTGCCCCTTTTATGAAATAATCCTAGTATCTGCCTTGAATGTAGTGGCTTTTCCTGCATTAATACACCTACAAACTGCAGGGGAATAAAAAAGAAAAAGAAAAAGAGATATGTAGATTTTGTAATCCAGAGGCAGGTGGACAAAAAACTTAATTTCCTCAACTGGATAATACCTCCATCCAGTAATGAAAAGTGTTTCACTGATTTATGGTTGCAGTTTGAGGCAACAGCAACTCTTTAGGCTGCCACGAGAAAGTAACGTATGATTAATGGTGTGTGCTGCTGCCTTAAAGGGTACGGTCAGCTGCACCTGGATCAGATGAACAGAATTTACTTCATGGTTTCGACTATGGCCTGGTGTGTGTGTGTGTGTGTGTGTGTGTGTGTGTGTGTGTGTGTGTGTCATACAGCCCCCTGTAATCAGACTCATTGATATTTGATGGTACGATGATTACAAGCAGGTATCATTTTAGCGAGTTTGCATGATAACATTTGTTGATTAGCACTAAATACAAAATCCACCTGCTGCTGACAGGAAGATCAATAGTCATAATGGCAGATGTTAGCGTACAGCAATAGCCGATATGTTAAGCGGTCAGAAACAAACATATCGGACTCATATGGCATGAGGTGTAAAGTGTTTGAATCGCTAAGGTTATTATATTTCATTATGTTGGTAATATGTGCATTTGTGATGTCAGCCAACGGTGAAGCGAGTGATTAATGGATAATGCTGTCCATAGAAATACACAAATCCCCCAAATAGATTTGATTTCACTGTGATTGCATGCTTTTGCTTCAAATATTGGGCCGAATCACAACCGTGAATGCTTAAACACAACACAGGCTAATGACAAAAGTTGCATTTGACACATAACCGTACACCTGGTGCCTATTATATTGTATAGTCTGTGGACAAGGCAGTCAACAGTCACTGTATTATGCAAATATACAAAAACTAAAAGACAAGCAGTACAAACAAAACCAATAAGCCTCCTGGACACAGGAATCTGGCACAGCGGCGGAATGCACACAAGCCGTCACCCACAAACACGCACACACACCTGGCACACGCAGGAACATCTATATTCAATTTTTAAAAAGTGCTTATCCTTTCAGGGTCACAGAAACAGAGTCATAAAAATCCAATCGCAACAATTAAGTCTCCATTTAAAATACTCCTATTAAACAATAACGGGCAATCGAGAGGATGGCGAGTGAGAAGATTTGTCCTTTGATGTTTGCGGAATAATGGCGTTTAATATTGTAGAGTCAAGCTGATGAGGCGATGACAGGTTTCCAGGACACGTGATGAAAGTTTTATCCTCCCTGTTTGCACAATGAACGAAAAGTGGATGCTGGTGCTTTATATGAGGCATAAATCAGCAGTTGGTGTTAAGAAGAAGGTATTTTTTCAGAATGCTG
Source organism: Aulostomus chinensis (assembly GCF_037954235.1). Lineage (NCBI taxonomy): Eukaryota > Metazoa > Chordata > Actinopteri > Syngnathiformes > Aulostomidae > Aulostomus > Aulostomus chinensis. Next base: position 12,908,650 of record NC_141332.1, on the reverse strand, counting down.
GCTATTAGCCTGCTCTTAATGTTTGTTTTTGTTCCTGTTTTATGTAAGTTTCTTCAGCACACTGGAGCTCTTTTCAAAGGCCTCTGTAATTTCTTACTGAACACTGAGGGAGAGCGGTAGTGTTGGGCTGCAGCATCAAAAGATGGTGCTCTTTGTGCTTTTTTTTGCAACTTTAATTTATTTCATTCATTAGGATTTGTTATTCACACAAGAAAAACAATGTGGAAAAACACTACAGGCCTCTTTTTATCAATCGAGCATAGAAAACGACGTTCATCTGACCGTAGGAATCACGTGTCAGACTCGTGTGTGATTTATTAAACATATTTTCGTCGATCATGGTGCCTTTGATAAATAGTGTAAACTATAATTTTAGTCTATTATCTATTTTTTCAATGAGTATTTGACTTCATTTTCTTCAAAGGCTGTCAAACTGGTCATGTGTTAATCGTCCTACTCCTCCAGGTCTGCTCCATTGCAGCCCCCCCCCCCCCACACACACACACACACACACACACATCCAGGTACACGATCTCAGACCTGAAGAGAGGTTTGACCGTAGCCTCCTCTCACATCCATATTGATAAATGCTGAGATTGTGCGTGGGAATGATTGTATAGCCATTTCCTGTCGTACGTTTGTTTGATAAATGAGGGCCATTAATTGTTGCGCTTGTGTTTAATCAGTGGCTGTAACAGATTTTAAAAAAATAGCTTTTAATGGCGTATCATCTCAGTCCCGTCTAGCACCTCAGGAGAAAAACACTATCCTTAAAATGTGTTTTGACTTAGAGGGTTTAAATATAACAAGAAATAATGCATTTATAGATTCTCCATGCTGTTCTGTTCTCTTTGGACTGTAAAGAGGAGGGAAAGAACCTAGAGAAGACTTAACTCGATATTCTATGGGAAGTGTACATCCCTCACATACATGTGAAGATTTTCTTTCCTGCCCTTGGTCTCTGCAGCCTCCTCGGCTACTGTCGCGACTGACATGGAAGGGCAAAGCTCAAACAGTCACTGCCCACTGTGACACTAAGGCCACAAGCAGTTAACACCCATCTGATCAGTCCCATACAACTCAAACTGTAAAGGTTTCAACTCAGCTTTGGGAAACAAAAAGAAGGGACGTATAATGACAGATTCTCCCTGCAAAGCCTTCTGATGTGTAACGGAGAGGAGAACCAAGGATATGAATTGTAATAATCCCTGTGCACCCTCCAAACCATAAAGACGGGATTAAAAACTTCCCGTTCATCCTGAGCACGTAGCTAAAACGTCGAGTTTGAGTAACACATCATCTGTCATTTACGACACTTAAAACGGAATGAGTCAGGGAGGAACCGCGTTTCAACAGCACCGCACGTCGTGAGCACCCTTTGTAATGCACGAATGGATGTTGAGCCTGACTGATGTTTGCTGTGCGGCAAACATACTGAGACAAAGCGTTCACCCGGCAGACATGATGAGACACTTCCTCTGCCTCTGTAAGGTGGGGAACAGAACAAGTTGTTCTGACTCGGGATGTAAATGGAGGATGGAACGAAAGGAAGAGTCCACTCTGATACAGATGCTGCCTTCAGATGAAACTTCTTAGCTTGTACATGGATCTTGGGTCATGAACTGTTGTCATATTTCCACCTGTGAGGTCACGGGAGGGTGACATTCATTTGGTGAACAGGGTGAACACCGCAGAGACAGCGCGGAGAATCTGATGCATCGTTCATACCTTTAAAGAACCAGGTGCACCTGCTAGTTTGAGCAAAAAGTTTTCTGCTGTGGAAACAACTTACAACTTGTTTCTTACTTGTCTGTCTTTGAAGCTAAATACCCCCCCCCCCCCACACACACACACACACACTCTCCCACCCCCCCAGAGTTTCCTCTGTACGCAACAATCCTTTGTCCTGTCAAATCTATAACTACAGTTTTTGCTGTTTGTCTCGTGATATTTGCTGCAGGGATGTCACCGTGCACATGGAAGTGTTTTGGGATGCTGTCACTGAAAGCGGCAACTTCAATCATCTTTAAAGTCATTCCTGAGAGAAAGAAAAACAACAACAATAAAATCTACATTAAATTAAATCACCAGAAAAACTCCAGACATGCTTGAAGTTACGCTGCTGAGCCTTGTGCGTTAATACATTAGAGCATCTTGGCATTAAGGGAAATGCACTAATCACCACTGCAGGTATTTAATAAATATGCATAGTTTAATCATCCTCTTACCAAACAAGCTGAACACAGCTGGATGGAGGCAACACAGACATGAAAGCAGTGAGAAGAGCATGCATGGGAGCGGCAGGAAACCACCAACGCTCTACGGTGACGCAGGTGTGATGTTCCAAATCATAATCTTTGTCATAGAGATGTTTCAGGCGTGATCTTTTCATGTATGTGTTGATGCGTATCACCAAGCAGCAGCTGAGCTTGCATCTTACCATCCCGCACCTCTCAAATAGCAGGAGAAATGAATGCTGCACCATTTACTTCAGACCTGCGGTGGTTGCACAGTGTGCTTCGCATCAAGGTAGGACTGCGCTAACAATACTCACTCTGATCACACCAACCATGATACCAAGTACATTTGATATTTAAACAACACTAGCTGAGAAAATGATCACTGCATCGGTCAGGCACTGGTGCTGTGCCAAGCGTCGATTGAGAGAGGCTTTACCTAAGTGTCTGCTCAGCCCGTCTGCCTGTGCAGCTGAACTGCAGCACTCTTGAAAAGCAATCCAAGTAATCCAGCAGGGGACATGAACAATCCTGCAGCTCACATCTCAGTTGAGAAGGAAGCTGGTCATGTGAAGCTGGATTTACTGACTGACCTGCCACCTCCTTGTGCACAACCAATGGTCTGTGGTGTCACCGGTTCTGACCCGCCACTGAACTCGTGCCCTCCATCCTCTCTCTCCACTACTTCTGACCTAGAGCCGCACATCCACTCATCCATGGAGCTTCACAGGCCATACACACAGAACTGGAATAGGGCCCAAAGGAAGAGTGTTAGCCCAGTGTGAACACCACTGGAACGAGCCTCACAGCAGGGGTGAAAGGTCAGGCAGCAGGATGTTGCTGGTTCAGCAGCTGAAACACAACAAACTCCGCAGGAAATTTTTGTCTTCTCTGATCTTCGTGTTCCACAGTGATGCTGAAGAAGGATGGGGAGGGGCCGGGGTCTTCAGGTGAGGTAAAAGATCATCTTGCTGAATGCACTCGGGCAACGAGAGAGCGGCGGCAGATTTTAAAAGTGAAAAAAGAATTTGACTGTTCTCATTACGTACAATCGTACTGTTGCAAAAATGATCCCCAGGATGAAGCATAATCTCAAAGTATTGCTCAAATGAAATATTTACTTTACAGAAATAGAAAAGAAACAAACGCCAACATGAATGTGAATATTTACACTATTGTAGCCTACATACAAATTCAGGCTCCTTTAATACAACACTTCAATACCTAGAAAAACATGAATTCCCATCACATTTTAACCCATTTTTTTTTAAGAATAAAAAAAACAACAACTGAAAACTAAATATGAGGCTATCACATGATAGCGAGGGAGGACTTTTCTTGGCTCACAGCAGAAAACAGTAGAACTGAAGCCAGTTGAAATGTTGCAGCAAGGGTGAATGTCAGATTGAATGTGTGTGTGTGTGTTTTCTCTTCCAGGCTCTGGGCTTGTAGATCTGAAGACAGATTTCTCTCTTCCATCTCTAAATTTCAAATTAGACTCACTGAGTCATTCTCTATGTTTGAGACTTTGTTGCACTTCGAAACCAAAGACAAAAGTGCAGTTCTTTTCAGCAGATTGTGAGATATTACCCCCCAAAACAGTTTGACTTCCACTTGTCAGCCAGCTGGTTCACTGCACATTAACTTAAAACCAGACTGACAACAGCACTGAGTCCAAAAAGTACAACGTCCTCATTCTTTTAAATAAAGCCGGCTACCGCACTGGAACAGAAGTTGAGTTCAACTTTTGCTTTTGGCTCAATATTTTCTACAGTTCAGTGAAATCATCTGGCAAAACTCCATATTGAGAAAAAAAAAATCAGAATCAAACACACAAACTCTATTACAGTAGCTGTGGTTAGAGAGAGAGAGAGAGGCAGTGGGAATAGAGGAGACATGCAGGCCAGCAGTGTTGCAGTCAAGACCCCCTAAAGCGAGACCAAGTTATGACCAGGACCAAAGTTCACTGAGACCCAGACTTTGAGAGGTCAGACCAAGACTCAGGCAAAGGGAGACGGTCTCAGTAAGGTTGAAATATTTACACAGTGCGGAGTGTTGTTTTTTTGTTTTCAAAGTTGGTTTGCATATGAAATATTTATTGTTTGCGAAGCCAAATTTAATTGCAGATAAATTCACTGAAATCTTCCTCCCAACTTCCTCCAGTGATTGTTGAAGTGTGTGTGTGGAGGAGGGTTATTGGCATTGAAGTCAGTCATTTTTAAATCCATTCAAATAATAAACCGTCAACACCGCCACCATTTGGGTCTTGACGTAAACTGAAGTCCGCTGTGACCAAGACTGAGATGAGGGAGTAAATATGCGCTCAAGACAAGACGAGACCAAGATCAAGAGCACTACAGCAGAACAGGTCAGAGAAAACAACAGAATTTGGGATCATTTTAAAGGGGAAAAACAAATCAAAACTAAACAAATTCTAACTTTAGCACAAGGTCAGTGATTGATTTTGGTTGATAAATGTGTGTTTTTGGGTTTCGCATATGGATTGAGTCACCCCTCACCACAAGCCTGTAGAGAGAGAGACACACACACACACACACACACACACACACACACACACACACACACACACACAGCCACTTAGTTCGGGCAGGTCAGTAGACCTCCATGGCCCCACTGGACTCATTTACTTCTGACTCATATTGGTCGGGCCGATCATAATCTATATCCTGCCTGTTCTTCCGTATATGACTTTTGAAAACACACAGATGGCTGCATTATCTGCTCTGAGAATGAGGTGGAACACAGGCAGCATGGTTATTTAGGGTTTTATTAATAGTTTATCTTAATTGTCTCTTTCTCCCTGCACATCGTCTCTTTGACTCATTCTCTGCCAACTCCAGTTGTGATACAGAATCATTTTTTGTATACGCTGCTTCACTGGAGGAGAGCGCTTAAATACTCCCCTCTTAATAGACTCCAGATTGATTGAAATTGGAAATGAAGTAAGGACACATTCATGATGAATTCCCTTCACACTGAAGACAACCACTGAAAGCTTAAAGCTAAATTCACAAAATGTTTATCAACCCACTGATGTTCTTTTATTTTAACCTGACTTCCAGCCAGTGCTCTGTGGCATTTTCCTCCTGTCTCTGAAAGACGGAGGGCAGGTTGAATTGCATAATTAAGGCAGCGCTTTCAGATGAAATGTGCATTTAGAATTGCATTAAATGTCAGAGAGAGAGAGAGAGAGAGAGAGAGAGAGCACGACTGCTCCCTAATCAACTGAAATCATATTTAATTACCCGTCTTTGCCATCAAAACTGATGTCAGCACGATTTTTAGAATAGACTTCTAATAGTTGTGCATTACCTGGAGGGCAGGGAGCCAGAGTACTACTGTGCTAAGTGCTGCCGTTATAAGGCATGCAGGCACACAGTCCCCTCCAAGTATTTGCCAGTTCCTTCGTTCCTCTCCTGGCGTCTCAGCCTCTCCCAGCTGAGATGCTGGAGACAGGAGTCCAGGCAAAAGACATCAAAATGAGACATCTGTGCTTCTGAGTCTTCAGTTTAGAGAGATGTTGAATATATATGACATGTTGTGCAGCTGCATCATTGGTTATTGTTACAGCCTTCCACAGTATTTTATTATTTCAGAGAGCAGAATATGACAATGTACTGGCCTATATTTAATTTGCAAGATTGTATGGACGTGCTATTTGATTTCTTTTCATTTGTTACACTGATTGAATTGGTGTGAGGATGTTCTTCTTGATACAGTCATTGTATCAGTAGCTCTTTGCACCAAAGGTTGTGTGTCACGTTATAGCATCTGAAGTGGGTGTGGCCTATTCTGCAGCGAGAGCAGCACCTTACAAAACAGATTTTTTTTTTGAATCACACATTTCACTCCCATTGTGTTAGCCGACCTGAGACTGACTGGACGGGACCCAAAGGGAACCAGATAGGTCGTCTACCTATGTTGACTCACTTTAGTGTGTTTTTACTTGTCAGATGTCACATTAGAAGGATTTCTAATGCCAAATGACAACCTCCGGGGCTGAAAGGTGAAGCCGATGCCCTGAGGACAAGTGTGCCCTCAGTTATTTCTGGCAGAAAGCCCTTCTGACTCTTTTTTTGAAAAGAAGAAGTCAGGAAAAGGTTTTATTTCAGGTTAAAGTAGAACATTTCTCATAGGATTTCTGTGAGAATACTTTCTGGCAAAAAGCTTTTTAGGAAAAACTTCTCCCTTGTGTGAAACACATGCACAGAATGAAAAAAGCTGCAGTTCCTTGTGACCACTCAAATTTTAAAATGGCAACAGTCAAAATACCAACCCCGAGGCTTTCAAATATCCACAAACATCCCGCTCGCTGTGTCCTGTACAGTCATCAAGGCTGGAGCTATGTGGCTTGTTGAGGTGTGCAGCAGTGTGATGAATAACGCTCATCAATGACTACTCAGCATGCCTCCTATTCATATGTTCTTGTTCTGTTTAATCATGTAAGTAAATGCTTTAAAACGGTTCATCATATGCACATAAATGTCACATACTCAGTCATGCTCCCGGTAAACAAGAGCGATATTGATCTGGGCTCCTTCAGCCTGCACAGCAAAATACTTAACAGCACCATATTCTTCTAAACATTCCTACATTTACAAGTGATCCCCTTTTTGTGATGGGAGGGACACAAATGCAGGAGCAGGAATCAATGAGGAATGGTTTATCATCAGTTTTCAGGAGGAGGAGGAGATGGTGATGAGGGCAGAGAGGGAGTGAATGCAGGCATGCAGTGGTCATGTGACAGGGAGACGGTGATTAAATCGAAATAAACTTAAGAAAACACAACTTTGAGTGTTTTCTAGCTCACTGGCTGAGACAAGGTGCTGCTGGCAATGTGTGAATGAAGAACTGGGCGAGATATAGTGCTGCTGGAATGATGGATGGCCGGTGTGCAGGCTGAACAGGTGAGATGAATGAACAGCATTCAGGAGAGGGCCAGAGTGGGATGTGGGAACACCGTGCCCACCGTCCAGACTCACAGACACACAGACGGGAGCACAGATACAAGAGAAACATGAAGGGAAACAACTGGGGTTGCCGGTAGTGACACTACTAGCAAGTTTGAAATTATAGAATAAATTACTTTGCATTTCATGTTCCATTTGAAAAATAAACATCATTTAGACAAGCCACCCCACGGCGATTGATCATAAAATATTACTGAAGCCTTTTCCTATGTCCTAATTGTCTGCGTCCCAGCAGAATGATGTGAAACAATAAAAAACGAGTGAGTTCCCGCGGCACAATGAGGACATTTTTACTGCACACACATGCGGGAGCTAACTTTGTTGCCCCTCCTGGTGACAAAGGCACGCCTGACTCTTTCCTCCATGAACGCCGTCTCACAAATAAGGCGTAGATTACACTTTTGTGTATTGATGTGAAGCGAGTACTCTGCTAGAGCGCCAGAATTGTCTTGGGAGAGATAAACCAGGACAAGCTCTTTTCGTCCGCCAGCCTGCATGGTTAATTATTGATACCCTGAGAGCCGTCTCAGACCATTGTTTTGGCTGACTATGATGTTGCTTCAGACATGTTACACCGTTGTGGCAGGGGTTTTGTAAACAATGTTTCCCTTGTGTGTTAGCATCGTCAAAACTTCAGCAATCTTGTTCTCCGTCTCGCTTACAAGAGCTGAGAAAGCCTTGTGTGTGCCTCCTCGTCAATCACAAACCTGTAGGTGCTTACGTGTGAGCGTCGAGCCCTTTTTTATACCCTCCCGCTGCGTCGATCTTTTCGGTTCAAAAAGAGTGCCCGTCTTGCAAACTCTCCAGGGAATTGTCTGTATAGAGAACGGAGTTGTGAATAATGACTGTCATTTATGAATTCAGATGTTTCCAATCAAGATATTTTTGACTGGAGGGAGTTTTCTTACATTTCAATTGAAGGAAAAAAATCTTTCTACTCCATCATCAGCTGGAAAGAAACAGATTGCATAACTGCACGATGAACTTCTTCAACTTCCCGCTCAAAGGCACTCGAGAGGTAGCAGAGAGTGGTTGATGATTTCCTGCGGGCTCATTGTAAAAGAAAGAAAAACACTCTGGCTTTCCCCTTCCCTAGTCTTGCCTTTTGTTCTGCGAATCTGGAGGGGAGTGAATAAAGCTTGTTCACTTTGAATGATGAGGTCATTAGCAGAGATAATAGGACTTTGCAGTAACAATCTTAACACTGGGATAACACATCTCATTTGAAAAAGCTGATCTGTGCAACCATAAGTCACAAGCCTCATTTTCCTGGTCAGATGTCTCCTATCGCCAGTGTAATTTCCAGACAGGGACTAAATTTGAACGCTCTTGCCCCAGCACTCCTCCGAACGTGTCTGAATATGACAAGGTGAATGATTTCCGCTGCCTGCTGAAACTCAAGACGCTCAAATGATTTCTGTGTTGAGATAATGGCAAGGTTGATCATGCATATTGCAAGCTGCAATGTGTCAATGGAAATGGTCCTGTACACTCTCTCTCAGTGTGTGTGTGTGTGTGTGTGTGTGTGCGCGTGATAAAAAGGTTCAGAGTGAATAAGGGGTCCTTCAGTGTGCTAATGTGAAAGGTGTGATGGCAGAGACTGTCATGGAATGAGACAAATGTGAAAGGAACCAGGTCACTTTTGGAGAGCAAAACAGGATTTAACTGAATAAATAAACAGCTAGAGAGCCGTGTCCTATCAGATAAAAAGTGTGTGTACAGTAGAGATGAAACGGAATGAAAAGTTCAACCCATGATGACAGTGGCTGACAGTACTTTTTGTTTGCATAATTTTGGCAGTTGTGAGCACGATTTACTCTTTCGGGATGATTTTCCTTTCTGTGTGTTGTTCACACAACAATATTTTTGCAGTACTCTTTGTAGTACTCTGAATAGGACAAACAATATTACTCTGATTGTTGTTTACTACAGCTTCAATCTGAATGAGGTAATAGTTGTAGTAAACAATCAAATTAAGACATGAGCATCACTCAGATTTTAGTAGTGTTATTGAAGTGTATATACCTGCGTTTAGCACTAGGGATTTCTTTTTGCAGTATTTTTGCGATACAAACTGCAGTCGCACGGCTTTGAGTCGAATGATCCAGCTTCCAAAGGAGAGTTTCAAACGCAGCGCTGAAGTTCTTAGCATTATTAGCTAGAAAACACACAAAAAATATGTCACCGTCACACGGACATTGCTCTGTAGAAGAAATATGAAAGAAGAACTCTAAAAGCAACAGGACAATGAGGTCAAGAGCGTGATTTTCATTTACCATGTAAAAGCTGCCACTGATGTAGAATGACAGCACCTAAAGCATATACTCTCTGTTTGCGTGACAGATTTTCCTTACCATTGACAACTGGATTGTAATGCACCCAAAACAAAAAAGAGTCGTATTTTTTTTTTCGATTTGAACATTGTGTGTTTTCATACATTGTGATGTCATGACAGGGGAAGTAATATCGACTTATTCCAAATTAAACTACTTTTGCCATGTTGCTGCAGCTTAGCTTGCTACCTTTCTGAGGTTAAAAGTTGTGAAAAGAGATGTAATTGTAGTGAATGAGCCTAGCAAAGCAAAACTGTGCGAGGCCATCGACAAATATCCTCATTGCAGATGGAAAAGTTAAAGAAAAGTTCAAATATTGCGACTTTTTTCCTCCGCTGCGAGATTTCCAATTAGATGATACATAGCTTTGTTCCATCCTCATATCAAACAACTACAAACAAGGGACATACCTGTCATTCTATGTTTTCTAATCTGGTTGAAATGAAAGAATGAATGAATGACCGTACATTAGCAACGGAATTCAACAATAATTTGAAGCACATGTTCAATTTTAAGAGAAAAGGCTACTGTACATTTTATAGTGAAATGCATGAATACAAATATACACACAATAATAGAGACAAAATGATTAAATAGTTTGGATTCCATTCTCCTGTAACGATATTTACATCTTTGTATCTGCACTGTGGTTTTAGGGTGAGTGTCTACATTAGTGTTGCTAGAACTAAAACCAAAAATCCCAGGAGATAAAGTTTAAAGTCCTTCAAGTTTCAAAGTTAAAGTGATCAAACTGGAAATGGCCTTATCTGATGTATTGTGTTGTAACAGATTATCCAGACAGTTTAAATACAAACATTCCTCACAAAACACTGACTGCACTATGAATTTATCATCTCACAATGGCAGAGACAAAGTCAAGTCAGTTTTATTTATAAAGCACCAAATCACAACAAAAGTTATCTCATGACACTTTCCAAATGGAGCAGGTCTAGGACCTAACTTTTATTTAAAGAGACCCAACATTGCCTTTCCCAAAGCACTTGGTGACAAACAACTGACTTTGAATGAGCAGAAATGTGGGAGAAGACCTTGGTCCTAGGTGGGCGGCCATGAGGTGAGCGACAGAGACAAACCTTGGACTCAGGCTCAAACACATAATACGAGTACAGCGCCGACTGCTGCAGTCACTCATCACTGTCATCAATAACACCACTAAACTTACCGGGTCTATCACATGAGACACAGCCGTCACTGCTCCACGCATCTCTGACTTCCTCCAGAGAGGCGTCCTCCCGGCGTTTAGAAGGGAAGGTGGTGGAGTACGCAGGCAACTATTGGGGTGGTCAAGGAGGAAAAGTTACCCTGTTGATACTGAGAAAGGTTCGTTAAAATGTGCTGGCAAACAAAAGACAGAGAGAAATCAAATTTCCCATCTTTCTTTTCACAATGAGTAAAATAATTCGATGCAAGCGAACACTGTAAAACACAGCCTTGATCAAACGTCGCGGTTAGTCTCAAAAAACGCTGGAACAGCATCGCACCTCCTTCAGCCGGGAAGCTCTCTCACATTTTGAAAAAAGGGAGGATTACAAAAATCCCGCTTGAGATGATCTTTTCAACACATGATCGATCCTCACAAAGAACACAGGCACATGAACAAACCCCCGCCCAGCTCTCTATCACCTCTCCCAGCAAAACTCAGTGACACCAAGTGTAGGTGTTTTGAAGTGTAAATGGAAAGGATGTTATTTTTATGCTGAGCACAGAGCCATCCTATTCTAGATGAGAGGTGAGATTTCTGACTGCCAATTACTTCAAACCGCCGAGAGGTCAAGCATAGCGGCAGAGATCCGCCAGCTCAGACAGCTCTGTGCAAATGACCCCTGGGAACGTCAGAGGACTTAGTTGAATCTCAAAGCCAAGGAGGGGCACTCTGAATCACTGGACTCCAGCCCTGGACCAGAATTCCCCTGGAGCTTCAGGAGAGTCTTGATTTTGGAACTAAAATGCTTTCACAGCCCTTAATTATTTCAGTTCAGCCTTCGTATTTTGATGACCTCTGTGAAATGTAATGGATACTTTGTAGTCTTAAACACAGACCTATGAATACAAAAGGTTCATTGGAACCGTCCTGCTTCATCTGATCTATAATATGGTTTTAAGAATGGTCCCTCATTGAGCGTCTCATGGTCTGGCAGGCTATATTATGAGCTCATTATTACTGCAATTCTTTAAGGAAAAATCATTTGTTGTGACTGTTATTGATGTTTTGGTTGGACGCACTTTATGGACGGGTGAGAGAGTGGAAGTGACACTCATCACTCATTCATTTTCTACAGTCGGGAGGCTGCTGGCAGCTCTGATGTGGACCAGAGCAATCAAATTAGAATTCTGAAGTGTCTCGCTCTAAAACAGAAATAAATCTGGGAATACAGGCATATAACTTGTGCCAAACCATTCCACTCAACTCCATCTCACAGCGATGTGTGGAAAAAATGACCAAGACCTCTTAACATCGCATTATTACCAAAGCATCTGACCCAAGCTGAAGACCCGGTTTCCTGTCCCCTAACACAGACTCTCTGGTGTTTTACCCAGGAATTCATGCTCTTCCTGGTTAACACTGGCAAGGTTTCCAGGGTTTGTCACTAACTATGCAACTAGGCGTGAGGGGGCTGTGGTCTTTTCCCTGTTATTTTGTGTTTTGATTTTTATGGGTGCAACCATCCTGAGGTCTTGTTGCTCTCTTCAGCTTTTAGGACTTTTATTTCTTATAGATTGACTTGAACACACACCAACTAAGCATGGGTAGATATGGCATGGTTAATGGCACTTTAGCTATAAGAAAATATTAAGATTAGAGAAAGAACATTTAGCCAGCAAAGGCGTTTACTACGGCGCAGCAACTCTGATCTTTCAATGACAGTAAAAAAGTCAGCTGACCAGTGGAGGTCAGGTGAGGGTGAGTGAGCTCAGGTGATGACCAGAGGAAGAGCCAAGAGTCCTGGTATTGGAAAAAGCAGAGTGTGAGCTCTGAGAAAGGCCAGGGCAAGCCCGGAGGGTGTGTGGATTCTGCTCCAGATGTAGTGTGTTAGCTCCCTGATTACTCTCTGTTCCCCTGAAGAGCCTCAGGGCAGGTTCACACCAGCCAAGTCTGCCTCCGTTCTATCACCCCGTGGAATATCTACTTCCCTTGTTGAGGTCATTTTGACAGTTGTGGTCACTTATGTTTGAACATGAGCAAAAAAGAATTACCACCTGGCTGAGAATACTGTCTTAAAACGATAGTACGCCCAAATAACTTGTTTCCAAGTACTTCCATTTACTCACTAATAGATGATTCTGCTCACAGGGATGGTTTTTTTTCCACTTCTTTGTGACTCCTAGTGTTGGGAAGTTCCTTCAAAACTGTGAAATACAACATTACTTTATACTCTCATTTGAAAGTCAGCCTCCAATACTACTGAGTAGACTAAAAAGTTATTGATTACACTATGTTTGTGTTACTTTTACCACAATAACCACAGAGGCTACCTAGGCATGAAACATGGAAGTGAGTAATATTCTTTCATCGTGATTCTGCTTGTGAAAACATTTGGATGAGTAACCAAACTCTGTGGCTCAGGACTCCTTATTCCCTTCTGCTTCCCGTAACAGCTCTGATTGGTTGACAGCATCGTGTCAACAATGAACGGAGCGGTGACGGCGCAAGAAATAGAAAAGACATTCAATATCATCATGTACGAATTGTGCAAAGATTAGATTATGAATGCTAACATTTCTGAGGTGGAGGTATTCACTCTGGATTGGAATTAGAACATGGCAGCGAGTAAATTGGTCATTCCACTGAAGGAGGGTTAATGTCTGGTAAATGATAATAATAATAATAATAAAGAAAATTATTTTAGACCATCGCCGCTCAAAAGTATTATTGTATAATATTACTGCAGAAAGAACGCAGAAAGAGCCAGCTATGTATATTATATTGAAACTTAGAAGACAAAGATGCATATTTATGAGTACTTGTAAGGCTAAAATTCAGTTTTTGGGAGAAGAAATATTTTGCTTAAAGGAGTAAAAATCCAGTCAGAAATTAGCCATTTTGTTGGTGACAAGTTGTAAAACATGATGAATGGCAGATCAAATTAACCTTGGGAACTAAAAGGGGACAAGGAATTGAGTGAGAATTGACAAAGAAGTCTCAGTTTGGAGTCGCTATTTGATTTTGAGGTTGACCTGTGAAGTCACCAGTGACCAGGGAGAGACAGAGAGCCAGGGGGAGAGAGAGGGAGGCATTACCAGTAACAAAACCATGATAGAGCAGCACAACGACTCCCTATCACTGGCATCTAAACTCACATTCGTCTTCCTCTCTGCTCTGTCAGCCGCCTCACCTGAAAGCAATTCGCTCACACAAAATAATCAGACACAGGAGGATGGAAGACAGAGAAGCCAGCAGAGGTGAGTCAGCTCTGACTCGGCGGGACGGCCATCCAGGAAGCCACAAAAGGATATTCTAGGTTACATTTTTGTTTAAGTGCATTTAAGGGTTTTATAACTGTATTCTGCTCAGTTGGGCCTGTCTCACCTGATGTAAAGCCACTGTATAATCTCAATAAATAAACCAAGAGATAGTTATCAGTTTTACGATCTCATCATTTTCGATAACAATATGTTGTCTTGGTGTAGGAAACTGGACAGCCATGTCTTGCCCGCCGCACCTGCATGGCTTGCTCTTTAGTTTATTTACTTTTATTACAGATCTTTTATTACCTGTGTTTTATGTCCTGAGTTGTACTGAAGAGACAGGTTTCTTTTATTCAATTTAATTCAGTTTGTTTCAGCCTTTCTTAATTAGTCACCTTCATGTGTATGTGTGGTATTTTTTTCTATTTGTTTTCAGATGTTCGCCGATACTCTCCAAGGTGCCGATTACGACTCCTATATAATGAGCGTGCCAATGTGCAGTGTTTTTAATTGATATGTATCATAACACCATTTAAATTTGTGTTTTTTTTATTAGTTTTTATTTTCTATTTACACGAAAGAAAAGAAATACCCCATTACTACTCTAGGTAAACGTTACTTAGATGAAGAAACACAACTTTCAAACAGTAACATAAAAGAAAGAACTATTTTTTTTTACATACTGTCATGACTCCTTGTCTTGTGTTCCTGTTTTATTTTGTAGTTAGTGTCCTGTCTTCCTGTGTTCCCTGCTGTGATAATTGCACCACCTGTGTTTCATTTCCCATCCATCCATCCATTTTCTTCCGTTTATCCTGTATCTTGATCTGAATGTGACTCCCCTCTAGATGTTCCCGCTTCTTATTGGGCTCAGTAGAATGCTACAGGTAAGAAAACTTGAAGGTCATGGGAAAATGAGGTTCAAATTGATAAAATAATGAACTGAGAGATGTCTGACTCAAAAATGATCAGCAGGAAATGGAAGAATCTTTTAAGAGCTCTTATTTTTCCAGGTTGAGCTTACTCCAATGGAAGCCTTTGTCGTTCATGGACAGAATGAAATTGTTATGAATTCATTTCACTTTTCTTTAAAGGTTTTATGAATACAACGTAGACAATTTTAACTTGTGCTCCAAGTGTAGTTTTAAAGTTTTCTAATAAACATGCTTAGAATAAGAACAATTCACCGAAAATGCAATTCAAGAATAGATTTTTCTTTAATCTGCAAGGCTAATAATGACTTGTGATACTTTGAGCTAATTTATTGGCAAGCAAACCACCATTGACAATGCTTCTGTACATATATATATATATATATTTATATATTTATATATGTGTGTGTGTGTGTGTGTGTGTGTGTGTATCTATATATGCTTTGAGTTATCTACCAAAGCTAGTTTGAACATGAACATCCATCCATCCATTGTCTTCCGCTTATTCCTGTTAAGGGTCGTGGGGGCTGGAGCCTATCCCAACAGCCTTCAGGTGAGAGGCAGGGTTCACCCTGTCAGGTCACCAGTCCATCACAGGACCAACACATAGAGACAGACAACCATTCACACTCACAGTCACACCTACAGTCAATTTAGAGTATCAATCAGCCTCGTCCCCTCTTGATGTCTTTGGACTGTGGGAGGAAGCTGGAGTACCAGAGAGAACCCACACAGGAACAGGGAGAACATGCAGACTCCACACCGTGGACCACATCCGTGCTGGAACTGGGGCTCAAACCCAGAACCTTCTTGCTGGGAGGCAACAGTGCTAACCACTGCACCACCGTGCTGCCATGTTTCGTTCCCCCTGTGTATTTAACCTCTGTGTTTCCCATTGTCTCTTGTCAGATCATTGTCAGTGTCAGTGGATGTCTGTGCCTGTGTTCGATTTCGCCAGTGGTTTTTCTCCATCCGTGTCCTCCTGCTCCATGTATTGCCGTGTTCCCAGCTCCTCCGTGTTTTCCCCTGTAAGTTTAGTTAGTTTAGTTTAGTAGTTAGTTTAGTTCAGTCTTGTTTTTCACTAGTTTCTTTTGTACTTTTTCTAGTCCAGGTCTTAGACCTGTTGAGCTTTGTTTGTTAATTTGTTTTCTTTAGTTTATACTTTGTGCCACCTTATTTGTTAGTTTGCCCTTTTGAAATTATTAAATACTCTTTGTTGAACACCACACCGTCTGCATTTGGGTCCTGCTTTCACAAAGCTGTGACTTGTACTCGGTACTCCTATTTCTCCCCGTACGGTTTCAAATTCAGTGAGCACATTTCCCTTTTTTTAAACTAATTGCACACATAAAAGAAAAAAAAATTGGTATGGTAATGGATTGTAATTAATTTCTACTTATAGTCCATATAAGACAAAAACAAACATGAAAGAAACAAAACAAAATGTACTGTAGTGTTTCCATTGCCAATCTGTATGTATTAGCAGTTAAACCTCATCTTTGTGGTTAGTATATACCCGTCTATTGTCACTTCCTTGCGCTTGGTTACAAAAAAAGGTGAAGAGTTCTTACAAGCCTGGTAACAGGCCAGCAGATCTGCTTTATCAGGCCCATTCATCTTGTCTTTGCTATTGGTCATCCTGGGCTGTATGATGGATGATGTGACAGAGACGCAACAGGACCTACATCCCACCATTAGACCGGCTGGTATTTCCACATGAAGAGAGAGTGGTTAACAAAGGGAGGGTGTGTGTGTGCGTGTGTGTGTGTGGGGGGGGGGGGGGGGTAACAAGAGTGTTTCTGAGTATGTTTCTAAATGTGTCTTTCATGTGAATGCTGATGAATGTAACTATTGAATATTGGAGAGAGCACTGAGAGGCACACCTGGTCTGTTATTAAAGCGTACAGCCATGCACACACACACACACACACACACACAAAGACACACACACACACACACACAAAGACACACCATCTGGCTCTGACACTTGTGAAATCCCACAAACAGACCACAGGGCCAAAGGGAAATAAAGATCTGAAAAGCCTGAAAGATCCTGATTTCGTTTCTCAACAGAGCACCGACATGATAGCATTTATAAAGTTGTTGCTTCAAAGTCAATAAGGCTTCCCTTTGACTCGGTTTTATTACAGTATACTTTGCGGACCATGACTATAAAAGCTGCAGGGATCTCCTTTTTATTGTTTAACATCTTCAGTCTCCAAAGTAAATGACAGCTATCATGTGGAGGATACAGAATGACCCTGACAACGCGTTTATTTAAATGTCGATGAGTTACTGAAGCCTGTTGAGGGACAATGCAGTCATAGGTATTTACAACACTCATCACATACAGGTACTGCATCCTCAGGTACTTTTTCCTGAAGGAAATTAAATGTTGTAACGTGATAGGAATGATTATAATCAAGGTCAGTCAACTCGTCAACAGCAAAGTATATCAAGTGTCTAACCTGGGTTAAAGGTGTATTGTGGAGTTTCATTGTAAACAACCCAACTGTTTATTTACATTCATTGACTCACCAAAATGTGCCACACTATGCTTTAGTTCTAACAAACACATTGCTTGCCCATAAAACAATAAAAACTCGATGAATGAACTATACTGTGCATGCTGCACATCAGTGTCTTCCTTGTGTTTACATGTTTGTTTGTGTTGTTCGGTTTCGTTGCATCAGTTTAGGCATTGCTATGTTCAGCAGTGAATTACCACCACACACCAAAACAATAAAAAAAAATCAGTCACACAGAAACAAAGGGATGCACAAAACAACAGGAACAAAACCATTACCCCATTAAACCATTACATCACAACTAGTGGTCAGTGTTTTTTGAAAAAAAAAAAAAAACTACATTTGTAAAATGCGAGATTGGAAAGTGAATCTTTAACTCTCTGCAAAAACAGATACATTTCCAGAACTGGCAGGCAACAAAGACCGATGATAATTCCTTCCCCATTTTTCCTTAGTAGATGTCTGTAGCCAGTCGAACCAATGTTCTGACCTGTTGTGTTTGTAAGTCTTCTTCTACGCTCTGCCTGTTGCAGCCTTTGTAACATTGCCTTCATAAGACCAGAGTGGAGGAGCACATGCCCGTAGTAGAAAGGTGTTAACAAGTGAGAGCAGACAACTTGAGCCTGCCAACAATCCAAACATTGGTAACAGAACAAACTTGGAGTTTGCAAAATCTTTTCTTCTAGAACATTGCCTATACTGCCCCCGACTGATGGAAATGTGCACTACTATGCACCTCTTTGGCTGCATTTTCAAAATTTCAGATTGTTGGAATTTCTATGGAAATATGGCTCGCGACTAAAGTGTGTCTCTAGCTTCTTTTTGTCAGCCATGCTATATGCCATTAACCACGATGTAATCATCAGGTATAATGATGCAGTATAGAACGTCTTCGCGCATCATTCGTACTACCGACCCAAATTGTGTGAGATCCCAAGTCTCATAAATGTCTCATGCTGTGTGAAAGCTCCCGGACAGCAGTGTAGGAGGTGAGTCTGGTCACAAATATTCCCAACCTGGGGGCTAATTAAAGCTGACATTCAAGCAACAAAGCAGACGACGGCAGCTGTGCTGACGACCATCTTCACTTAATCGGAGTTCACAGGTGTTAATGCATCTCAGCAGCCTCACTGAGTGAAAAATGATCCCATTAAAAAAGACAAAATTCCTATTACCTTTGTTGTTTTTCAACTGCTTGCTCTCACGGTCAGTCCAGTGTTAATAATGACCTGTCACCTGCGTTATTGACCATAACTCTGTTTTCTGCGTTATTCCGCTATTCTTTACTACAGTATCTATTCAGGAGCAACAACGTGTTGGGAAGTCTCTCACCATATGCTGCTGTGTTACACAACTACTTGACGGATATTAGAATGGGAACACATTTGGACGGAATGTTGTTGATGCTGATAAGTCATTTGCCTGCGTACAAAGCCTACTTGTAGGAACTCAGCTTTTAAAGGACAGCAATTGCTAACTTCTGATTTATGACCAATTCTCTAGTGTCTGTCAACAGACAGTCTGTCTCCGCGAAGGAGAACTCAACAAAACCTCATGAACAAAAACAAAAAGAAATTGAAATTATTGCGCTGTGTTTTTCAGATCTGCCCCAAAATTTACTGGATTCTGCCTCAACCCATGCTACACCTTTCCGACATTGTTCATTGTTTTTTTATGTAATCTTGCACGCACGCACACACACACACGCGCGCGCGCACGCACGCACACACACACACACACACACACAGACACACACACACACACACTCCAGACCTGGATACTTAAGAGCACCCATCAATAAATGAAAAAAAACATTAACTTTCCTGAAAGTTTTCCAAACATGTTTTTTTGTTAGTGTTCAGCTATCATATCAACTTGTCATTGGAGGTAGCAAATGTAGCGGCCCTGGTTGTTGGCTCTGGTTGTTTGATGATTCAACCCACTAAAATAGAGGCTTCCTAATGATTTATACCTCGCTTATAGTTTAAAATAAAGATTATTGTCCAAAATGGCAGCATTGCACTTAAAAAATAAACTTCATAATCGTTTTTAATTACCCAAAGCACCTTTATCCATGATAGGCTGGACTGTCAGACGATTCCTTCCTCTCTGCTAAATAGATCCTCTCTTGTCCTGCGTTAGATGTCGCAATGATCTCTTCAAGGGATGTGTCAGTCTTCCAGTTCTCTGAATTCTGACCCGTTCGTCCCTCGCCGGGTTCAGTAAAAGGCGCAGCCTTGAAAGCGACTCTCTCCACTGGGCTGCTGTGTCTCTGCATCAGTCAGTGCCACAGCAGACAGGACGCGGTCGACATCAGAGATAAAGGGTCACATCAGAGAAGTGGCATCCCAGAGGCCAGACACATGGCGTGAACTCCACCGCCACTCTCAAAACTTATGCCAAACTTGTCAGAGTGGAAAGAAATTGTTCTGAAAAAAGTAAGACTCATTCCTTTGCCTCACATTTTCCAATTACAGATGAGGGACAACAACTTTATTAGGGCTGTCCGCTGCTTCTCTTCCCCACTTTCACCATGTTCATCTTCATCTGTCATCGCGTCTCCATTCTCACTGTCTTTATATCTCTCTACCTCTCTCTCTTTTTGTCAGCCTCTTTCTCTCTTTTTCTAAAAAAAAAAAATCAATAATTTCTAATAAATTCAGGGCATGATTGAGTGTTGCCGTCAGTTTTCCACAGGCTGGAAGAGAAGAGTATTAATCACAGAAAATGTCTTTTTATTATTTTGCACCATCGAGTCCTGTGGAGATCCTCCAGCATCGGCCAAAAAAAGTGCGTGCATTTTAGTGTGCTAATGTTTGCGTCTTAGTAGAACACCGTGTCTGAAGCGCCATCATTAAACATGATTTAAGAAAACACATTCGCACAACTGAAACAGTTTGATCAATATTCTTATTATATAACAGTTATTTTAATTTAAAAGCTGGTTCAAGTATTTGTTTAGGGGTGTGTGTGTGTGTGTGTGTGTGTGTGTGTGTGTGTGTGTGTGTGTGTGGCGGTTCTTTCTCTCTGTGTGTCACCTCATCGTTCTCTGTAAAATGAACAGGAGCCTGCAGGTTGACAGTTGGCTGGTTTACATTTAACTTCAATTGTGCAGAAGTCCATGTTTCTCCTGAGATAACCAGAATCCTTCCACCCTCTGACTTCCTTATATCTTGTGTTTACCGGAACACAGTCATCGTAGACTCCTGTAGAGGTGTTACACTGGATGATATTGAATATACTGGATGTGTTTTTAACTCCACTAAGACTTTTTAAGAGGATAAGGATTCCACACTGCTCAGAATGTTCCAGAATGACACCCACGCTGGTGTAACGGACGTCCCTTGTATGTTTCCTTAGTTCTTTTAAGGTCTTAGGGGATAATGGAGGGTGATCATTAGTCTTTAGGGGAGAGTTTTGGGGGACTTGTTCCCTCTTGGTCTCTTGACTATGTTCCCAGAATATCCTGAGAACATCAATGCCGGTGTAAAAAATGGTGTAACGTTTCCACGGTTCTTAACACCAACATGGTGATGTTATTTGTTGGAATTACAATCAGAGATGTGGGTCAGGTTCCATATAAGGTTCCATGCGGGTTTTCACACGTCCTGGATTGACCCTCAAAGGTTGTTCATGAGTCCCTCTAACATTTCAAGAACTTCACATCTCGACTGTCTGGTGATGTTTTAGGAGCAACACTGAACTTCAAGCGGGGATGTTCTCAGAATGTTCTGGGAGATACACATTCAAGCTGATGGGTTTTCAAGAAGATGCCCTTTATGTAACCTGCACTCAACAAGAAATTGTCATTTTGAACAAAGATCTGGACAGCTGTGATACCAGGGTTCTCATTTTTAGCGCAAGACAGGGACATAAAAGTCAGACGCAGACGTTCCCTGTGGGAGAGGGGATTCAGTATCTCACTCAACAGCCTGACAGCAGCTTCGGCTTCGGTCCTTTGATTAAACAACAGTCCCTGGCTGCCCCCCCACTACCCTGCTGCTGTTTGGAAAGGTACAGTGCAATCCTGTAAAACTTGTGACCAGGGTAAAGCACCTCGAGTCAACAATCAACACATGCACATTGACTTGTAAATGGTGAGAATTTACAACCAACTTGAGCACGTCAGGTCGGCTCTCCAGACTCGGGAATCAAGCTCGGCCAGACAAAGTAGATACTAACTGCTTCCTGCTAGCAGGGCTCATTATCTGCTGGGCACGCATGCAGGGCACAAGGTTAAACTAACCGGCCTGCTTGTCCCAGATCAAGCCTTGCTGACTAAACACACCAACACAGGCACAAACGGCTGACACTACAGTGCAGCGAAGTGTTTGCAAGCATGCATAAATGCATCAGTGCGCAGTTTGATTATGATCAATTTCATTATATGGTGAGGTTGCTGAACCATTTGTATTGGTTACATCTTGTATCAAAAAAGAAGAGCATGCTAGCGCAATGCATTTAATGCTCTAAACCTGAGTGTGTGTGTGTGTGTGTGTGTGTGTGAGGAGGAGAAAGGAGAGACAGACAAGGTTGCTGCTTGCATGTAAACAACTCCATTAGCAAGCTGTCCTTGCATGATCGAGAGAGCCACGGCCTCCATGGGATGCCTTTCTCTGGTGTTGTGCCTTTCCACATTCCCCTTTTCTATCAGTCCCCATTCAGGCTGCACACGATGGCAGATAATGGAATACTTAACAGGCTGAGAGAGCTTTATTGTTTTCCATCACCTCTCATGCATCTACTGCCAGACAGTGCACAGTGCAGGCAAGACTCCTACCTCTGATAAAGTGTTGCTATAGCCTTCTATTCAGATGTTATTTTAATATTCAATCGCCATCAAATAATCCCATTACTGTCAGAAATATGTCCCTCATTGTCTCTTGTTCTCATTCTTCTCTTTGACAATGCACTAGCATGACACCAGCCTCTCCAGGTGCAGGAGGGATGACGGGTAGAGGGATAGGCTCACTCACATGGGACAAAAGAAGAAAGTGAAGTGATACTGACAGATTTTAGTTTTGAAAGGAGGAGAGGGGAGCAGAGAGAAGAGTTTCAGGTGTTTTCACTGATGTGCCTTTGCTCATTCTTTATCTAAAATCATTTCTCTTCAGCCATTTGCAAAAGTTTACAGTGCCTCTTTTGAGCCGGAGAGCTCAAAGTGCTCATATTGTTGGCTTCAGGTTCTCTGTACTCTCTCAGTTCACATACGGCCTCTAATCTCTTACTCCCCTGCAGCTTGCAAATGTTCAGTGCAACTACATCATCATCCAAAAAGACTGCAAGGAGAAAAAAAAATCTAATAGTGTGGAAAATCTTCTCTTCTCATCAGCATAACTGTGATGGCGCAGTGCACGTAGAGCAAACGTTTAACCTTGGAGCTGTCTTTGGTTAACATATTACACCATTACCACCTTTCACTGCAGTCCAATAAAAACAGATGACATGACTTAGTGTGTGTGTGTGTGTGTGTGTGTGTGTGTGTGTGTGTATAGCACATGTTTGTTTACATGATTACCTCCTATTTCAAAGCCTTCATACCTGACAGGAATGTCACTCTGCTAACATCTTGTTTGCTGGAGAAGTCATTAACACACCAGCTACCAGTGGGTTACTCGTCGCGGTGCCTCCGAGATGCAGCCTTTTTACACAACATCCAACTAACATAAACAGAGCACATCCCTACGCACATCTGCTCAGATGCATCGCCCGAGGCGGAGGTAGAGAGACAGACAGGAGCATGCTCTCATGAGAAACGAGCTATGTTATCTCTGTTATCATCCTCTGCAGCCGGGCCCCGTAAAACACAACAACATTGTCACAACGATCGATGCATACCCACAAATCACACAAGTGATGGAGTCAAATGCTATAACTTACTTTTTACTCCCTTCACCGTGACGTGCGCGCACATGCAAACACGCACACACACACACACACACACACACACACTAGCCAACATATACTTAAAGCTTTTTTATCCATTATCTGAGTTACATGAAAGGTCGAAAACATCAAAGGTCAAAGCAGCTGGTTGATGTATTGAGAGGAAACTTTATTATGTCATTACGCAGCTTGGCAGCTTTTATTAGTGATGCCACAACAACATATCTTATCCAAGGAGGATAAATGACAGCTGAAGTTCTTAAGGTGCATATTCAGTATCTCACGTCATGTCGAGCTGGAACAGTTTGCCAAGTAATTGATCGGGGGATTGATTCTTTTAAATTTCTCTTCCAGTTTTTCTTCTTCTTCCATCGACAGAGGTTTTTGTCAGATTCAGTGCAGACGGATGAGGAGAGTTTGACAATAGAAGGCTGTTTTCATATTCATTGGAGCAAGTGTCTCTGTGCTCGGTGAAAATCTGATGTGCGAGTGTGATTTGTGACATCACACGTTTTAAAATGCGATCATGGTCCAGAATTCAAATACAATGAGGGGTTTCGAAGCCTCCGGTGCACAAACAGTAAGATAAATGGAAGAAAACTACTTGTGACGTGAAAAATGTTTGTACATTCATGTCTTTTTTTTGTAGTTTTCTGCTGTCACCTCGTGTGTATGTTTACATGTAGCGTTTGTATATGTAGGCGTTGGCGATTTTGGTCCTTCCAGACTCGCGGAGAACCATGGGACATTGCTGTTTCCTCTGTTTTCATTTCATGAGTGATGGCCCGTGGCAGTGAAAACTCTTTTAATCTTCGTCCTCTGTGGTTTTTCTCCAGAGCTTCCTCCCTCCCTCGTTCAACACGAGCCTGGACAAAAGCGTCTTTCAGCCAGCTCAAATCAACTATCCCAGAAGACAGCATCTTTTTAACTCAAATTTATAAGGCAAACACAAAGAGAAATATAAATATTTATACAGTGTAATGCTAGTATTTAACTGTAGTTGTAAATAAAATGGGACATTGGGAAATTGAGGAATGCCACAGTGAAAAGGAGAAATAAAAGAGCCAAACAAATGTAGTTAAGCAATGGTGTCTTGGCTTACTGTAGATAATTGAATTTCCCAGAAATTCTCACATTCCCCAGTGGTGAATAAAGGAGAAACCTGTGATTAAGTTGAAGGTGAAGGGTGGAAGAATGGAAGAATCCGTAATTAGTTCGAACATTAGACTTAATTTGAATGTTGTTGCTGGGTATTCCCATGTTTCCCAAAGTGGAGTGTGTGTTAATTCAGACAAACATCTGTAATCATTGCTATGGCTCCACTTAAAATGTAGGACTAAGCATTTAATAAGTAAAATATCCTTCTATGAATTCAATAACAGCTAATTAAAATGAGAAATTAAAGATACAATCCGGAAAACAGGCTTTAGAGTCATCGCACTCACTCAGGGAATAAAGGCTCCTGGTTGCATCATTGATGACAGAACATCTTGATTTGTGTCACAAAGGGTGACCAAACATCCTGTCTTCCCAGGATATGTCCTATTTTCACGTCTTGTCCCGGCCATCCTGTTTTTGTTTTGTTTTTCTATAAGATAACAATCTTCTATCCATACAGAGGAGGCATACTTTAAATGTACTGAAACTATAAGGCATCTTTGAGTAAACTTTGAGTATCATTTGAGGATCTCATTGCTGGGCCGAGTGTCCTGGTTTTTGGCAATCAAAATATGGTCATCCCAGCGTGACGTGCGTGGACATGTTGGGGAGGAATACAAGATTGCTGCACCCAGTCAAGCATGAATTTCCCCAGAGAAGAAGCTGTGGGTAAAAACACCTTGCCCACAGCTATGGTCCCATTTTAGACTGATTTACCAACAATGTAGTGGTCTGAGTCCCTGCAAATACGGTTGCGGCGGAGCCTGTTGATAAGATGGCAGCGAAACAACGTCATAAGTCTTGTACTCTGTTCCCTCACACAAGCAAGTCAACCAGTGGAATGTGTTTCTGTTGTGGCTTAAAACTTAATTTACTAAACACTTATCATTACATAGTGTATCGTCCCCATGTTAAAGGTAATTTCTGCACCACTGCCAGTGTAAAGCTGGGTTTCTGCAGCTGTAAACCTGCCGCTAACTTGAGCGAGCTAGCTGTAGTAAGGCAGCAGTGCAGGAATACTATTAACATAAATATAAATGTGAAATCAAACGTTGCATTACGAGAAGTTCTGCACTGATAGGATTTTGTGTGCATCAATTATCCAACTGCCATCCATCTGCAATAATTACTTTCTCAAGTTATGGATCCACCACACAGATTGTAAACATTCCTTTCCACTGTGAACTGAGCAGCTTCCATCTGCTGCTGCACTGCAGCATTGTTAAGATGAAGCAATTTAAAATCTGTCACAGGTGACAGCAGAGTTCCAACAGAGGACGACGTTCTTTACACATTTAGGAGCAAAACTACGACATAAACTTGACAGGATGGGTGAAACTATACTGTCCAGAATAGACTATCAGGAGGATGGCTTCTTTTTACTTCCATTTCACCGACTGTATCAATCTGTGTGTAACAGTAAACGTTTTGGACAGGTAGAACGCAGAACTGATTGATGATGGAATGTCAGATACATTTTTTTTTAATTCTACATAACACTGCTGGATTTTAACAGCAAAAGGTGTTGCAGTAATCTCCAAAACGAGTAAAGAGAATGGTGACCAACTATAAAAAAATTATGTTTAAACATAACAAGTTCATAATAAAACCTTCAAACTCAGCCATGCTGCTTGTTTGAAGCATTTCGTCTGTTCTGACGCCTCGACATGCCAAGTTCTTTGGAATAGCAGCCCTGCTGCCATGTTTAGCCTCCCTGCTCACTGTGGCCTGGAGACCCCAGCCATGATGTCTTTAGTGAAGCTAAAAGCATAGCACACATTTTTATTCATTTTTTATTTTTTGGTGACCTGAACCAGATCACAAATAGGTATAATAGCTAGAATCCAGTATCAAATCGAACATTCTACCTTTGCTGCTGTTTTTCTAGCAGGACAGTAAACACATTCATGCAATTTAGCCTGCACTTGAGTATAGCTAACAATGCTATAATGGTGTTACATACTTTAGCAGCTGTTGTTTTTCTCTTCTATTTGTCATTGTGGTTGAGTAAATACTGAAATAACCATTTTTATTATTATTATTGAGCCACAACTTTGAGGTTATTTTTGTTTCTTCGAGTCAATTCCGAAAACAGAGCGGCCAGAACTGTCTGCTCACGCCTGCACATCTCGAAACCCTCTATGGACTTTGTGTCTTTGATTAAGCTGCCAAGACAGTGAAGGCGAAGCTATTGGGTGCAGCCTGCAGGGAGAACACAATAGATGTGATACGTTTTGGTCTCGGAGGTGTTCACGCTTCTCAACTGTTGTTTTGTTCTCTTTTCAAGAAATCATAGTATATCAATCATTTTCCTATTACAGTATGTCATTTTTTTTTTAGTCTAGCTTCTGCTCACATCAATAAACAAAACACAATCTTGTATTTTTGTGTGTCTTGCAGATTCCCCCAAGAGCACTTTTCCTTTTGTATTGATGTTGGCCACATTTTGAAGTGACAGACGGGCCAAATCCAGCACAACGGTTTGATATTGAAAGCAACACGGCAAAACGTATGCAGTTATTTGACCATCATGTTAACTGTTCGCAGTCCACTGCTATTAAGAAATAACTATACACCAAGAGTATTGGCAAGACACTAGATATTTCACTATTAGATAAATACACACATACTTGTGCACAGGCAAGCAAAAGCACGGAAACACACTTGTGAACACTGCTGGTTAAAAGAAAATTATTTGAACTCTTAAGAGTTACACATCTGGAGATTTTGTCAGCTGTGTATCATAACAATGAACCTTCTTCATGGATCACTGTCTCTACCTTCATGCATAATAAATCTCGTATATATTCTCCGTGTGTAGTTAACAGCTCAGATGTCAGAATTTGCCGGAGTCAATGATTTCTAACCGTAAAAAAGGAATTAAGAGGGGTAGAACATGAAATGGCACTGCAGCACATAACAAAAACAAATGTAATTTCACTGAAATTTCCTAAAGGCGGCAGCACGGTGGTGCAGTGGTCTGCACTGTCGCCTCACAGCAAGAAGGTTCTGGGTTTGGCTCCATCACAGGATCTTTCTGTGTGGAGTCTCCATGTTCTCCCTGTTCCTGTGTGGGTTCTCTCTGGTACTCCAGCTTCCTCCCACAGTCCAAAGACATCAAGAGGGGACGAGGCTGATTGATACTCTAAATTGACTGTAGGTGTGACTGTGAGTGTGAATGGTTGTCTGTCTCTATGTGTTGGTCCTGTGATGGACTGGTGACCTGTCCAGGGTGAACCCTGCCTCTCGCCCGAAAGCCGCTCGGAGAAGCCCCAGCCCCCTGCGACCCTTAACAGGATAAGTGGAAGAAAATGGATGGATGAAATTTCCTAAAGGCTTTCCTGAAGTCATTACACTCATGTGGGGTGGCCTTGACCTTGGATGACCAAAATCTTTTCATCTTCGAGTCTCATTTATGGCAATTTTGACGATATTGCCTCAAACTATTCTCATATCGCCTGATGGCCTGTTTTGCCCGACTGCTCTCATCAGTCGAGTCCAAGTTCACTTCTATGAAAGCAAACGATTTCAACCTGAAAAACTTGCTTTGATTAAAACTGGTCGAGTTAAAGATGTCTAAAAAAGTTGCTAGAAATGATATTCGGTAAAGGAAATCCTGTCGACGATGAATGGTTGACTGAATAAGGGATGGCACAACTAAAAATACGGATAAAAGGTTGTTTTGTATTTATCTGAAATTTATTCATTTAAAAGTGACATCTTTTGCAGCATTGGCATAAAAATGCCTCTTGGCAGCCAGAAATGTTTCTCTTGACATAAGCCATGCAAGGATAGGCAGATATTTGCAGATGAGTCACAGACTTAAATGAGCCATCAGCGAGCAATTCTCCAGGCTACTCCGGATGAGGATGTAATACATACGCTAGGTATTTGCTGGAATATAATTTATTGTCTGAATCAACTATATTGCCTTGCAACCGTGCTGACTTTGCAAACTATATTACCACCACAAATGCCCAGCTTAATCTAGTATCCTGCATTCCCCATTCAGCACACCAGTTATTTTCTATTACAAGCATTTTTTCCTCCCTGAGAGCCAACCTGCTCAGGCAGCAGTAAGAATATGAATCACTCTTAAAAAAAAAAGAAGAAAAAAAAGAATTGGATTAACAACAGCGAGTGAAACAGCAGCCAAAAAGGGTCATCACACAAATATGAGTTGCACATTGTAAGTTGGATTTTCTAAAGCACATTAGTTGCAGCAATTTTAAAAGCAGTCATTAGATACTTGAGTTTTCAATATAAGTCAAACTTGCAGAGGAGGAGAGTTAGAAAAGGTTTATCTGGAGGCCTGGAGGGGCAAAGTTGGATGGAATACAAAAAAATAAGCATTTTTAAAACAATGAACATGTGCTCTATAATCTCCATGCACTTAGATAAGACCATATGTTCAAGAGCCGCTGAGGGATGCTGCTGAGGAGCATCAGTGGGGAGAAATTCATAAATTCATAAATAAACATTTTGACACTGTTGACTTATTCATGCTGTGCTCTCAGTTGTTGAAATATAGTCTTGGCTTTCACATGCCACTGAGAATCCCTGAAAGCCAAATGTACAAATCAAATAGTGCCATGAAAAATGAATCTTTGTCTCCTTGCCCATGAAAAAGACTTAGTGAATGACTTCTGCTCTGATTAGAGAACACTTTATTTTTCTGTCTTTTCATTTGAGTAAAACATTCAAAATAGCTTTTAGCTGTAGATCTAAAATCACAGTTATTCAACAAGCCTTCAAATTGGGCGGGGGGGGGGGGGGGTGCATGGTTGCTAATAGCTTGATCTTCCAGTCTTGTAGCGTTTTGTCATGAAGGGTCCATCTGAACGGCCAGCGAGCCACGTTATTTGCATAGCTTGATCGTACATTTACTCACTTGAGATCCATCGATAGAAATTTTAAAAACATCCCATCACAGATGCCTCCACCGTATGTGCCTGTCACTGTGACCTTTTAACTTTGGCTGCCAAGAATGTCTGCAGGTTATCCTTGAATTCCCAGTGGATGTTTGGACAATATTGGAGGAAATTTCCTTGAGGTGTTCAAGAGTTACCGTGGTAACAATCGCGGGACAAACAGATGGACAGAAAAACATCTTGGGAATATTATAACATAATAAGTTGACACTGTGATGAGGAAAAAAACTAACCTACTTAGGTTTCAAATCAACATTTAGACATAATGTCCAAAGATTAGAATTTAGTGTTTAGATCGAACATTTATTTCCTACATATCGGATATTTATTGATAACATGATCGCAGAGCGACGTCAAGAAAATTAGTTTTGTTATTCATCATAATCACGTTACAAAACAATGAAATACGCTGGCCGGGTACCGTGAGATGATCGAGTTAATGCCATTAAAAAAGTCATTTCAAGCACAGCCGTTCAGCCTCTGAAATTCTGCATGTTGCTTTACACTTTCTTTCTGTCTCAAATATGAGGAATCAACATGAGTGTCACATCTCACAACAGCTATAAAGACTCAGTCACTCGATTCCTACATGAAAGGCGGGAGACACACAATCAAGTGAAAACATATTTGATTCCCCACCACCAGAAGAAACTCTACAGAGCACACAAAACCTTTGCCAACATCTGGCAATGCAATCAGCACAAAATCAAAATGCGGCTTGACTCCCACATCTGGCACACACAACACTCGACAGCCATTTTACACACTTCACAGAGTGGGCCGAGGAAGAAGGTGCCGCATTCTGCAACACAGAGTTCTGGTTAAATAGAGCACATCATAAAAAAATAAAATAAAAAAATAAAAAACCCTCTACAGTCAGCGAATTCTGATGATCAGAGCGGTTTGTTGCCACTGACGTGAATGTTAAAGACAGCTTTAACATTCAGGCTTCTGCATGTGTATGAGACCGGAGTACTTTAACTTGGTTGAGGAAGAATAATTAATAGAGGGGCAAAGAGGAGCAGCTCAATGCTGGCCCACTCGTTCTGCTCCATTAGAGGGAGCGAGCATCATTGGCCTAATGTGCCCATAAGCAGCTGTAGAAGAAGAAAGAGCTGTCTGGAGTCCGAGAAGACACACTAATGAGCTGCTTTTAAAAACACAGCCCTGCAACTGACCAACAGGCCGAGGCTTGGGGGAATAACAGCGTATGAACACATAGACAAGGAATGGCAAACTTGTTAGCCTGAACTACGGCTGTCTCCTCAGCTAATGAGAGGAGGAGAGGGATGAGACAGGGGGATAATTGTGCGAGTGGAGAGGAAATACTCTGTGAAAATTGAAACAAAAGGCATAGACTGTAAAAGAGTAGTAATGGCTGCTACATCGGAGCTGTTAAATAAATAAATAAATCAGCTTGTGATGCACTGGAGACTACATGGATCTCTGTTCCACTGCACATTTACCTCAAACTCCCCTGAGGCATATTCTACAGAGGGATGATGCTGCTGCTGCTGCTGCTGCTGCTGATGGGATACGTTCACACACGCACACATAAACAAACACTTCCTCCAACATCCAATGATATTTACACCCACCCACACATCCAAGGGGCAAAGTGATCCATTGCACATGACATTGCCTCATAAGCCTAGACCTCTACGGTTTGAACAATCCCGTTAACATGCTCCCTCGGTGGCAACCAAAGACTTCTTATAGTACGGGTCATGTAGCTCGTGCTCCCGTCCGCCAAACTTTTTTGTTTCACTCTAGACCTTTTTTTCCTTTAGGTTTTATTAATGATTGTGTCAACAGGAAGGAATTCTATTCATTACTGAAATCCACTGTTTCCCCTTCTCTCCTCTCAGCTTGTAATCTTCTCAGCTATACTGCTAACACATGTGTGTGTACAGCCTGTCAAAACCTGGGTGAACTTGCTTAACCCACACCTCTCTTATTGCAAGTAGATGGCTTGCCTTTCTGTTTTTTTTTTCTTTTCTGGTGCATCAAGTTCAACATCACCACCTGGGATCTGTTGTTCAAACTCAACTGAATGATGTTAGAGCAAATGCAGGCAGCTTGAATTGGTGGTTGAGTTGATTAAAAAAAATGCAGAAGTCACTGAGGGCTGCAAATTATGACGTCAGTCGATCCATGACTAACGCCATTTCTTTACTCCAGTCCTGCTTCACGTGACGATGTATCCAGTCTCACGTCCCGATCTACTCTATCCTCTGGTCTCATTCTGTTGTCAAGATAGCCGGAGTCAAGTCACAACTACAGAATGCTAGCTCATATTTCCTTTCTTGCCAAAAAGCCTTGAGAAAGGCATTAAACATCCAGAATCTTCTAGACCAGGGGTCTGCAACCTTTTTTATCAACAGAGCCATTTCGCCCCCTCTTTCGCCAAAGAAAAACAGTCTGGAGTCGCAAAACACAACACAACTTGTACAATTTTAAAAGTTTTAATATTATTTTAAACTTTCCCTTCAACAAACACTTACACAATGTTACAACCACTGAATAAAACAAAGACAAGTGCAGTGTGCATGTGTGGGCCTACTCTGAAATAAATAAAAGTGAACTATGCAGGCCTATTTGAGTCCTTCCTAGATTTTGTCTTTGCAGAGAGGCATTTCTCTAATTGTCTGATCAATTTGCCCTTTGTTTTTGAAGTGGGAGAACGGATGCTCTGATATTTTCATGAACATTTCTTCGATGTATTCCCCGTTCGTGAACGGCTTACCTCTCTTCACGATCTCCTGAGCTGCCACACAACTAGCAACTGTAGTTGACTGTGGAGAGGTGATCCACTTCTTGAACGTGTGTTTGCTCTGTTCAGCTTCGCTCATCTTCACTAAGGTATTTTTTCTGTTGTTCAATTTGTTTCCACATATCAAGCACACCGGTAATCCAAGAAGCCGCCTGCAGGCAAAGGCGGGGGCTATAGACGTCCATGTGATGCATATTTTAGTTGACAAATTATTTTTTAAAAAAGTTTACAAAATTAGATGTTAAAATAGGCTATACAACTGTACTAGTAGTAAATAAAATGCAAAAATAATAATGTTTAAACAAAAATTTAATTAAGAAATAACCGTTGTTCATTTTAATTTCAAATAAAATCATTTTCATGTTTTTTTATGTTGACGCCAAAGGGAGCCGCAACAAGGAGGCTGAGGAGCCGCAGGTTGCCGATCCCTGTTCTAGACCCTCCTCTTTCTGGTTTTAGTGCTTTTGTCCTTACAGAGACAACTCCTTTTGCAGGCATAGAGGCCCTGCACACGGCACTCCGCTCCATCCTCATCCTCCTAGACTTCTCGATCATTTTCAACACAGTTGACAATCAAATTGCTCTTTCCAACTTGAATCATTGGATCTGCACAATCCTGGTTCAAATCTCATTTTTCCTTTCTGCTCTTACGGGTCTCTTACAGTAGCCAGGATCCATGTCCAAATCCTTACCCATCGGTGTGTGTTTATATACAATATCTCACTGCAGGTGATTGATTCTCATGACCTCTCCCATCACTGCTATGTGGATGACAGGTAGCTCTACTCTGACCCAGGTACCTCTACCAAGGACTGCCCTCTCACAGATAACTATTAGAATCCCAAACTTGCTAGGGTCCTGGAAAATAAGTAGGTTCTTCCCCCGTAATATCCACAAAATTCAACTTTTCTTGACAAAGAAAGCTGCATGGTTTGTATTATTTCTGCATTCTTCTGCAAGCTGCCTGCCACCAGACCTTTAAGCACATTGAGAATGCTGCCCCCCATCTGGAGTCCAACCAACTTCAAATCCCTCTCATTCTGAAAACATCACAAACAAGATGCTGAGCAGGACATCAGACTGTCCTTTCCTATCAGCAGTCTACAGGTTCCAAACATCACCATATTCCCCTCACTACTCCACACTTGCTGGCTGCCTCCACACAACATCCCCATGTGGGCTCAGGAGTCCCTAAACACCTTCCGTCAGATCAGCTGAATCACTTCCAGTGGAGATTACATCTCTTACAGTTCCATCCCCACTTTAGCAAATTTCTCCTCTTATTTTTAAAAATCCCCCTTTAAAAAGTTCTACTTAATCCTTCCCGAAAGCCTTAACTGATGAAGTCTAATGAAGAAATGTGCTATTGTAAGTCACTTTGGACAAAAGTGTCTGCTGAATGATGTAATGTGATGTAAGTGAGGAGTTCTCGGCTGCCCTGCGTGCACGATCCCCCTTTTGTCTCCCGCCATGTTTTGTGTCCTATTGTGTGATTTAGTTCGGCTATATTTCAGTTCTTCCTTTGTCAGATCCACCGTTAAATAGTCCCTCCTGTATCTCACCAGTTCAGACTATTCTCTTGATCTTTTCACTGTAGTTGCTTGTTTGATCCCTCTTTGTTACTTTTAGCTAATATATTACAGTTCTTTCATTTTGTCCTCCCTACTGTGTAATCTTTGTGTCTGGGTCACAACACTGTGACCTTCCCAAAATAATGTTCCACTTGATATAAGATGGGCAGACAGAAGACAATTGTTGTGGCAGTATATAATTTAGTTCATAGTTTCCACATTTTTAACCTTAGTTCGTAGTTTTACTTTTCATAAAAACAGAAATTTTGTGAAGGGGGATTTCCATGAACAGATAATACTTTGAAATGCACCAGTTTGAAGCCAACATAAGGTAGAAATAGAGTTCCTGCATTTTCATTGGATACAAATACACTCTACATGAGGTACATACTGAATACCTGTACTCTGAAATAAGTAAAGAAACGCTATTCAATTACTCACCAAGGTCATTGGTTTGTCTGTCCATTAATTCAGAAAGTTGAGGATAATTTTGATTAAATGTGGAACAATTATAAAAATTAGATTGAGCAACAGTTCAGTTTTGAAATTGCTCCAGAACTGCGTCCAGATCTGATGACATCATATCACCTTGGCGGGGGTATGTGCTCTGAGTGCCCTACAGTTTACACTTTTTTTTAAAAATTGTAGCTCAAAATTGAAGGTGGGAGCTTTTCAATGACCCTCAATTGTACACTTGTTAGCAGTAGTTCCAAAGGGAGCTCTTTGAACAGTCAGGGTAGTCTTGCCGATAGACTCTGAAGGGGCAGAACGTGCCCTCTTACCGTTGCCCTCTGTCTCCAACTCATGCAATTGTGTCCGTGTGTCTGTTCCCGGTGGTTACGCCAATTACAGAAAACTAAATTAGAACATGTTTCAGTGATTTCACGCTTCTAAACTACTATATCATTCTCTCATTGCTGTGACAAGCTGCCGCCTCTGTCACAGCACAGTAATTTATTCATGTGTGACTAGATCCTCTCGGGAAAGTTCACTGACATCAAATTTACATGGTCACAGTTGGAGGGAAACTTGCAGGAGAGCGCTAACTAATTCGAGGGCTGAGACACAGTATTAAAGGTCATCACAGTCTGATGAGAGGGGACCAGAGATGTGAGCCCTGAGGTAAACAGTGACAGTCCCAGTCGCTGGTCCAGGAAGACGGCTGGAGTAAGAGGGGTTTACATAGACCACCGGTGCTGGAGGTCACTGCCACTGAGACGGCGCTTAACTTCCACTTATACTACCGCAAACACATGACATTTAATTAGACTAATTGAGGTAATATTCAGCAAGTTTTCCCACCCAGCCGTGATGATGAAAACGCAAATGAATTCTGGAAAATATCAGGAGGAGATATCAATTCCTTACAGCCAGACATATTCACCCGCTATGAAAAATATCTTGTCCACTTCTTCTCTTTGTTTACAAAATATTGTCCTTCGGCCTTTCAGATTCCAGAACAGATAAACATAGACCACATTTATTTAAAAAACAACAACAAACAAACAAAAAAAAAAAACAAAAGCAAAGCAGCAACAACATAATTGCACCGGAAAAAGCATCAACCAGAGTTTTTCTTTATAAACCTTTGAATTAAAAATGGGAACAAAGTAAAACAAAACTTTCTGATAATCAGATAATCCAATTTTGGCTATTTATGCAAGGTGAACAGCTAATTAGTAGTATATTAAACATGAAATCACAGTTCAGGGAAGTTTCATGGCGATATCTATTCGATAAAATATTGATTCTGTTCATGTGTAGTGACTCGTTTTAATCATCTTGAGAAATCATACTCCTACCGTTTTTAAGTAACTGGATGTTTTTTTCCTCGGTCACGACTTAGTAACTAATTGTGGTCCCAATCTCAGAGTGAAATCCTGATGAATATTAAATCTAGTCTGATGATCAGCCGTAATCGCTCTGTCGTTTCCATTCTATCTCTCTAATATGAGACTCCACTATCATGTAGTCTACGCTTAGCTTTGATGAGGGAAACTCTAATTAGACTGAAGTTGTGACCTTGAAAAAAACTATTATTTTTTTTTATCTTGCGATAACACGATAATTAAGGCAGGATCTTGAGATTAAAGGAGGCGAACAATGACTGTAGAAGACTGCTGAGGCCAGATATTTGGCTGGAACAAGACCGTCTGTTAATTGTGGGTTTAATTATGAACTTTGGATGAATCTTCTGGAGAAAGAGGCTCAACACGACATGGGGATTTGCGAACCAGCAAAAAATCATTTGAATTTCACTCGAGAGAAAAACTTGGTAACAATTTTGTGTTAATGACATTTAAAATTTAAATTGGCCATAAAGTAACAGATGATAGAATCATTCTGAAAAGAGGCATGGTGAAAATTACTTTGGGAAATGCAATTTTAAAGGTCCGTGCGTAGAATTCAGTGATACCTAGAGCTAAAATTATAGTTTTCCACCCTAGGGTCATTCATGAATGCCACAATATCACAAATTTAGGAAGTGCAACTTGTAACAGCCAAGAATTGAGACTGAACACCAGCATCCATTTCAGAATCAGTAAAACTGTCATTAAAAAGAAATCAGCCCATCCGACTGTGTTTCCCTGAGGCACTTTTCTTTCACTTTATCTCATTCCATTTTAGGGCCACACCCACTGCAGTGTCTCTCACTGCGTTGTTCCACAAGTACAGACCGCTGATGTTGTGTCATCTGACAGGAGGTTTGGACATCATTTAGCATGCTGGAGCATGCCGACTCCTGATGCAGCTCACCACAAGAGTGCCAGTTGTAATGAGCAATAACAACCTTCCTGTTGCTGTAACACACACACACACACACACACACACACACACACACACACACACACACGTACACACACAAAAGGGGGGGATGTCCAGGATTGTTTTGTGTAGCCTCAAATTGATGTGGGATGCAGAATCCCAGGAGCTGGAGCTTCTGCGCTAACACAGTTGCTCTGTTTAGCTTTCTAATGTGACGCTCTTTGACTGGTTCGAGTCCCAGAGGCTATTTTTAGTCTCGTTCCCATGATGATACCAGCCAAGTCCTTCATATGGACAGACAGAGAGAGCTGCAAGATCCATCCTGTAGCAGACAGCACGGTATAACTCTTTTTATCCCTTTAGCCATATGATCTTTGTCACTTTACTGCAGCACATAACATCAAACAGAAAGACACACACAAACACACTGCATGGCTGCTGTTCTTATCTTATTGGGATTCAGGGGATACGTGTGGAGGTTTGGATAAAATCTGCTGAAAATCACTGAACAGCAACACGTACAACAACATAGTTTTCGCTCCATTCTCAAGATTAAAGCAGACTGGGAGGCCCAGCGCGGTTTCCAGGATGACATCTGCTCAAATATGAAGCTCACGTTCTGTCCTTTCAAAAGCCGATTATTAAATTATGGTTTTTGGCATTCAGAACATGAACTGTATTTGCATATGCATATAAGCTGTGCCCTTGATTCAGAGAAGACATAAAATGATTCCAAAATTTTCCAAGAGCACATAACATAAACCCCATACTTGTATGGAGAATGTGAACTTCTACATGATTATATATGTCATCCGTCTCCACAAGTAAAACAACTACTACTTGCACCTCCGGTCTCCCATTTATCCAGAAAGATCAAGATCAAGATTTATCATACAAGTGCAAAATTTTCTTTGGAATATAAAATAAAAGGGCTTGTTAAATGACTATGAGCTGAATTTGACATTTTTTGTCCAAGATTTTCATGCTTCTCATGTCTTCTGTTCTAATTGCGATCTTTAAATTGAAAAAAAACAAAACAAAAAAAAAACCTGTATGATTTCCCTTCAGGCTCAGCCTTCACATAATCAAACTGGTCAATATGTCATTAGGCGGCAGAGCCGGGTGTCATGTCAGTTCAAGCGAAGGTCAATGTGGATATTAACTGTCTGATTCCTCATTCTGTTTTCATTGCTCAGCCACTCATGAAATCCAATGATGTGCAACACTTGACCCCCCCATAGATGACGAAGAGGCTGAGGAAGATCCCAGCGTGTGCTCATAAATCTGCAGTGCAAATTTGACCGCTCAAGGTGATGATGAGGCTATTATCTTGCAGGGAGGTGCGAGCATGTGTGTTGTTACACAGCACTGCGAACTACAGGGATCAGAGTGGATCAAAGGGTTAATTGACTGAAAAGCCTCCATGTTGATGAGATCAAAGGCTTTCAAGTCCTGTGATCACAATCAGCATCTTTTCCGTGCCCTTTGGCGGCGAGGTTACCGCTGCTAGCGTGTTGTGTTTGTTAGGATCTCATCTTCGTCTGCCTGACTGGATGTGCTTTTATTGAATCCTCTGATGTCACGCTGTGTGGCGTTTCATTTGAATACCAGGAAGCAGATTCAACACCAGAAAATTGAGTGTTGAGAAAATTCAGTTGATGAGTGATGTCACAGCGTTAAGTTTACTACACTCTCTGGAGGCTGTATTCTTTCTCAGCGTTAGCATTTGCTGTGTCATTTCAGCTTTAAATGAACAGTAAGACCCCTCCATTTAAACCAAAATCAATATTAAGATTGTTTATAAAAAATTACTTATAAAATACTTGCGGAAAAATCTCGTTATAGATTCTTTTTTTCTTCTTGACAGATTCTGATACCTAAATTCGCATGTTGGCTATGGTTAAACTCTTTATAACAAAAACAAAATACATCTAGACAATGACACCTCTGTTTTTTCATCTACTTCCCACCGACATACACCCAAATGTGTCTCTACGGACGCGCAACCGAGCCAGATGCAACGCAAGGAACCAAACCTGCATGTCAGTGGGGACACAGTGGACGACTGGACTTCCTGGGTGTCCACAGCGGAATTTCTAATGCAAAATATCACCACAGCGCTGACACCTTGCAAGCTGCTTTCATATCATCAGTCCTTCGCTGCTCTACAACAGGAGTTGCTAGTGGAAACACTGCACAGCTTCCTTTGTAGATTTAGGAAACTTTTTTAGAAGAAGTATAAAAAAAAAAGTTCAATGCACACCATGGCAAGAGTGAGCATAGCAACAAGAACATGGACAGCCTGCATCAGTTCTCATGGGCTGAAATCTCACAGCGGAAAAGTTGTGTAGGCTCTTCTTCACAAGCACAAGGAAACTGAGTTCTGTCCAGGAAACAGAGCAACAGATGAAAGATGGATCAAACTTCCCTTTGACGTCTGAATATTTACAGAAACTCAGAACTAGCAGAAGCCAGCAGAACCCCAGTCCCCCATTCCAGGGAGGTCTGGTCACCACCTCATCTTTTTTGGGTGAATTTGCAGCCAAAAACAAGAAAGAAACATCCTTTCCATAAAAACACTAAAGTTACAGTTATGAATTTTACATATGAAAGTGTCTCCCTCCGTCCTATCCAATGTAACTTGGTTTTGAACTTTTCCAGCTGATGCACATTTCCACTGGACTTGTGAGATCAGTGGTTGAGTGAGAGATGAGGTGTGAGGTGATACGTGTTAAATAAATGTACAGAAGGGCGATGAAACTCAAAGAAACCTGTCTGAAGGTTGCAACGCATTTCTTTCACTGAGGTCTGCCAGGGGTGCAGGAGTGAATGGGTAAAACCATCTGTCTGCTCGCTGCAAACATCCAACACGTTACTAACAATCTTCTTTTATGCAAAATTACCCCCCCCCCCCCCACACACACACACACACACACACATCACAAGGTTGCTTCTTCACCACAAGATTGCCACAGTCACTGCCTCGGTTCACTCTTAAAGCCTGATTTAACAGAAGATAACAAGAGTTACATTAGAGCATCAGGTATTCGTCTAAAAAGCAGACCCCAGGTCAGCGCAGACCTGTTCTTCCTCAGGGATCAGGCCTGGATTCAGTCAGGCTAAGCCATGTTGACATGTCATAGCTGGGTGAACATAGGTGTAATTAATAAAACCAATTACGGTGCCGTTCTATTTCGTGTCGCCAACATGCACAATACTAGACAAGAGCCCACCTAAATGGAGCAGGTCCTTAATTAATGTTATTAATTACAACTGTGACTGGCCTGCTATGAAAGGTCAAAATGGCGCCGCTAGTGTAACTAACACCATCACCTACCGTACATCCTTGGCATATTTTGAGTCCTTTCCATGATTTCAGTTTGCTTTAATAGATACAAAATACACTGTACCTGAATGATTAGTTGTGGATCCATGAGCATATTTGATCTGTATTATTACAAACCGTTGTGCTGTGCTCACTTATGGTGGCTTTTGAGTTATTTGGGAGAGAAAAAAGGAATTTTGACAATCTCCAACTTATCTCACTGACCAGCTGTTTCCGCTGCTGATGTCTTCACGGAACTTCCCAAACTTTTTGTCTTTGAAACATGGCCGATACTACATACAGCTGAAAGTAATTCCTCAACACCCCTCTCCATTTTCACTTGTATATCCTTTGCCTGAAATACGCGTTGCCTAGTTCATTCATATTAGAGTAAATCATTACATGTGTTACTGCCACTGAAAAGGAGCAGCGTTACAGCGTGAGATACCCTGCCAAAAAAAACTTGCTTACGTATTTTTACGTTACCGAAAATCAAAAGGCCTTCAGTTTCATTCCTCATTTTTGTTGTATTTTTCAGTGGCCTGGAAGAAATGCACAAGCACATGTAAAGTCAAGAGGGTACCAATCCCCCATACGGAAAGATGGAGACTCCACAGTTGATAGTGGTAGCATCTCCACCACCACAAAACAGGCTTCAAGCTTGTTAATTTCCTTCAATGTAACAATTTAATGCCTCGTTTCCACATCACGTTAGCTCTGTGAATGTATGCAAGTCAGCCCTTTGGAGTCTGGAAGTACGTACTGTATGATGCATTTGAAGTCCATTCATTTCTTATTAAGTCCTCGGTGGTCTCAGATGTGTTTCAAAGCTCCTGCCGCTAAATAAAAAGGCGTTGCTTAGCACAGACAGTAGCAGCATCGTGCTTGTCCTCCAGCGACTTCACCACAGGTGTTGTGGTTGCGTTACACTTGCCTGCAGGAGCTACTTAAGATTTTAAGTAGAGTTGTTCGCATGTGACCGACACTCGACATTCGCCTGACACTATTTGCATTTCACCGTTTGTGTCCTTCCAACTTGGATTACTGCTTTACACTGGGGTTGTTGTTGTTTTTTTTCCCATTAACCTAATGCACATCTCCTTTTCTTGGGACACTTCCAAAGTTTTCTGAAAATCTACTTAATAGATGAATGGAAACACAATTATTGATCATTATCTCCGGGAGTATATGATGTAACTGTTGCGCTGTGATCGACCTCTGTAGCCTGTTCTGTCAGTCCAGTCACATAATGCAGCAAGCAAATGTGTCTGCAGGCCTAAACATCCTGCAAGGGGAGTCTCTGCACTGCTCACACTCAGTATTTCGGTCGAGACATATTCAGTTTGCGGAGATTCCGAGAGATAAGCTTTTCTGTAATCTTGACAGGGGTGATGGCTGCTTTCCCTCTGTCGTTTCTACATGACTCTTGGTTTGAAGCTGAGCCTAATGCTCACTTAATTCCAAGCCAGACAAAGAGAAGGATACAGAGGGATTCTGCTGAGGAGGTGAAAATAAGAACGACGCAAATATACAGAAAAGATCTATCTTTCTTTATCTTCAGAAGGAAGTAAGAAAGATGAAGAGGCTGTTTAGTATGCACCTCCTGCTTCGAAGATGTCCCTGCTTTTTTATCTGATGGAAAGATGTCTCTTTCTCTTTGTTTGAGAAGCCTTTCTTTCCATCTCTTGATCTTCATTCTCCATCATTTTATCATTTCTGACCTCTCTCTTTAATTCCTGAGGCAGCCAAAGCTGAACAGACAGCAATAACAGAGAACAAAACATTCTCAGTGAAACGGAGCCACACCAAATTCACCTTTCTTGTTTCTTTTTCCTGCTTCTTCCTAGCTAATCAAATAGACCACCTGCCTTTCAGTTCTTTTTCGAAGAGTGTCTCACTGCTGGAGTTTTCATATTTATTCTCTCCTCTCCCCTTTCTCCTCTCCTCTCCTCCCCATCAATCATTCCCCTTAGCATTCAGGGAGGCAGGTAGTCTGTAAAGGCTGAAGGTTCTCAGGACTGTAGACATGCTGGGGACCTTGTTTGCCGCTATTTACGTGCCCTTTTTTTTTTGACTGCGTGCATTTAAACTGTGCACACACAGCTCAAGTTCTCTGCTATTTCTGTTTCAAACATGCTCATTAGCATACAAAGGGCTCAAAGGAATGTACATGAAAGAGGGAACATGTAGTTGCATACGTTTGCCTCTGCGCCTGTCATTTTGTGTCACACACACATGACCGCAGGGATCAGTATGGATGACTCATTAACTCAGGCGCTGATATTCATGCCTGATTGATTGATATAGATAGATGGAGCGGGAGGGAAAACCTTCATCTCTTCTCCCTCACTGTTCTCCCTCCCCCGCTCCCACACGCACTTCTTTTTTTTCCTCTCTTGCTTTACCTTTTTGCTCACACTCCTGCTCTCTCTCTCTCTCTTTCTCCTCCTCTCCCTCTCTCTCTCTTTCACTCTGCCTCAGCATCTCAGAGCCACCGGCTGCAGGCAGCAATAAGGAAGCGACTGTGTTTGCACACACACACAGTGCAGAGTGGAGTCCGCACTGACGCGCAAACCCACAAAACACGCAGGAAGGAAACGGGAGCTGTGGCATGTCCAGTGGTTGCAATCTGACATGTAGTAGGAGGAGGTGCTCCGCTCGCTCTTCCATGTTCACTTCACTCCTTTAGGCACCTCCCACCCCTCCGAAGACTCACTCCCTGGTTCTGCGGTTGCTGAGGGGCTGGCAGGAATGACCCAGGAGAGCAGGAGACACAAGGAGATGCGCTAGACTGGGCTGCCAGCTGGGAGGACTATCTGATCCTTGATCCCTCCTCATCTCAACCTGACAGCTACATAGAAGACCTCTGATCTGCCCCACACATGTGTACCCATATAGGAGAGCATGGCTGTATAAACCGGGGGTCTTCATTAACCACAGTGGGAAGGACCACCACAGAGACACGCAGGTAAGAGGCAGCACAGATTTCCATCTGTATGGATGTACACAAGTGTGTCATCAGCTGTTGGTTTGATTATTTACAGAAGGTGTGTGTGTGTGTGTGTGTGTGTGTGTGTGTGTGTGTGTCTTGTTTGCGTGTGTCTGCTGTGCTGCATCGCCATTGATTAGAAGGGGCGATGGGAATGTGGATGAGTACTGTGGCAGCATGATAATGGAATATGTCTCCTGGAGGACGTGGACTGATATCCATCAGTTGTCTGGGGAATGTCAGTGGAAATGGAGGGGGTACAAATGGGGAGCGAGCAGGAGAGATTGGGAGGGGGGCAGAGAGACAGGCTGAAAGTCCATGGCATTTCATATAATTTATGTGAGTGCCATGTCCTGTGGGCTTCTGCTGTTTGGTGTGTGTGTGTGTGTGTGTGTGCCTGTGTGTGTGGGATGGGGGGGTGCGCTTTGGCTTTGGCTGTTCCTCAGTGTTCATTCTGTAATCAATATAGTCATTACACACTCCACATTAGGGCAGTTTTTGAACTTAATCTTAAGACTGATTGTTGAAGAAGAGCCATGGAGGAGTTTCCACAGGCTATGAGAAAACTACACCCTGGCGATAGATCAGTCTTATTATTAAAGATGCAACTTTCCGGCATTTCTAAGCTGCCTCTGCAGAAAAAGGAAAAGGTTGGTTTACAACCTGTACAAATGGAAAATCTCTCCCTCCAATCCTCCACTAATACACTTAGACTCATTACGCCACT
Organism: Aulostomus chinensis; assembly: GCF_037954235.1. Classification (NCBI taxonomy): domain Eukaryota; kingdom Metazoa; phylum Chordata; class Actinopteri; order Syngnathiformes; family Aulostomidae; genus Aulostomus; species Aulostomus chinensis. The sequence continues at coordinate 12,865,075 of NC_141332.1, read as the reverse complement.
ATAAAAAGGTTACAGTGCTTTTCCTTCCCTGCAGATGTCAATGACATGGCCAGCAGCAGCCCCAAAGTGCATTTCAGAGATTGGCCAAGGGTGGATGTGCTTATTCAGAGGTGCCTATGGCTGAGAGAGATGAGCTGTCCAGTGCCGTTGCATGGAGCATACATCACTGGATGCAGGGGCTGTGGACCCAAGAGGAATCAAGAAAAGGAGAGCCATTACTTAGATGGTCGGGCTCCTCTGATCTCATCATGTGGCTGGGCTAGCTGGGGAGTCACAGGACATATGCAAATGTAGAGAATGAGACAGGTAGAAGCAGAAGAGGAGGAGGAGAGGACTATGTAGTATGGAGCCTTGATTTATTCTCGAGGCAGTACATCCAGCATGCCAAAAATATCAATATTTTCCATTACAAAGTGTATTTCAGAGGGGCTGGTGGCTGATTTACAGGTTGATTTTAAAGGCCATATTGCAGCATCTATCTAGATACCACTCAGCCTGACAGTACAGCCTGGCACTTCATGGAGTGGATATCTGAGGTTGATTAGACGTTCTTTGAGAGAAAATGGATGTGTAGGTTGATTGTGGGAGTTTAATGACGCTTGTAAATATGCACAGGTACCACTTGGGCTACAAGAAAAGATGGGTCCAGCTTCAGGAGTGACACTTTATAATGCCACTGTGGCTGTTAATATACGTGATGCGATCAGAGGTGCATTATAACCCTCAAATAGGCTACTTCCTTCGGTCTTGTACATTGTTTTGACACACTTAGCTATTTTACCACATCCGTCAATTTCCCTTAGTCACTGTAGAGAGCGGAACAGCTCCAAGGTTGTGGGGGCGAGAGCAAATTACTCCTCGTGGGGCCGCCTTTACTCAAGTTTTCATACTGTGAGAGGGTTCAACATCGAGGCTCTCCCTGATTGTCTTGAGCGAGACAATAGTTGTGTAGGGAAAGTAAAAAGTCGTCAAGATGTCCTAATCATGAGGCAGCCTGGCTATTATCAACTGATTTGAGACACAATCCTTGTTTTACACTCTTTGCTGCATTTTCAATGTACGAGTCAAATACATTACAAATAGCACCAGAAAGAACAGCTGAGGAGATGATTTTGACCGGGTGTGTTACAAGAATATAATGTTCTGCAGTGTCTGCCGGGGGAACTTCGCCAACATGTGGCATTAGCTGGATATCACTATATCTATAATGTCACACACTCCACTATAGCATTAGCTAACCGACTCAGATTAACCTGATGTCACTGAGTCAGTCGGTACCCGACGAGCTTAGCTGAGCTGAGACAGATTGCATTCAGGTTTGGGTCTTGATCGGTCACACTGACTCGACCAGCCTACATGACATGGTGCTTTCATGTTCTTCTAGTGGAAAATAGTGGCTCAGTTTTAATAATGATGGATCTACTAACTGCACAGGCTACTGTATGTACTGTACTGGTGTTTGTGATGCAGTTGCTGCAAAGATTTTTTAGTCCTGTGTGATGTAAAATGGATTTTTTCGCTCACCCTGCTGCCATATTCCTTCTTTATTTGCTCTTCCTCATTTGTATTTAACTGATTGGAGTTTTCTCATCTCCTCTGGTTAATCATGATGTTACACAAGGATTGCATGACAAAGACGCACAAAGTCAGTTAACTTCAATTTGTTGTTTTGTATTTTGTCCCCGGCAGCTGGATTGTTCGAGAGGAGAGACTAAAAGCAGATTGGTTCATCTTTGCTTGCTAATTACACAGAATGAAGAAAACAAAACACTTCACCATGTTTTATAACATTCAGGTAACCTTTCCCGCTTTAGCCTTGGAATCCTGGTGAAGAGGCACAGGGGAGGTTGGAGGTGATGCTAACACAGTTAACACAGTCACAACTTCTTTTACTTTACACAACGGTTGGGAACAAAACGCAAACACAGCTTTGAGAAGTTTTACTGTGTATTTGCTGATAGCAGCACATTCACTGCTATGTTAACAGTCTTGCACACAGCACCATCTCTCCCCTGCTCTTCACACCATATGTTGCTACCTCTTTAAGGAGCGTGATAATCGTACACTTCATCAAGATCATAGGATAATTTGGGGGTGTATCAACCTTAGAGATACTTCACCCAAAAAGTGTATTTTGCATTTCAAGTATTTGCAAGTAGGTGTCTTGGACTCCAAAGGCCTTTTTTTCTCCCAGCTGCATGACTTCGTTGTGCCTCTAGAATGCAGAATGAGCCAGCCACTGTAACTAAATATAGCAATTTAGCATTGCTAACAACTGCAAAACTGTCAGAAATATTAACTTTATGGTTAAGTTTTTGATCAAATCAAAGTTTAGTTGATTACTGAGTATACAATTGAATAAAGCTGACTCGGATTATACTGGATGATGTACTTGAGACTTTGTAAATGAACATCTTTGGACAGTTTTGGTGTTGTTAGCCATGAGTCGTCATCAGCATCAAGCGAAATGGATGAGCCCTTCCTCTGTTCTGCAGTTACAAGGGAAAATACTGTACATCTTCATGAGCTCAAGACGCTCATTAGTGAGTACTTGAAAGGCAAAATATACTTTTTTTGTGGTGAAGAATCATTTTAACAAATAAACTATTGTTGTTTTTGTTTTTACTGAGACAAGTGACAGCTCGGGGTAAATTCACTGCCTTATAGATTCAAAGAAAATTGGAGAGGATCTTAGGAAATGAGGCTCGTAAAGGAAGACCTGACGCAGTAAAACCTACAGAATGCACCAATTACAGTGGAGGCCATTTAAATGAAGGGAAGCAGCACACAGTACCTCAGTGTCACATCCACATTACACTGACAGTTAAGTCTCAGAGGTACGCATGATTGCGCGCTCTCACACCGACTGCCTCCCCTGCTGGAGTGGGTTTTAATTCTGATCTCTATCTGCGGTCGTGTTGGGCTAAATGATTTTCATGCCGCTTCCAGAGCTCTGCAAGATCTGAGACACAAGATTTAAAGACGAGTTAAAGAACAAGGTTGACTTTATTCTTTATCTTTATAATTATCAACACATCTGCAAATGAGAAGAGTGAGCGGCCAGTTGATGAAGAGAATCCTTCCTGCTGCAGTCCAGCAACTATTAAAAAACATATCGGTGGCATGTTTAACAGCGATGAGCCCAGGCAGCGTAGTTCAGTATTTTCAGCTGCGTACATGGTTTTATATTCCTGAGGCAGCAATGTGATGTGATGTGAGTTCCCGAGATCAAAAAGTCTGATGATCACATCATTGTAATGAAGGAATATGTCAGTCTGTGTGAGGTGAGGTGAGGTAAGGTGTGTATTTCACCTGAGAGAATACTTTTTAGTAGTAACTGTCAGCGTATTAATGATTCTGGTGTCCTCAAAGCTTTCGTCTTCGTTCTTGATCTGCAGTCAACAAAATTGTTGCACATCAAAGTCCATTAGTTGTTTTTTTTTTAGTACATCACTTTATCTTCACGAGCAGAAGGATGTTGCTAGTTGTCAAATTTTTTTCAGAGCATTTCCAAGAATAACTTGTCATGTTTTTTGTTGTTTTTTTCCCACATCTTGAGGTTTTTAAATCAACCACATTCAATGCATTAATTAATGAGCGTTCCAAGCAGATTTTTTAACTTGCAGTATAAAATGAGCTTCCTGGATTTATGTTACTAGGATTTCATACTGCTGCCTCCATCTCCTTTGAACATAAAAATGAGTTGTACAGTATGGATCATTTTCAACTAACGCTGTCCACAAATATTAATTCAAAACTAATGGATATTGGGATGTAAAAATTAATGACACAGCATTGACTGAATGAAGGAAAAACGATGACAATAGCTAAAATGCTTCGCTTGGATTTTGGATGATAAACCGTTTGGAAATTCACCTAATTTGTATTTTTTTAAAAATTGGCATTTTAAGTACCCTGTGACGGACTGGCCACCCGTCCAGGGTGCACCCTGCCTCCACCCTCCCCCCACGAGCCTTGATGGATAAGCGGTATGGAGGGTGGATGGATGGATGGATTTAAGTAATTTATGCGGGGGTAAATTCAGAGAGACGCCAACAAACACTGGACACAACAGGTTGGATGAATGAGAAATGAGAAAGTGAAAATAAGTTCAAGGACACAGCCACCATCGTTCTAACTGCCTCAGAAAAAAACCTCTCATTGTCTCTTCTATTCCAGTAATGGTTCCACAGAATTGGGGACCGGGTCATTCTACAGTACCTCAAATATTTCCTTCTGACAACGACTGGCAGCAGCCATTTAATCAGCAGGTAACTCTTGACGCAGGCGTTTATGGCGTAAAACTGACCATGTAGATCTTAACTCCATATAGTTTCCATGGAAACTGTTCTCTAAAGGAGAATTTATCTCAACAGACAGACAGATACCATCCAAGTCCTTTTTCATTTTAGCAGAGCAGCACACACCATGAACAAAATGAGAAGCAACTCAGAAAACTGTAGAATAAATCTCTCCTGCCCGCTCTCGCTCACTCTCCTGGTCACCCTTGACAACCAGCTGTTTCTGCCGCTGCTATATCTGAGGCGATCTGGCCGAGCTCAAAACCAGACCTCAGAAACGAGGGGAAAAAAAGGAAAGAAAAGAAATAAAATGCAGTAATAAGCTGGCGGTGTTAGTAGGGCGATAAATATCTGAGTAACAACATGAATATTAATTGGTCTTCTGTGCCAGTAAAATCTCAGAAACTCACGCTTGTGTTCCACAGGAGAGGAAGTACAGTGTGAAATCCTTCCTCAAACTGGCCACCATCCCAACAATATCAATTCAGAAAAAAAGGAAAAAAATAAAAATAAAACCCTGCTTTTGACACAGGATTGCATGAGAATATAACAAAACAGTGAGCCATAAAAAAATACGGATTAAAATCATTAAAATTGCGGTGACCCTGAGGGGTAAACATACTTACACTGGATGAAATTCAAAAACACAACAAACATTTGTAACAGACAGAAATAATAATGGCTGTTAAAATTATTTACCACGATTCCAATAAATGGTTGATTACGATCCTTTGGAAGTGAAGCAACAAAATCCCACAGTGCTTTAGTTTATCATTAATCACAAACAACTTTATTTTATCATTAATCACAGACAACAGCTAAACATTGCGTGTCACCATAATGCAATGCATCATGAAAAGGTTGTGGTTATTTCACATATTTACTGTGAAATCGGGTTGGTTTGAGACTCACACACACACACATTATTTTTGGACTGATGTAAGTTTGCTTCTCGCCAAAACACACACACGATCTCAGTAAAAGGACAATACAGCAAAAGATATTATTGCCAAAGAGGGTAAAACCGTCTGTCTTTTCAGCAGGATCCCGCAAAGAACTGCCATCAATATTACAGGAAGTGTAACATGGACCTTGGCGTAGGTCGGCTTTCTCCAAATGCACTTCTAGTCAACTGTCGTGTTCTCTTCGCTGTCACATTAGTTCTCCAAAAGCTTTTTAATATATTACTAACATTTCATGGTTGACCATCACACTCCTGAGTGTGTCTTTCTGCAGCCATGCAGAAAAAAGATGACTGCAGAGGTTTTCTTCAGGCTCTCTGGAGATCCCGTCTTTTTTTTTTTTTCAGCTCTTTTCTTTGGTCAACATAAAAGAAACAACCATAAATTGATGCGCTGTAAAAACAACAACAACAACAAAACAACATTTATCAAGTGAGTAGAGATGCTATTTCAGCAAAGACGAGGGGACTCTACGCCAAAGCGTGGAGAAGCCTTCGGGAGTCTCTGTCGTACAGTCGGCACTCGGTGTCCACACGTGTGGAAACCCAGAATGGACTAAATCTTTCAGTATAGTGGATCTTTCACCCAGGGAATGGGACAAGTATTTGAAAACAGATATATTTACTTAATATTTCAAAGGAATTTAATGGAATTCTCTTACTCCGCTCTCTCTCTTTCACCCTCTATCACTCCTCACTCACCATCATCACTTCTTTACCCCTCTGGATGGTGTGTTTTTACTCCTGACTTCCTTTTAACTGCTCGTGGCCCGTACCACGTTGCTCCAGCGAGCGTCAGGATCTGTTCAACCCAGATGTACGATGTCCGTTGTCTCTGTGTTGGTAGGTTTGCCAACGAAATCCAGTCTAGTCATCAAAGGTGTAAGGAGCCAGTGCAGCTGTGCCTTTAACTGGATGCCTCATTCACTCCTATGAAACTTGCTGAGTGGCACAAGTAATCGGGGAAGTCTACCTCCAATTATCGGCTGGTCTTGGTTGTGTGGTTCATAGGGGGAGCGCACACGAGCCAGCTGAGCCAGTTTAGCCTCCGGCCGACATGAGCGAGGATAAAATCATTTAATCTTGCTTCTCTTCACAACTTTCAGAAATGTTATCACATCAAACGCATCAAATTATGATAGTTTAATAAGTCATTTCCTCAAGGCACTAACCCTCAAAAAAACATGTCCACCATTTACAGCTGCTTCTTTCAATGTTAGCGTACGGAAAAAAAAATACTTTCGAGTCACAGAAACACGTGAATGTTGCCATACTTGTGACGCCATGGTTTCGCCAATGTCTAAAATTTGCTTTATTCTTACGATGCCATATTTTGAAGATTGTGTTATATTTTGATCCGGCACACAAATCGGAATTGTTTCAAACGCTCAAAAGCTGTTCCTGTTGGACTTGAACCTGCAACAATTTCAGGCCTGTACGAACCCAAAGGCCTCTCCCTGCCACTGATGTGTCAAAGCTGTTTGATTCCTGTTCTAAAGCAACAGGCCTGTATTATCTTTTTGTGTTGCTTTAATTTCAAAGCTGAGTGTGTCACTTTATTTCATTTACTACTGGTGATATGTTGCGTCTGCCGGTGAGGGGCTGGGGCCCTCTTGCGTCGGGCCCCAACGCTGACGGATTTCATGCCAGTTGTTCATTTTGATTTGTCCTAGCATGGTGACTAGAAAGAAGGGTGAAGGCAAGACGTCTCGGTGCTCACGTTCTACTCATAAATCACTCCTCCACCCCAGGGTGGAGGTAATATTAGAGACTCTTGGACCCATGAAGCCCCTGAATACATTTATAAGTTCTTCTTAGTTCATGTTAAGTTCACAGAGGGAAAGTGAGGCAGTGGTTTCTTTATTTTATTCTATTTTTTTTATTTTTTGTACCCAAAAGCAACATCTGAACCTTCAGATGAACCACAAAAATTGGAAGCTGTTTCTGGCTTCCTCCTTCTCCATTATCCAATGTCCATTAAAAATCAAATACAATACAGAAAGAGAAGGGGGGGAAATCCCTTTTTTTAAAGGATATTCGGAAAATGAAAAAATTTTGATCAAGATGAAATAGAAGGGATCTATTCCTCACATCTGATGCAAGTCAGAGAAACAGACTGAGACAAGGAAAAAGAGAAGTAAAGTTGAAGATGATTGATGATCCTTTTTCTCTTTTTTTTTTTCCTCCCGCAGAGGCAGAGAACAATCTCCTAGAAGTGGTGGTAGATTGTGAAGGCATATTTCGAGTATTTTGAAAAAAGCTTTAAGAAAATGCATCTTTTCACTGTCATAACAACAACAACAACAACAACGACGACCTGTTTCTCTTCAGGCAAGGCTGGAGATTTAAGAAGCCTCATCAGATAGTCTCACTGGGGGCTTCCCTGAGGACACAATCACTAATAACCATCATCACTGAATGTGGAGCATTCACTAACAAGCTCTCGGAAACATGATTGCTTCCCCCTTAAACCACATAAAGCTCCGTGGAGTGGAGCCATCACATCAGTCCGAGTGCCACGTGGCTCTTTAAGCTCAAGCAGCCCTGCTTTTTGTCTCACAAGGCATATTTTTGAGACATTTTTAGAAGTATTTTCCGTCTAGTTTTCCAACTGAAGCCCGTGAGTTAATAGAAATCTGTGTTGGGAAGATCAAACAGTTGCAGTATCTGTTATATAAACAGCAACATGATGAGCAGAGGAGTTTCTCAGCAGCAGTTCTGTACTATGTTCTATTTTTAACGTTACAAACCATCGCTGATGCATGAAACTGAACCATTTATGTCCACAAAAAAAAATCATGTTGCACACAAACAGCTCAATTGTTATTTCTTCCCATCATAGTTTTACACGGATGCCAAGTCATGAAAGAAAGAAAAAAAACAACACGTCAGTTTGTACAGTGCACCTGAACAAAAGCCCCGTTAAGCTGCTGTCCAGTCCATTTATAGGATTTTTACAGTAGTCACTCATCCTCACGACCATCACCATCGTCGCGGCCTGCTCCTCACTGATATTTTCACCCGCTTCGCTCGAGAACAAGGTTCTACTTCTGTTCTTGCTCCCGACACTTGAACCTGACGTGTACTTTCCCCTGAGTTCTGGGCTGCGTATGGAATACCGTGCACGTCGAGACCAGACACATGCGCCTCAAAGTCAAAGGTAACATTCTGTCAGGTGATGCTCGTGCTCGGATACAGACAGACGGAGATCCTAATGTTGATGACACACCAGCTCTTCCTGTAGTTTTAATCCTATTTCAGAAATGTTTTGATTCACATTTTTATTGCTATCATGATGCTAGTGAAGAACAAAAATTTCAATCTAAGTATTGAACTTTATTTTTTATCTGGTATGAACTGTGGGCCAGGGATGCAAAGACTCGCTGTACTCATAAGGACAAAAAAGCTCGTCGATAATTGAATGTCAGGATGAAGACTGATCTAATTATTGTGTGCAGGAAACGTAAACACAGGCAGACCTGCTAGAGACGTCAGACTGACCTTTGGTGACTGGGAGCTAGCTAGCATGCAACCCACCCTGCAGTGCTGCTGCAGACAATGAGAATGAGGTATAGCTCATCCCAGCACTGCGAGCGGGCTAGACGTCGCGCTAACGCAGTTGGATGTGGCTCAACTATGATAACTCAGGTCAGATACGGTGGGCCGTGGCTGAGTTTAGGCCGCCACTCTCACAGCAAGTCAATTCAGTCATTTAAGTGCCAAATGTGGGCTGGGAGAGGAACACATTGTGACCAAACATCTTGGAAGGATAGTAACAATTACACATCAACAGAGGATATGATGCTAACCTTGCATGAATGTTATTGGCTCTTTCAAATCATAAAATGACAGCAGTTGCTCTGCTGTTTTAATCACCATGAATGATCGAGTGGAGCCGGAGATGGCGGCACAATCATCTGGAACATTGAAGTTTCTCTTTTACATGAATGAAATGGAGACATGTCGTCTTTGTGTACAGAATCCATGATGCATGTGTGAGTGAAACAAATCACACTTCACAGATTATGTTGAGAAAAAAAAAAGATTTATGAATGAGATGGGGCACGGGTCACAATCTCTGTTCCTCACACACGCCACCAGAATGAAAACAGTGATTAAATGTGACCCGATTTTACATCATTGGATCTGCATTTTCAATCAGGCTTGATGACACGGACTACTTTTAATTTTTAATATACGGACAGATTTGAGACTGCATACACCAGGTCTTGTGGGTTAAAACGAGTTGTTTTACTGCATGAACTGGTAACTGACATACAGTGCGTAAAACAACATATGTATGCATATAAATGAACTCATTATTCTGTGAGCCAAACAGTATTAGAGATGTTTTACATCATTCCTGGGTTGGCTGGGACCTATTTCCTGTGTGGCAGCTGTCAAATGTAGGAAAGCCTTTAAAAATGAGCTGATTACTTTTCCACATGTATCCAGCATGTTCAATTACACTAGATTATGTATTATAATGCAAAGCAGATAAAAATGGAGTCTCAATACACTGCAAATTTAGTCAAGACTGTACAATTCTCTGGCAGATTAAAATGTATTTTGCATAAAGAGCTGCTGTTAAATCAACATATTCATGTACAAGCTTGAGCTACAGCTCAACATAACACACTGATTTGCTGCTGAACTCAAATATGTCACTTTGTTTTAATCACACTGATTGCTTGTATAAGATAAATGAAAACCACAGAGGCAGTTTTCATATTTTCTTGCAGACTGTTTTAGGTTTCACTCACACTTGGCCAGGTCCGAAGCACGATTCTTCCCGGCTGCGCTCATATTGCTTCAGGCAGGCCCGGGCCTGAGCGTGCTCACGTCATTGCTGAGCTGGACACTTGAGCCTGACATTTGGTCAGGAATCCCAGGGGTCAGGTTTGATTTCATTGGGTCACAGTAGCAGGACAGTGTATGTCAGGCTGTGCTGTACAAACCAGAACACACAAGCAAAGGTGACAGGTTTGCTTGCTCAAACTTGCATGCTACGTGGTTACATTGAGTAAATGACAGGCGAAAAGACGAACTGCACATAAAATCATTCTTGCAGTCTTCATCATGCTGCAGCATTGATCATCTGGAATCTTAAGAATGAATGAGAGGCAGATTATTTTGTCCATAGCATAATACCACTAGAGTATATTCATTAAGTCCAATGAGCTGCTGGCTTACTTCATGTTCAATGCAGTGCTCTTCCAGCTGAGCCAGGGTGAAGAACGTGCACAATGCCTACGGCCCTTTAGTACCCAATATGTGGCCTTTCTTGCTCAAAAAAATCAGTACATGGTGAAAATAACATTACCAGTAGACCTTTAAATATCAATTTTACTTAGTCACTTTTGGCATATTGTCATTGACTTACATTAATTTCCTTGTGATTTATAGTAACACACAACTAAGCCCGAAACTTAAACTTCAACCACCAAAGCAAAAATTGCACTTTCACCAACTGGGAGTAAGGCTTTAATACTCTAGTCGACATGTAGTTCCAATTAAATGATCTTAAGACTGGTCCCTGAAAACTGGCTTATGCTGCATACACACAAACACACACACACACATAAAGATGCTACACTGACACTGCGATTGTGAGGGGGTACATCCATTCTCCTCAGAGAAGACCCATTTAAATTCTTAATGGATTTTAGACTCTTAGAGGAAAATAGAGGAGTAGCATTACGGGATATTTCCTTCCCCTCCCACCTCCACATTTCTATAACCCTGAGGGAAGAATGCTGCCCGGTATCAGCATTTAATGTGATTTGACACACTAAATGTGATGTTTTACAGAACATGTCCTTATGTAAAAAGCACTCCGCCACGCATGAATGACGATCTATCCATCCATCCATCTATCTATCTACATTTGTTGTTTTTGAAGACTAAAACACAATTCAAACTCATCTTCTACGTCCCCAGAAGCTGAAAAAGCCAGCAACACTGTTTTTACTTATCACTCAATGGTAGATGTCTAACAACCACACAGAATATTTGCATTTTTAGCAGTCCCCCCCCCCCCCCCCCCCAATTTTGTTTGTCCTGTGTGCACAAGGCCAGATGTGTACATGTACGCTGGTGATGCACTCCTGTCCATGCTTTAACTGTGCTCCTCAGATTTATAATTTATTAGGAAAAAAGTGCAATAATGCACCTGCAAATGGAAGAGAGAAGATGATTTGGCTCGTAAACATGGTTAGTTTTACAAATATAACACAAAAGGAAAAAATACAATTGCAAAGATGAGAAATTTAAGCATTGAATGTGTATTTGCGAGGCATCAAGGATACGCACAGTTGTGCTTGAGGATATTTAAACTGAATTTTGATTCTATTCTTATGCGCAATGTTTTGTTTATGGACAAGCTTGAAAGAAATGGGAGGGATTTCCTCAAGTCTCGTGTTTCACAGAGATGTGAGACAGTTTAGGTGGACCGGAATTCATCTGAGACACTATGAAGGAACTGTACGTGTCTGGTTCTACAGCACATACACTGAACTAAAGATTAGCCTCGGAGCTAACGTTACAGCCATACGACATAAAGATGTTGTTGTACACTATCCTAGTAATTTCCCTGCAGGGAAGTTTTCTTCAACAATACAACATTTTTCTGGACTAAATTTTGGTTAACCAAATTAGCTTTTCAGTTGTAGGGTTTCTTTGACACGGGTGGCAAGGAGTGAGGTCAGGGGTCCAATTCAAACTGCCAAGGTCACTCGATCCTTCACTCTGCATTGTACTCCAGTGTCTTAGAGTCAATATTGTCATTTCCAATTAACTAAAAAAACTCGACTTAACCAGTATCATTCTAATCAATTTGTTCTGACCTTATCTTTCTTCTGACATTTGGTGTTCTTGTGCTGCCGTTGAGACGGCAGCACAAACACACACAAACTTAGAGCCACAGTGATTCATGCAGCATTTAGGTTTATCCTTTTCTGACATTTCCTCTCCTCTGACATAGCTGGGTGCCTTTTAAGTTTGATGTATAAAAACTGAATCGCCATCAATCTCGTCCGGAAATTTTAGAGCATCTAACTGATAGTGGTTTGCACAGCTGAGGGCTGCCTACCACAGAAATGAAGCTCTCCTCCGGTTAATTAATGGTCTGCAGGTAACGTGGGTGGCTTGGTCTCCAGCAGCAGGCAGCAGGGGAGCACATTCTACGGTGAAGGACTGTAATGAAGGGCACTTAGACCGCCTGCCAGGAGATCACAGCCATGATTAAAAGCCACCAAGAGTTTCTTCTGACTTAAACAGATTCATAGCAAAAACATTGTTGCTGTCCAAGATTGATCCAAGATACCACAACCATCCTATTCCTCCATCATATAGTGCTGGTATCTGTACTCTCAAGAGGTGTACACACACACACACACACACATAGGCAACACACTACCGATAAGCACATGTTTGCTTCTAATCTCTACAGCGACGATGAAGAATATTTCTCTGAGGAGTGTATCTGTGATAAATTGAGCTTTGCCCGGCCTTTTATAATTCAGCGACTGTCTCCAAGGTGAAAAGTCTGGATTCAAACAAATCCTCTGCAAATGGCATGTCATTTCTCTCAGGGATACAGTTAGCAGTAGTTCTGTAAATTATATTTCAGTGTGCACATCTTCCTGACAAATATGCTGACAATACACAGCACAACAAATAGAATGGAACATTAGTAATGCCCTCACTAATGAATGCAAAAGTCTAAATAAGACAATATTCAGCAAAAGCCTGCTGGGACATGAGAATATAAAACCTTGATTTGAATGAGTAAACTGTAATCAGTTTTTGGAGTTTGCAGCAGTACACACACACCCCACCCTGACTGAAGCGGCTGCAATCTGCAGTTTTTTCCTCTAAACACAATGGGATTAATTATGTAATTAATTATCTAGTATTGCCAATAAGCCAAAAAATACCCTATGTGAGTACCACTTGCACACAATGTTGCTATAACGTATTTATAGTAAAATGAAAATAATATGGATGGGGCTGCACGGTGGTGCAGTGGTCAGCACTGTGGCCTCTCAGCAAGAAGGTTCCGGGTTCGAGTCCCAGCTCGGGCGCGGGATCTTTCTGTGTGGAGTCTCCATGTTCTCCCTGTTCCTGTGTGGGTTCTCTCTGGTACTCCAGCTTCCTCCCACAGTCCAAAGCCATCAAGAGAGGACGAGGCTGATTGATACTCTAAATTGACTGTAGGTGTGACTGTGAGTGTGAATGGTTGTCTGTCTCTATGTGTTGGCCCTGTGATGGACTGGTGACCTGTCCAGGGTGAAGCCCGCCTCTCGCCCGTAGATACTGGGATAGGCTCCAGCCCCTCCCCCCGCGACCCTTACTAGTAAGGAATAAGCAGAAAATGACGATGGATGGATGGAAATTATTCATGAATATACTTTCCATCCTGATTTACATTCGCATTTTTAAGTCCTAACATTCAGAACTGAGAGTCTCCACATTAACCAGCTATAATCTGATGAATTTAATAAAGCTTACAGGCATATTGTGTCAACTTTGTCAAAGCCTACTGTTCATTTGACTCTGATTATATTGATTTATTACATTTATTGCCTGTGCCAGCTAACTAGGAAGGGGGAATGTGTTCATTTCACCTCAGGTGTGTTGTTTCTTTTCTCTAAGCCCAACCGGCAAAGTTTTAAGTGGTAGAATTGGGCTGAAACTTAGTAGGCACACAAGCATGTTAGTTCTTGTGCAGCTAGCCAGATTTTTAGGCGATGGGGTGCATTCATCTCTCAACATATGTGATACTTTGTGAAAACTTTCTATGTCTGTGCACAAATAAACCTGAGAATTGTTATCCAATACTGCTCTGAATGATCTGGAGTTGAAGTGCATTAAAATCAGATCTCTAAGAATCCCGAAAGTATTAATTTCAGCATGCGATGTTCAAAATTAGAGAGGCTTTCTTGGAAACTGCAGTCAAGAAAACTATCCTCGCAGCTTTCCCGGAGATTTCCATCATGTCAGTTTTTTACCTGTTCGATCATAACAATCCTGTTGCAACTGGGAAAATTCCTTCTGCTGATTATGTGATACCGATATGATCAAAAGATCCAGAACAACAGGGACGTCCTTGAAGCTCACCAGGAAGAGCGCACAGCACAGCAGCTGAGGGGGTTTCATGCAGCGGCAGCCTGCACACAAGTCCCTCCCTCTGGCTTTCCTGTTGCTCTGCACTCTGTATCTGTCAAATAAAGTAGAAATGCCTAAAGATAAAGATATTTTCATCTGACCACAGATAGATCATTGTGTCCTTCATATCATACATGATATATGATACATGATATATATCATATATCATGTGTCATACTTGTGTGCACGTGCTTCCTGTTCCCTCCAACAAAGTTAATGGAGATACAGATGATGTCTCCCTCATTTAAATGTCTGAGTATCGTGACAAATTACAAACATTTGTGAGAATTAATTTTGCCGTCCATCTTCAATGGGAAGGTGACGATCACGTTTTTCCTCATTAATCAGTGTGCATATTGTGACGGGCTTTAGCACAGTTTTTTAATATTATCTTTCTGCATTTGAATAAGCTTTGTGTGGAAGTGTTTGCTTGTGCTATTTCACTTGGCTGCAAGACAAATTTCAGTATTTAAAGAGCTACTATACACTGGCATGGCAGTGGTCTGTAAGGGTTCCTGGGAGCTGGAGAGATCACATGCGCTCAACTCAAAGCGTGGAAGACTGAGAAGACGGCTGCTCTTTAATGGCTCGCAGCCCAGTCGCAGCTCTGTTTGTCCATCTGGTGTTGTGATATTTATGAAATTTATTTAAAATTCCTTGACAAGAATGTCAGTTTATCTTTTTAATTGTTGTTGGCGTTACTTCCTGTTATTACTCTGCACATTTTTGGTTTCAGACTATCAGAGCGTGTGAACAGTTTCCGTGGGCAAAGGTGTGCTCCCAGCTGTAATCTCACACACACCTGGCTAGTCTCTCAGTTTCGTCAGTGTGACAGACAGTAAATCAGCCCGGCCCCTGCAGGAACCCCAGAGCTCAGCTGCACGTCTTACCCAGCCCCTCGTACCTAATACCTTCCTGCAGGCTCTCCTCTCCTCTCCTTCCCGTTTTGTGAACATGTGGATGAAGACAGCTAAGTGTATCCTCAAAAATACTAGTCTTCCTCCCCTTCCAGTGCTTTACAAAAAGTCCAGAGTGTCATTTTGATCATTTAAGATGTAAGAGTAGATAACAAACATACCTTCCATCCAGTGGGAACACTTTCAGCTTCTCTGAAAAGAGGATTTGGAATGCAGCTCCTCTGGTAGTCTTTTGTCACAACATCAGGGAAAAGCTGACACACATTCCTTGTGTTTCTGCTGGATTCTGATGTGTATCTCTTACCAGATGATGCTCGTGTTTGTGTGTGTGTGTGTGTGTTAAGTGGATTGCTGTCTGAGCCGGATGCAGCGCCTGGTTTGACAAAAGCTTCCAGCTTCAGACAGACAGATGTTCCTCTTCAGATAGCGATCTCTGCATAGAACATGGCTGCGAGAACAAAGCTGTCTCCTGCGATTATGCTCCCGCTCCAGCCTGAACCTGGGGAATACTTAATGCACGACGCAGTCAAGACCTAGCTGATTGGAGCCACACTGAGTTAAATGATTAATGCATTTATGACAGTTGCTATATTTATATCCGACACAGTAGCTGTTTGAAGATGATGAAAAGGCAAAAATAAATAAATAAATAAAAATCTGAGCAGAGTCACCAACTTGTTTGCCTTGTTTTTGCTGCAAGTTTCAAAGCCCACTGAGATAAATGAGTGGGGGATATGGCAGCTGGCAGAGTGGAGGCTGTTTTTGAAAAGAGAAACTTCAGAGCAACATTTAATCTCCACCTCCTTACCTAAATTATCCCCGGCAGCTGGAAGAGGAGGACCTGAGCAGGTGATTACCAAAGGCAGGATGTGACTGAAGCATAGATAAGGTTCCGTTGTCCAAATAAATGTCACTACGGTTAGACAAGTAGAACAAAAACACACAAAACACAAAGAGTTTTCATCATTATTCATTGACGGGGAGCTTCAGGGAGTTTGAGTGACGATTGCTTGAAGGGGGGAAAATGGGGGATTTCTTTTTAGGCTCCCAAGCCGGCTGCTACACAGCGATGCGTGGAGGAAGCAGCCTTAATGTGACTAACTGCCGGAGGTTTTGGTGCTCAAAGGCAAGGCTAAGCTGTGACGGAAATGCAATAAGAACAAACAATCTCATTGGGGAGAGAAAACCTATTTGTCGGAGGATGTAGTGTATACCCCTAATCTAAGCCATTGCTCAAACAAAATGCTTGAAACTAAAGGCATATTTATACAGTGATGCTAAAAATGTCCTGTCTTTTAAAAGGAGCCATGCATCTAAAAACCTACAATGGTATTCTGTATTCATATATCATTATATAATTCTGTGTATCACGTGTACTGTGAATAAATTACCACATTTTTTGAATGGAGCAAATTTAAAAGCTTATTTAAACATTGATATTTTGAAGAAGGCAGCAGAACAGCATTCTTGATTTAACTGGATTTCATTGTTGCATGAATTTATGGAGCACTGGATTGATGTATGAGAACTACTGAGTTGTTTTATTTCCCAAAATATGGATCACTTGCCCTAATTTTGAGTAGAAATTGCTTTACAAAAGTCAGTGCTGTTCATAACGAGTAGGAGATGAAGTGCAGGAAGAGATTTCTTTAGTTGCTGTTTTTCTTCGCTTTGTATTCCAGACTTTAAACAGAATAATGGAACATATTTACTTCTCTGAAGAAGGTAATGTGCACCGCCCGTCTGTTAGCAGGAGAACACACAAAGTTGTTGATAGGTTTGACATTTGGTAGGATGATAGAACTTTGAGGAAGTCTACTGGACGTGAAACGATCTGATAGGATGAAATAACATTGTAAAGAAGGAAGCAGGTACTTTTAGAGTCCCTTCTAATCTTTCAATAATTGACAGATGACCCAGTTTGTTTGGCCTCCTGGGCTTACTGAGCCCTCAAGGGGATGCAGCTTAAAAAAAAAAAAACAAGGATGTGTGTGAACAAGGATGTTGTTAAGTTACCTTCCAAAAAGCCTGCAGAAACCTACAGACAAAACTCCTGCTAGCTTGTAAAACTTAGCTCTGGAGTTTAAACCTATTGCAGTGTTCATTCAACACTGTACAAAGAGACAACGCCAGATCCTGTTGTAGGTCCAGATAGATAATTCACATTAATGGGATTGATCATAACCAGGAAAAATGTCACAGTATTACCAAAAACCAATGTACTTCATGACCTCTTTGAGGCGCTTCTCTTTTAAACTATAGCGTGGTACTCAGCTAAATGTCACTGTCTGATGTGCGGAGGATCCAAACGCACCAAAATAAACCAAAACTATTCAAGCAAGCTAAATCTAAAAAGGGAAACTAGCAAAACACTGGGAGGCCAATGACTAACGAACGAGAGGATCTGACAAGAAGTGAAATGGACAACCACATTAAAGTAGGAGTTCAACTAATGACACAACAAGAAACAGGTGGGAGAAGACGAGGGCAGCGAACGATCTGATTGGTTAAGAGACACGAGGGACAAGGCTGTGATTGATAGAGGTTAATTAATGGACAAGACGCAGGTGGTTCACTGAAAAAAGTCGGGAACCGGACAAAGAGAGGAAGTGTAAAGGGGACAAAGACACAGGAGGGAAGTGCCACAAAATAAAACAGGAACTGACTGATGAAACAATGCAAAAGCTACAACACAAGAAAACAATGATGTTCAACCAGAATCCAAAACTAAAGGTTTACACAGTCCACTGCCAAAATAGACCACATCCTCTTTTGGAACAGAAAGTTAGTCAGTTTTATAATTTCATAATGGATGATGGATGTCCCACAATGCAATGTAGAAAGTAAATGGAGTCAGACCTCAAACCTGGAAACAAGTAGTTGTGATAAAAGAGGGGTGGTCTTGGAAACTCTCTCTCATGATCTCTCTGTTCTCAGCAATGACTCCATATTTTAAAGACAAGTCATTCCATGTAGAAAAGATTTGCAGTCATAGACAGTCCATGAGGATGTTTTAATGTGGTGTGTGTATGTGTGAGTGTGGTGGTGGGGGGGGTTCTCAACCTGTACTGCTGCCACTAATCAATGTTCACTTCAACCTTCAGTATATCCTGCAGAATCCCCTGCATGACTGCGTTCCCTCTCTGGATACGTCAGTACAACTCTGGTCTGTGACTCTACTTGTTCAGACGGGAGGTGAGATTTCTTGGTTCAAGTGAGAGGTGAGCTGTAGTGGTCTAATGCAGGTGATTTTAATGACCCTGGTTTTATGGAGCTTCATAAAGTATGGTATAATGATTCCTGACAGGAATGCTGAGCAGGCAAAAGGATACGGTGCACAGCGTCATTCCCCCAACCGCGCACACACACACACACACACACACTTCCTCCCTTCCTAATCACAGCCCTCATCAGCTCCTCCCATTTCTTCACGTCTCACTGCAAATTTATGGTTCCTACTGAATGCAGGCCGAGCTGTTTTGCATATTACCCATCAACCCCTGTGGACAGCACCATATATCATCACACTTGCTCAGTGGTTTGAATCTGGGTGAACAGGTGAGAGAGGGGGAGGCTGAGTCGACTCTTACCTGAACAGCCTTGGACTGTAAATCAGTGAGAATAGAGAAACTAACAGAGATTAGAAGGCTTTTCTAATTCAAACTGATGCTAAAGGATCCAATTGTGCGTTAAGACACATCATTTAATCTAATGAGAGAAAAAAAAGTACAGCCCAATCTGCTGTTTTGATTAAACTTCTGGCTGGCTCTCTGACAAGATATTTTCTGAAGTCAAGGACACAACGGCACATCTAATAGGAAAAAATGTGCGTTTAGTAAGAGGCATTCATTAAAGACAAACATACAGAGCTAATCGAACAATTAAATCAGCGTTACACTGCCTGAGTCTTAACCTGCGTGAATTAAAAAAACAGCAACAGTTGATCTTTCCTCCTGTAATCAAAAGGCTCATCTGTCAAACCGTTTTATTTTGGAATTTTCTGTGAGTCATTAAGTGCGTCAGCATGTGGAGATCTCTTCAGACTCATCAGCCATTCAGGAGACGCCGTATCGTTGAATTGCCTGAGATGGAAAGTGGAGTTCTCTTAACACGGTTGTGACCTCATTTACACAGTTCTGTACATCTAATTACTGCAGCTGATTTGCAAATATGGCAGCAAAAGTGAATTAGTTCAATCGAAGTAAATTATTGCAGTTTGTTTTAAACAATTTAAAACACATCTGCGCATAGTGTGCCTAACTTGAAATGAATTAAACCAAAACTGCATGGACCTCCTGCCGCTATCAGCTGTCATGGTTACAAATTGTGATATAGTTTGTGTTTATCACGGTCATTTTACAACTATGTCCTAATAAGGTAAAAAGTATCGATTGAGTACAACTTAGGTTTTCATAATTAAAAGAGGCAAACTATAGAGAATTGAGATCCATCCATCCATCGTCATCTTCCGCTTATTCCTTACAAGTAAGGGTCGCGGGGGGGCTGGAGCCTATCCCAGCATCTACGGGCGAGAGGCAGGGTTCACCCTGGACAGGTCACCAGTCCATCACAGGACCAACACATAGAGACAGACAATCATTCACACTCACAGTCACACCTACAGTCAATTTAGAGTATCAATCAGCCTCGTCCCCTCTTGATGTCTTTGGACTGTGGGAGGAAGCTGGAGTACCAGAGAGAACCCACACAGGAACAGGGAGAACATGCAGACTCACACAGAAAGATCCTGTGCTGGAACCGGGGCTCAAACCTGGAACCTTCTTGCTGTGAGGCCACAGTGCTGACCACTGCACCACCGTGCTGCCCAGAGAATTGAGATATTTTATACATATATTTTTATATTTTTTTTGATATGAGAATGGAATTGTATTCTAATTTAATTTTTTTTTAAAAAGACCAAAATTAAAGTTGAATTAGAAATGCATAAAACCATACATATTTCATACAGCACTCTTGAGAAATAGATACCTAAACTGCTGTCCTCTGCAGTCGCTGCCATCACTATAGTAAATGTTTGTGCGTGTGTGTGTGTGTGTGTGTGTGTGTGTGTGTGTGTGTGTGTAATAATAGCAGAAATCTGGAGATGCTTCCGTGAGCTCCCACATCATGAAAGAAATAAAAGTCCCGCTCAAATAATCTAAGTGGAGTTCTGCTGTTTGAATTTAAGCACCGACTCGAAATATTGAAACAATAATATTTCTTGATTTATAACATAAAATCTATTCAACCGGAGTTTCTGTGCTGTTGTAGATTTTCAGGGCACTCAAGTTTTAAAAAGCCCCCCACCCGCGCCTCCCTCCTGTCTCTCTGTGTAATGGCTTTCTCTGGATAGATGCCGTCCAGCATGAGGCTTTTACCACCTTCCCTTGAGATGTGACTTTTACAAAGTTCAAGATGTTGCCCTTTGTAGAATAACGAAATACGTTCATGTTTCAGGGATATAATTGGCTACTCAAGATCCAGTACAGTATGTCAGTGGACCTGGGTTTCTGGTTCATGCTGGGTTAACTAAAGGTTTCTAGATTTCAAATTTATCATTTATAAACACAGGAGAGCATCAAGTAGAGGGAACTCAAACTTGAGTGTCTTTTAGTGGTGGTGGTGGTGATGGCCGGACCTGAATGCAGAGAATTGAGAGCAGGCCAGGCAGGACTTGATTAGACTGGAGTTTATTCAGAAAAAACAAAAGCCAGACTGAGAAACTAACCCATCAGAGGTAGAAACAAACGAGAAACACACAAGTGAAGAAACAAGAGACGCATCAACCACCAAACGAAGCAGTCAGAACACAAACTCAAGAGTCAGAGACTAGAAGTCCATAACCAAAACTAGAAATGGTCCTGATGGGACCGTGACAAAGAGTTGAACGATTTTTTTTTTAATACAACTGATGGAAATACAGAGCTGAACTAAACTTAGCCGGCAG
Organism: Aulostomus chinensis; assembly: GCF_037954235.1. Lineage (NCBI taxonomy): Eukaryota > Metazoa > Chordata > Actinopteri > Syngnathiformes > Aulostomidae > Aulostomus > Aulostomus chinensis. Next base: position 12,843,781 of record NC_141332.1, on the reverse strand, counting down.
CACTGAAAGTACACAAGTGTTTCAGGTGTTTTTTTGTAATCAAAACCCTTTTCTGATCACGCTTGAATTAGAATTGCAAATGTCCAAGTGGATGTTGCTGCCTCTATATTCCACAGTTAAGTACAGCATGAATAATGGTCTCTTTCTCAGCACACAGAATCTAAGTGGTGGCGGCGTGGGGGTGTATTTTGGGCACTCTTTGACATTAAAAGAGAAAACGGGGCGAGCGAAGTGAAAGACATGATTAGTCATAGGTGTTCTGGCTGCTATGACGCAAAGTCCTCATGCTGGTTATGGGGTGCATTCATGTAATAAAGGACAGATTCCAGAACTGAGTTTAGTTGTAAAATTACAGTGACGGAAACACTTGGATATTATTGGAAAATACACATAAACGGTTGTGTGTAGTGCCTTAAAAGGACCTCTTGTTCACCCAGATTTAGCCGTTTAGGTGTCTACTCAGAATGGAGCATTATTAACTCCGCCAGCCAACAACAAAAGGAGTATCTCTTGCTTCTAAAATCGATGAGAAATACTCCTACAACTTTTTTACCGGACTATGAATGACTATACAATCTTTAGAGAGAGAAAAAAAACAACATGATACTATGATAACTGTATTAGGTATTTTAAACAATTCATCCAGCCTTTTCCTGAGGTTGGATGAATTGTTTCCTGAGGTGAAAAAGAACCAGAGTGTAGCGGTAACTGGTCTGATACGTAATGCGTTCCATTATGGGAACGTTGGGGAGTGTAAGTCTTCTTTTTCTCATCCCTTTTCCAAACTATGACACTCTGAAAGGGTACTACTAAATCACTGGAGTATACTTTAACTGATTATGGGGGTGGGGGGGGGAGTATTCAAGGGAATTAAGTGTCACTTTTCTCTTTTCCGTTCAATGTGCTGTATCTCTTTGCTGAATAAAACTGACTTTTTAAATGAGAGCAATTTCTAATGTTCAAAGTGGAAGACTGAAAAACGTTCTCGTGTCAAAGTTTATGAATGTAAAAAAATAGAAACTTTTACCCATTTTTTTTTATTTGCAGTGTAATTCGAAAGGAATAAATGCCCATCAAGGGACTCGTGTTGGAAATTAGCTTTGTCTATTTATACATGTGCATTATTGTATTCTTCGCTTAAATAAATAAAACAAACAAAAGACACCGAGGTGATATGAGGACTCCCTCGCTTTCCTCAAAATTTATAGGAGCGTATATTGATCAGCAGCAAAATGAAAGCACCTGCTGCCAAACCGGCTCTGATCCATGGAGCCACTCAACGTCTGGCGCCGAAATTGGTTCAGTAAAAGTAGAGCTACTCAGATATCATAGTATCTGCTCTGCTTGGAGTCTCCATTTAAAATTCTAGACAAGTAAAATAAGAATTTGATATTAAGTGAAATTGAACGTCACAAATAAAACTACATTGTACAAGATATTTTTGTAATCCGGTGTCTCATAGCCATTAATCCGTGAGCCTCTGGCCTCTAAAGGTCATGCTACAGTGGCACCCCAGATGTCCTCTCTAAGTTGGTAGACATCAAGACGTCCATGCGTCCTGAGGAGACTCAGCCAAGATCGTACAAACGTCCCATCACCAGTCACCTCATCTGATGATGTCTCACATTACCAAAGTTTAAATACTGCCCCCCTCATTTCCTCTCAACATGGTACCACCCACAAAAGGCAAACTTCTCCCCCCCCCAGTCACGTTAGGATCGGCCCTCCTACTAAGGCTTTCTCAGACTGAACTGCATCATCCAAGCACCCTACAACTGGCGAAGTGTTTCCTACCTCTTTATCAGTCACCTGGAGGGCTGCATGACATGGGGAAAAGGAGAGTGTGTAAGCTCTCTCTTGACCTGGGTGGGAAGATACACATAGAAGTTTGGAAAACTCCATCATAGATAAAAATCCTGACTCGTTATATTCCACCAGTGGATCTTAGGTTGGGCCTCTATATGGAACACTTTTGTTTCCCCGTCACATCCCACTGATACTGGATCAGATTTGTGGAAATTGGAAGCCAAGTCAATTTCTTGAATTGGCTTGAAGTCAACATGCTCTCCGGGGCACGAGCGAGACCCACAGCGGGGCTGCTGGGAACACCTCACAAGATGCTCGTCCAGCGCCTGTCACTCAGATCATTGCGCTCTCCCATTTTCCTGCTTCCAACACATCAGCTCCAACAACTGATCGTTGCCTAACATACCCCCAACCTGCCCCCCCACCCCCACCCCCACAGGTGTGATTCTAGTGGGAGGTTTAGTATTACTCCCTTCACCTGTCAGACTGTGGCTGATGAAAGTATGATACCACAAGCATCTGTGGTCATACTAACGACTTCCATCAGGTCAGCAGGAGGAACATAGATTATAGTGCCAAAAATGGTGATTTGTATTTCTCGAAGGGAAAGCATATTAAAGATGGCAGCCTTGTTCTTCTTGTGTGATACTGCCCGTGAATCTGGAACTCCTGTTTTGTCCCACGTGTGCAATTTGAATATCCAAACTGTTTTGCTGTTTTGTTTGACGCAAACCAGCACAACTCAAGCTCCGACAACCTCCGAGGGGCATCGGCAAATAAATAATAGATTTTTCCAATTCCAGCTGAGTTGTACTTCTGTTTCTTAAAATCTGAATATTGTAGTAGCTTAAAAAAAATCCAGCAAACTGCTCTTGGCTGTTCGATTTTATGTGAGCGAGGAGGAACATCCTGCTGATTAGACTGTAAAAACAACAAGCAGATTTATTGCGGTCCTCTCAAAGGACTGATAATTTGCCTTCCTATTTTAGATTGTTTATCATCTATTTGGATCCCACTTAGTTTGGCATCAACTGCTCCCCATGTGGTCCACATTGAAATGATGGGGATATTTAACTGAAAAAATAAACTCTAGCTGAGCAAACTAAATACGAGGCCGGTCACACGGAATAATAAGGAAGGTAGGTGCTCTGATGACACAGCTTGACTCAACATTTCCTCTCTAATGTGGATAATTCCAAAGATAAGCAGGTATCAGGTGTCCAAAGACTGCAAGCAATTTGACCGTATCGCTGAGATGTGTCAGGAATTAGAAATTGGTAATCACCTAATAAGCCCCCCCCCCCCTTAATCCGGGCCACGACTGCCGTTCACAAAGCTAAATCATTATTCTGAGCATTAATTGGTTGCCCACCTTCCTGATCACAGTTCCCTTGTACCTCTCTTTATTCATTAGGTAATCATGTATGATTGTCCTGGGGTGTAAACATCAAGCTGCAGAGTAAATCTTCATAATGAGCTGAACAAGGTCTGTGCGACTGGTCCTGAGGGGGAGCAAAACACTATAGCTTCTATAGGTTACTGGTGAGCGTGCTCTGACTGATGCTGCATTTAAAAGGCTAATGAAGAATGTGGTGAGACGGGGTAGCACCCGTGGGGGTGAGTCTGTCAGCACCCATCTACGGAAAGTCACGTTTTAGCATCGTAATATAACAAAGTAGGAGTGGTAATATTCTCCCTGCAGTTTTAGAAATGATTTTACCGTTTGTGTTTTTCAACTGAAGCTAAATTTCAGCTGCACATTGGTTTAGGAACCACACATGGATGTAGATGCGAAATGTGTTTCGTAACCAACAACTAACATGGTGGGAACATTTCTGATTTTGAATGACCTTGTAAGTGACATCATATTTCATGGTTCATCAGATATTTTCTTTCTCGAAGTATTTTTGAAAAAAAATCACCTGATATATATATATATATATATATATACATATATATATATGTATACATATATACACATGTATACATATATATATATGTATATATATATGTATATATATATGTGTGTATATATATATGTATATATGTATATATATATATATATATATATATATATATATATATATATATATATATATATATATATATATATGTATATATATATATATTAATAAAGCCTTCTATCGAAACCTGAATGCTGTGCAGGTTTCCTTGGCTGGAGTGAAAACAGCTGGAATATCCATCCATCCATCCATCCCTTTTCTATGCCGCTTATCCATGAAGGGTTGTGGGGGCCCTGGAGCCTATCCCAGCTGACACTGGGTGAGAGGCGGGGTTCACCCTGGAAGGGGTTCAGTATTTTGCTCAAGTACACTTCAACATGGTCACCGGGGGAAGTGAGGATCGAACCAGCAACTCTTCAGTTGCTAGATGGCCACTCTACCACTAAGCCATGCCACCCCTTTAAAGATACATTGTTTTATTTTCTTTTTTATTTTACCCAACATTTGACAGGTTTATTACAATGCAATCAACTTTTTACAGATGGTGAAAAACTGATTAAAAACAACAACACAAAAACAGGACATTTACTTGGGTCCTAAGAGAAGAATCTAAAGCAGGGGCCCACACTGGTGAAGCTGACGTGTCTCATGAGTTGGGGTAGTCAAGCATGTGACCTACCTGCTTGTGTAAATGGAAATTCAGCTGTATGAGTTAGTTAATGTTCTCCTGATTCCTCCTCTATTGTTTTACATTAGCGCTGCTCTCTCTCTCTCTCTCTCTCTCTCTCTCTCTCTCTCTCTCTCCGCTGTGATTTCCATGGACCCTTTTGGTGCCCGTCAACCTCTGATTCCTGCGATGAGCAATAACTGATGGCAAAGAACAATCCCCAAGGACCAACTACGTTAATTAGCAAGTATTCATTCTTTTCCAAAGTGAAGCGTGCCACAGTTGAGGTTACGGTGAGAAAAAGCTGCAGCTCTCTATTAAAGGCTTAAATGAGTTATTGCAAGGACGTGGAACAGCGGGGCGATCAAAGTCAGTAGGGTCTCTATATGTGAATGTGTGTGTGTGTGTGTGTGTGTGTGTGTGTTAACATATACTGTACAATTATGTGTGCAGGTGTTCATAGGCAGTCACACAGAGAACCTCCCAGCTCTGTATTAAACAAGAGGCATTTACACTTGTGAACAGCTGGACCACTGAGATATCACTTTGTCTGGACTCTTATGGATGGCTTTATCCCCCCCCCCCCCCCCCCCGCCCCCATACATCCAGCAGTTCCATCAACCACGGCCATGTGTTATCTGGAAAAAGCCAAAGCATCTGCTTGTAGAACCACAGAACCTTTGAATGCATATTGACAACACCGAACCCCCTCCAGGCAATTACACACCGTATCTTAGTGCCTGACAAACAGTGGCCTTCATTATAGGCTTTTAGCTGACACCTTACCCCAGCCTTCCCCACTGAATCATCACTGCTAATGCAGAGAATGAAACAGCTAAGAGGTTTGATAAAAATATCTGGCTTGTTTAAACATCATTTTCCTTCTTAATAGTCCTTTTAAAGCTTCCATTAGTGAGGGGATGCAGTGAATGACAACTGAAGGAAGGACTTTAGGGAACACAAGGGAAAGAGGTGATTAATAAGTTCTGATGAGAGCAGAATGCATGGGGGTTTTGAAATTTGGTGAGAGCTTCTTCTTTCTTTAAATAAAGTGGCTTCTCTTTTAAGCTTGAACTTTGGGAGGAATCAAATGATAGAGGTTACAATTAATTCTTGATGTATTTCGTTAGTGTCGGAAAGAAAATCCTGTCCGTTTCAATGTGCCGTGACACGCGCGTGCGTCATTGCAAAGCAGTTCCACAACTCAACATCTAGCAGCTTGAAAGAAATGTGTTGTATATGTAAATGTCAGCGATTAGATTGAAGGAACATGCAATACTGGCAGAAAATGCGATTAAAAGAATGTGTATGAACATTTTATCTTCTCAGTGGAATAATGAAAATGACATATTAATACTTCTTTTTTACTCTCGGTGAAGTGATTTAGTTGGTAGACAACCCCAAAAATTCAATCCGCTTCATTTTTTCCGCACTTTCTGAATATTTGATTTAATTCTATTCTAAAAAACATTTACATCATAATAGTTTTAATCTTCTCCGTCTCTTTATTCTTGACTTGAATCTTCAGATGATTACATTTCCCTCGTATATTTGTGAATAGAAAAGCATCAACAAGGTATTAGAATGTCTACAAATCTGCGAATTGTTGTGTGCAGTGATTCCACTGTTGTGTTGTTGTGTAAGTCCTCTTTTAACACCTGCAGCTTAAAAAAAAAAAAAAAAACCTATCATGGTGTCATCACAACAAAATATCTAAGCGGTGTTTAGAGCCTGGAGGTGCACCAGAGATGACGCTGATCAGTCATCGGCGGATGATTTGTAGATGGAGGCAAGGTGCAGACGTTCGCTGGTCGCTGTCCGAGGTGCTGAAATATCAGCAGCAGCATCTGCAGCGGCAAATGATGTCAGAGGTGCCAAAACATTTCCATCAGTCAGTTGTTCTCCAGGACTCAGTTATAAAATGATGGACGTCAGGTTATCGCACTTACTGTGGCTCCTTTCGATTCACATCTATAGAGCGTTATGTGCTTATATTTTTGTCGAGCTTGAATTGGACGGCTTTGCTCAGGAGGAAGAGTGGACATCTAATATCAGAGGGTCTGTTCCCAAAGACCATGTCCAAGTGTCCTTGAACAACACACTGAACCTCTCACTGCTCCTGATGAACAAGTTGGCACCTTCCACAGGACCCTCCACCATCTATGTGTGTGTGTGTGTGTGTGTGTGTGTGTGTGTGTGTGTGTGTGTGTGTGTGTGAATATAAAGCTTTTTGAGAGAAGGCCATCGCTTAGACCCGCCCATGAAGGCACACAGGCCAATCACGGTACAATACGCTGCTCATAAATTAGATATGAAAAACTATAGGCCCTTAAACACAATCAGTGCTGCTTCTTTCTTCCTTTCTTTTCACACTTTTTTTAAAAACTTTTTTTTTTACTACATTTTTACCAATTGTCCACACCCTCGCTGACCTACTTCAAGTGTTCACTAGCATCAGGTGTGTGTATGATGGTTGACAGAGTCCTGGTTGTGTTTGCTGCAGCCACAGAAATAACCAGAGGTGTGAAAGTGTGAAGGAAGAGGAGAAGGCTGTGAAGAGAAGAAGAGAAGGTGCTGTCAGATGTGAAGAAGCGTTACAATTTGTGTGTCCACAGTGTTTGTGTGTGTGTGTGGGGGGGGGGGGGGGCTGAGAGCTTGAAGATTTGGAGAGGCACTGCAAGAATATCATCTGGATGAGATGAACAAGAGGATCTATTTACGGCATATACAGGAAAAAAATAGGTGGAGAGCAGATGAGAAGAGTTTTGAGAGTAATGGAAGATAAGTGAGTAAAAAATCAGAAGGGAGACATAAGCATCATTTAGTTGATGGGAAGAAATGAGGGCGACAGAGGGTTGAGCTGGAAGAAAGAGGCTCCTTACTATCTGTTTAAGAATTCAGCAAAGCAAAGCTCCAGCAACCTGACAAGACACTCATCAATCAGCTAACTGAACCTAGGAAAAATGCATTTAAGCAATCAAACGTCCTCTCAGACAAACTACTCAGACAGAAAACGAGATCTAACGAGGCTCTTGAAGAAAAGAAGCAAATGAAGCTACAGGATCAGTGACTTTTATGCGGAATTTAGGAAACAAGTACAAACTAAAGAACCACTTAGTCAAGCTGAGTTTGTTATTCAAACTATTTTATCACAGCCAAATGCTCTTTTTGTAAAAATCAAAAACATAATCGGATATTTTTAACTTTAGATTTAAATTTGATTGATTTTTAATATTAACTCGAGTTACTAGGGAAGTGGAATCATGGATCAGACGGTACAGTACAACGCACACAGCTATCTCCTCCTTGATTAACAGCCCTTAATTAGCTTTCTCACAAACTCTTGTTAATCTTGGTGTAGATTTTGGTGCATGCCTGCACCGAGGCGAACTTTCAGCTGCTGGCACTTTCATAGTCAATCTCCAATTAAAGCTGCAAGCAGCGATGAGAGGGCACTCAAGTGTTGGAGTGTCTGGCTGGTCCCTAGAGAGAGAGGGAGGTGAACCTGATAATATTCAGAGATTCCATGAAGGAGCTGACCCATGGGCATCAACTAGGTTGCGCTCGAGGACACACACCTACCATACAACATGTTGTGCATCATATAGTGTCATGTTGATGTCAATCAACTGATGTGTGTTACATTGGGTTTAGGCCAGGACTCTCGCCAAACAAATCAAGTTTGGAAAAGACTCCATGTGCAGTCCAGTTCCCACAATTTCCTGTTCTATGGTGAAAGATGAACAATTGTCCACCTCTCCATGGCAACAGCATGTGATGAATAACTCAATCATCCCAGTAACCAGTCACTGGGTTCTTAAGGTGCTTCTGACCAAATCTGAGATTCCACAAGCAGCAGGATATCAGAGTATTAAACATGACATGTCCTGTTTTCACTGCCAATTTGGCTCAGGGGTTAATGGTCACAGAGAGCATAAATGGTTAATAATCCTTGCAGATGCTCATTCCAAATTCTTGTATGTAACCAACTATTACAGATTAACTTTTTTTAAGTGGTACTTGAATCGTTTCTGTTTCGAGCGGATTTTTTTCCTTATTATTACTAAAGAATCGTGATGTTGCTCATGATGCATCTGGGGTGACTCATCAGTGTCGGATATAATTTCTGCCAAAAAAACAACAACACAAAACAAAAATAAAAGATAAGAAAATTGGGCTTGTTATGAACTGTAAATTTCCATAAGATGCCTACAGCCAAAAAAAAAAAAAAAAGTGTCTGAAACTCTGCTACAGCTCCACACAAATCAAACGTACCCTAAAACTCAACTTTATTACCTTCATCTAAGGGAACATCTGTGCCTTTAACACCTTAAACGTAAAGCGCCTTCTTCCGCTGTTGGTAAATTTAACTCAAATTGAGCTGGAGGAATTATTTATGAAGTACTGAAGTCATCAGTGAGAGAGAAAACAAATCAGGACATTCTGGAGACATTTTAGGAAGATGCCCACATCTAAAATTGTGATAAAAATGAACATTAAGTCAAATTTTGACATTTATTCTTCTCAGAAAGTAAACAGAAGTTGCACTGCCAGATGCAGGATCAAAGTGGTCAGTAAAATAAAGTATCAATTTGTCAAATCTACCCCCCACCCCTTGCTTAACTTCCTCCCCCGGTTTTGTCCAGCTTCGTGTTGTGTAAGTGCTCTTTTGACACTTGCAGCTAAAAACAGCACCACTGCTCAGTGTCTCAGGGTAAATAGATCCACTTTGTTGTCCACAGCAGTTAGAGAGTCTAATATGGTGCTACAGCAGGAACAGCCGGTGCCTGCTATGTGCAAGCTAATGAAACATTTAGCCATATTACTACAGGAAGCACCATGGGGCCTCACTGGTGCTAATTAATTTCCTCCTACTTTCATGTCAGATCTGTTTCTTGTGCTGGATTCAATATCCGACGTGTAAAAAATGCTCCTGGGTCGGTTGTTAGTAGCAGTGGGTGACTGTTCTACGAGATCTCCAAGTTCCGATTTGCCATCTTGTCATCGAAGCTGCGGGGAACGCGACCATTTATGAAATTTTGACATAAATGTGCATGTGGGTGATTCTATTAGAAGTGTGGAATAACTCTCCGCAAGATATGATGTAATATGAAATTAATGCATACTGTGATTGGAGAATCATTTAATTAAGGGATCTCAAATTATAATTTGTGTCAAGATGCACATTTGTTCTAATGGTGAAAAAAATCAATTAAAACTGCTTTGACACTGACAAAATGGTTTTTCCCAAGTGAAGCATACAGGTTTGATGGGCAACAAATTGGCAGAGTGTTTGAGTCGTAAATGTATGCAAATGTCCTGTGTGTGTGTGTGTGTGTGTGTGTGTGTGTGTGTGTGTGTGTGTGTGTGTGTGTGTGTGTGCGTGCATGGGGGGGTGAGGACAGCTTAATTGGATAGCGTTGTTGGATTTCCAATTACAGCTGAAAAACAAAGTCTTGGCAGGGCGTAATGGGGGTGGGAGGAGTGGGGGCGTTGGACATCATTACAGGGCACAAACACAATCTTGTACATGTGTAGTTCTGACTGCTGAGAGAGCACGCACTTGCTATTCAAGGTTCACAGCAGTCAAACATTTACACGAGTTCACATTAGTCTATAAAATGCAGCGATGGGTCTTCATGTTGTTAGCGATCACATCAAAGTAGATTTATCCGAAATGCTGAAATGAAATCAGTAAGAGTGGATTAGAATTTTAGCAAAAAAGCTGATTTACGGATATGAGATGAAGTTTTTATTTCTTAACATTTCCTTCCCAGATCTTTTTTTTTTTTTTTACTGCGGTAACAGTACTCTCTACTGCTGCTGTAGACGTATTTAATGGATAAAATGAACAATGACATCACCAACACGCAGGATGAAAATGACCACGACCTCTTGATACTGAATGACATCACCACAGAAACAATGAAGATGGAAAAGTCAATAAGGAAGCTGTAAATGTTATTTTAGTATGTTCAAACAGAATTACCGCAGGCAGCTGCACACAAATCTGGACCACACAACTCTTTTCCATATATATAAATACATATTAAATCATTTGGGTTTGCAGCAGTTTATCACCCGTATATTAGAATTGGCCAGAATCTGGTATTAATTGATGGTAGTGGCTGATGTTTATCTGTTGATAGGAAAGTTGTATTTATTTTTTAGGTTTCTTGGTTTCCAGTGGAGAAAAAATATCATTGACAACAACATATATACATACTCGCAGACAAAAAATTAAAAAAACATAGGCCCTGAATATTGACCAAAAACATCAATAACATTAAGTCAATTATTCATGAATCTGCTATTCAATATAATACGATTCACCAGTTTTGAATTCCCTGACAGAGGACTTGTATTATTTGCCAAAGCCGCTGTGAGGCTGAGCGTCGTAAGGTTATTCAGCGTCTGCAGAGCGTGACAAGCATTACTGACTTTTGTGCTTTTCTTTTCCCTCTCATCTCTCCAACAGGTACCCACACCACAAACTTGTTTGTGTGTGTGCGTGTGAGAGAGGGTTTATGGGTGATCCTCGCTGAAAAAAAAAAAAAGAAAACCTCCTGTACGTCAGCCAACACTCAGACACTGTAAGTACGCATTGTACCTTCAATCTTTTCTCTCTTTTATGTGCCAAATTTGTACTGACGAATAAATATCACGCAGAGATTGTTTATTTATACAACCGAAAAGGTGAATTCAATCCGAAGCTGGTTAGACGGAGGAGTCATGTGAACGAACAAACTCCATCGTTCTCACTTCTTAGTCATGTAACAAAAGCTCATAAAACCCAATCTTACAAGGATTAAATTCTAAATCCTTTATCTATGTGAGCCATAGGCAAAAGCCTTATATAGTTAAATTTGGCGTTAATGCATAAGCTCTTTCTCACTGACTGATCAGTCTGCTTTAATATGCCATTTAAAATGAGTCACACATAATTATCCTCAGTGCTTTCGCCTCTAACCTCTTCTGCCTCTCCCTCTCTCTCTTCATCACAAGACATTCAACTTATCGTCTGTAAATGGTTACAAACTCTTTATATAAAGCCTCTGTTATGGTTCTACTGTGATGGTTTGATCACACACATTCAGTTTTGTGTGTGTGTGTGTGTGTGTGTGTGTGTGTGTGTGTGTCCTCTGCAGCTTTTGCTCCCATCTGCAATTCAGCATTGATTCTATGCCAGTGAGCAGAAAGCTCATGCAGAGTGATGGCGTCTCTGTTCGCCAGGTACATCAGCCAGTGGCGACGGCCATAACAGCACGGTTGTAAATGACTGCGGTCAATACAGCAATCACATTTGCTGCAGTCCTCAGCAGCAGTCCTGCATATGCAAGTAATACACCAGCACTGTTGTAATAATACTAGTTTTACAGTAAAATATCGTCAAATCAGATCTTCAGCGTAGTGCACCAAAAAACAAAATCTCAACAATCAGACGGCGTCCCCTAATTAGCATATGAAGCGCAAGAACATCAAAAACATGTTGTTTATCCCCGCAGTGCTCCAGGATCGTAATCAACTCACGAGTCTACTTCTTGTCTCACAGAGGGGGCCACTTATGCTTGTTAGGACCCCCTCCATGCCGTATCAGTGTGTTTTATCACTTTACTCGCTTAACACGTTAATACAGGTCTGTCCCAGACATGAAAAAGCCTGCTGTGTGTCTTTTTTTTCTCAAGTTAATTTGAGGTAACACGCTGAGCTGAGATGTTTTGCTGCTGCACAAGTGACTTTGGGAGAACTCACTATCAGGACACTCCCACTGCAACGTAGATGGACTTTTGGTGTAAAAACAGCATCAAGTGTGTTCTTCTGGTTTTGCTATATCTTCTGTAACGACCTCACACAAAGTTTCCTCTAAATAAGACACTAACACATTGAGTTGCTCCACTCTGCACAGGTGCGGAGTGACACATCCGCACAATGAGAGTGACACGTTTAACATGTCCTGTCGCACAGATTCGGACAAACAGTGGTGAAGGCAGAGGACCACAGAAGGCACTGAATACAATGAGATGGTGAGAGGGAGCTGTGCGTGTGTTTGTGTGTGTGTGTGTGTGTGTGTGTGTGTGTGTGTGTGTGTGTGCGTGCGTGCTAGATAGTTGTAGATATCGCTAAGTGTCACAAGCATTACTATTTGTAAGTTCGTAACAACTGTTAAAATTAAAGGATTATAAATTGTGGGCTTACATTTAAATGCCAGTCAGTGGGACACTGGAGGGATTGGAGCCCCATCCCAGTACCAGGAGGACCATTACCAGTGTCTTTTACTTTATCACACGAACATGGAAGGGAAAGCAAACACCCGGGCAACAACATGTGAATGACAGCATGTTATATTATGGCATAGTTGTATGCTAACTGTGGATAATCATACAATGATGTGTATGTTTGTGCTTTATATGAGCCATGTTTAGTTTAACATGCCGATGACCCGATGACGGATCACGAACGTCATCGGAAACAATTCACACTCACTTGAAAGGAGCAAATGCTTTTGGGTTCTCATGACCTACAAGCTGCTCTGCATCGAGCAATGCTAACTGCTCAGAAGGTTGTTCTCTCACCCTCCATGTTTGAAGCAGCCTCTTCAGGAGATGGTGTCAATTAAGCACATGGAGATGCTGCACCTGCATACACATCACATGAAGAACAAAGCTTTTTTTTAAGAATTTGGGGCCCTTTTTGTCTCAGTGCCACGTTATTCCACCTCCACAGAGACTCTGACCTGTCTAAAAGGGCAATTTACTATTGCGTCTATGTACTTATTCTGCCTCACTCATAAAATGTTGTTTACCGTGGTGTAACATCTGAGAGAGTCATACTCAGCTAATCAGACCAACTATTTTATAATCTGGTAGCCATATTTTTTTCTGCAGGTTTACTCGTTGTGGTTTGTTTATGTTGTAAAATTGAAAACTAAAAACAAAACATTAAAAAAGGAGCAAATGCAGCTGAGCATGAATTTATTGCACTTTTATGTAATTACTCTTTACATCTCATCTGGTGAATAATGCGTGCTGCGGCGATGAGAGCTCCAATCAATGAGAGTGCAGGATCTTAAAACTTTAGACCCACCTTGAGGTGGATTATGGACCTGCTCTGAGGCTTGAGACTTTCCTATATCAAAGATAAATGGACTTTAAAGCTACGCTTCATCAAAAAAGATTTTTTTTTGCCTTTCAACTACTTCGAAAAGGTGGTGGTTTTCACCCTTTCTGCCTCACTTCTTCTTTTCTCTTTTGTATGCTCACTAATCCAAAAACACTTGGCTGAATATACGTGGCTGGCTCTTTCTGCACCCTGGAGTCACAGAGAAGAGAAGCAGAAGGTGGGATAAAAACCTCCTCATGAGCACAAGATACCTATTTGTGAGTATTTGAAAGGCAAAATACACATTTATGGTGAAGTTTAATACTGATAATCTGGCTTAACAACCATCTTTTCCAGTTTAAAGTTCTTCTGCTACTTTATTGATGGGACTTCTGACCTGCATCAGTGGTCGTATGGATCAAATTGATTAAGCTACATGCTATTTTAGCTAGGGGGTGAACAAAGTTGTGCCCCCTCCCCCGATTGCACGTGCACACGTACGCACACCTGCACACACACACTCACACGCGCGCGCGCGCACACACACACACACACACACACACACTCACACACATACAGCACTAGGTAAAAATGCTCAGAGAGGGCTTCTCATCCAGGTGTGCTCAAATCTCTTTTAAGACATGCATGTTGCTGTAACAGTATCTTTTTTCATGCCCCTCGCCTCTACATCTGTGATGGGGATTCACAGTTCGGCTTTAACATTTGTTTGTTTTCAAGAGTGGGTGTGCAGGTGTGCATCGTGCTAAACTGTGCTGGCTATTGTTGCTGTCTTTAGAGCTGCATCTCCTGTGTGTGTGGCCAAATGTACAAAATGAGGCTTCACTCTTCAGAAGTGCCTGAGAGAAGACTAGTAAAAGTGTAACACATCTGCTAGGACCAAACCTGAACTAATGTTATGTGAGCCACATCATCTTTATTTAAAGACATGGAAATTAAATGTCACATTTAATTTTCTGTTGGGCCTCTGGAACAGATGAAAGGCCTCTGCCCGAGGAGCTCAACCTACGCACGGGCTCGTACGGAGGGCAGAGGAGAAGCCATGAGAAAGATCTAGATATTAATTCTGCAACTTTTCAGCAGGGATGTTGTTAGTAGGACTGGATTATTAATGATGCTCACCAACTTGACCACAGAGGCTGGAGAGACCAAAACTGTCGGTGTCATCGAGTTCAGTGTGGCAGTAGAAAACTGTGAATCAATCGTAATGTGAAAATGTCCTCAATTGTCAAGGAGTGAACTTGAATTGAACTTATCTTTATTTTTGGTCGGAGGAAAATTACAGTTTAATTATGTTTTTGCTGAGCTTTGGTCTCCTGCCTTAATTGTCTTGGACTGAACTTGAAGTGAACTTTTCTAATTCAGATCTCAACTCTGACTCCTGTGTTTGTGTGTGTGTGTGTGTGTGTGTGTGTGTGTGTGTGTGTGTGTGTGTGTGAGAGAGAGAGAGAGAGAGAGAGAGAGAGAGAGAGAGAGAGACAGTTCATTCAGTTATGCTTACAAAAGACTGATAACATGCGTGACCGAATGTACGGCCTTTTGTCCTTCACCTTTAAGATGGTTTAAATTCTGTGTTTTGTTTTGTGTCCTGATCTTCTGAAGCACTTCCAGATTTCTTTGTGACACTAAACAACCCTAATTCCTGATTCTAATGATATTTTCTCTTGCCCATGAGGGGAGTTTTTTTTTTTAATTATTATTCTCAAGTTGATTAAAACTAAATATTGTCAGATGTGCTCCTGACTGGCACTTCAGAGTCAAACTGTCACAACTGTCAAGCCATGTATTAAAATGATGAGCCCCAGGAGAGGCATGACCCCTGACTGACCCCTAAAATAAAAAAATAAAAAAAACTCATTTTGGACGAACAGTATGTGATGTGTCCTGAATTTTTTATCTGGTAATAATTAGGAGTCCCTAAGTCACATGTCATAGTAGCTGTTGACAAGAATAACATGCTGAATTTTGCACTGTAACAAAAAAAACATGGAATTTTGCTCTCAGGTGTATGTATAAAAAAATACTAAGACATAAAATGCGATAAAAAGAGGTGCGCTTCTTAGTACTAGTTGATGGTACTGGTTTTGAGTCCCCAGGGCAGAGGAAATGGAAGCGAAATGGTGAATTTGCTGAATATGAAGAAAATATATAAATTCTGCTGTTTAAAAAGCTAAAGAGCATCCAGTAAAAATAAGTGTATTCCATATTTCGAGCCACATAATAATAGCTAGATGATTTGAGTCCCTGGCTGACATGAGAAGGAAGCTACTGAAAGAAACTGCTGCATTTTGAACTGTAAGAAAAAAAAGAATAATTTTGCCTAACCCTAACCCTAACCCTGACACAGTTAGAAACAAACATAGTAAAACATTTAAATACAATAAATAGAAGTGTGTCCTATATATCCAGTCTTGTGCTGGTACTGATTCAGAGTCACTTGACATGGAAACTTTCGACAAAAAATGCTAAATTTTGCTCTTTGAGGGAAAAAACAAAACAATCCACTTTGTAATGAAATTCGGATATGACAGGCCCTTACACACCTGACAGAAGTTGCAGTCATTTTCAATTTTTATCATTTAATCAGTCAGTCTCCATAAAAGAGTTTATTCACTGCAGTCAACCAAATTAAAGGGCTTGGTACTCCAGCTTCCTCCCACAGTCCAAAGACATCAAGAGAGGACGAGGCTGATTGATACTCTAAATTGACTGTAGGTGTGACTGTGAGTGTGAATGGTTGTCTGTCTCTATGTGTTGGTCCTGTGATGGACTGGTGACCTGTCCAGGGTGAACCCCGCCTCTCGCCTGAAGGCTGCTGTGAGAGCCCCCCCCCCCCCCCCCCCGCAACCCTTAACAGGATAAGCGGAAGAAAATGGATGGATGGAAATGCTGACATTGATTGGTGCTTGCCATTAACAAATGATCAAGTCACTATGTCACTGTTAAGAATAATGGATCAACCTTAAATGAAAATTAATTTGCAGTTTCTTTATACACTAATTGACATACCATCAAATTAGCTCAACTCTGTCTTCATTATCTGATCATTAATGGAGTCCCCTTCAAAATTACATTCCAATATCAGCCTCAGGAATTCATATTTTTTGAACCAAATCTGTACATGTAAAACAAAATATGTGAAGACCTAAAAAAAAAAAAAAAAAAGAGGCAAAAATCATCATGTGTTTTGATTTTAAGGGACCCTGACATTTCTTACTTTGGCCCCCAGCCAGACAGGACAGGCTACATTCATTCCTGCTCTGGAGGTCTGGAGCTGATTTTTGCTGCACGGCCGCAATGCACCAACTGCAGACGCCTTGTTCAAAGTCGTTCAAGCCAACAACAGTCAGCCAATCCCCTATCAAAGGCCAGGCTCCAGGTTGTAGCGGTGGGCGTTTATCAGTTCAAAAACAGCAGACAGCTCATCAGCCTTTGGTAGAGTCCTCCTTATCTCACCACCATGACCCTTGTCTCACTTCATCCTTGCCCTCACTCAATTTACTCCAGCTTTCTCTTCAAGTACTCAGTTTCTACTCTTCCTAACCTCAGTTTTGTGTTTACTGTGGATGCAACTTTGTTTTTTTCTCCTGCTCCTTGTATGAATGTGCTGCAAGCTTAGAGCAGCCATCAAACACAGTGGATTTTCTTATCTCAGACCCCTTTGAGCCGAAAGGCTCAGAGGCCCTGCGGATGTTTTGCTTCTCATGTTCAGATAGAGAGATGCCAGCTTCTTCTAACACAGCTGAGCTTGTGACACTAAGTGGATATAAAAACATTGCAAATCACTGGAATCAGTCAATGACAGGTAGTCCATCAAACTTAAAGTCACCAAGTTAGTCTCACAGTGAAAAGCCTTTATCTCAGTGGCATCTTCGCGCTGAGATAAGGTGGGATGTGTGTGTGATCATGCTGCCTGTCTTACAAGTGTGTGATCATCTCTCATCAACACGGTGCTCAGCTTCCATCACAACACCGTCTCACAACGAGGCACCCTGTCACAATGGGTGACACAACACTCCAATTAATCACAGAGATGGGCTACTAATGAAGTCATTATTAATGCTGAGAGTTTCATCTTGACGTTCACTTTCCCTCTGAAGGAACGACAGATAAAAAAAATACACATAAAAGGCTTTAAGGCATAATGATGTTGCAAAAAAAAATTGAGTTTGACAGATGAAATATTTTGTAGACGGAGACACAATGAAAGCAAAGTCCAGCTTGGCTGTAGTAATTTTCGTTCTCTCTACTTCTTTTGCGACTGAGGTTGTTAATAACTGTATTACCTGAGGTATTTCTCATTCCTTTTATTTTAATGGTCCAAGAACAAAGTGCTGTGGACCCATTCTCTATGTCACGGTCAAAGTAATGTGAGTCTCCAGAGGCTAAACTTTTACTGTAGAGCTTAACCCTAACCGGCCATCTTCTGAGCAACCCCAGCAGTAAATTTACCAGTCAAATCCTCCATTGATATTTCAGCAGATTTTCTATGGAATTTTAAACCAGGAAGTGACCTGACCAGTGTGCAGATTATATATATGTGTGTGTGTGTGTGTGTGTGTGTGTGTGTGTTCTTCACACGGTGCTTCTTGGACCAGACAACACATTTGCGGCTCCATTTTATTGACCCTTGAAATCATCATCTTGACAGCAGGTAGGCACAGTCACACAAACACATGCGTGTGATGTAACACCAGAACCATCGGAGGAGAGAGCAGGGATCACACAGAGAACAATGATGGACTTGTGTTAAGGAGTCTTTAATGTGCAAACCTGAGAGTTGGCAGAGTAATTGGCAGCAACAGCACAGTGGAGGAACAGCGAGTGAAAACTCCATTAAACACTGCAAGGTCGAAACTCTGAAAACTGCAGCAACCAAGGCAACCAAAAGCATCAGGGCAAAGACAAAGGCAATAATCCAAAGAACAGTCCGAGGTCAGAAACACAAGAGCACTCACTGGAAAAAAAAAAAAAAAGAAAAACACTGTAAGAGCACAGGGGAATGATCTGGCAACTAAAAGGAGGGGAAACAGGATTATATACACAAAAAGGACTAATAAACAAGACACAGCTCAGACGCAGGAGGCGGGGCAGGCAATCAAACAGAACAGGAATAAACAAAGACAAAAACACACGAGGGCAGAACTTTGCATGCATATTGTATTCAGGGGCCTGTGTTGTGAAGAACTGAATTAATAAAACAAGTAGAATATCGCTACAGTAAATGCCTTTGTGGAACAGCTTTGAATCAGATGAAGTGGATCTACTTGTAGATGTAGTCCCCGAGGTGCGACGGTGCAACAACCTCTTACTCACAACCTGAGCTGGTTCCTCAGCCCTCAGGAATCAGCTGCTGCGCTGTACTGAGAATACTTTGCTCCTTTCTCTGCAGGTTGCTATGGTGATCAGTGACCTGAGGAATATGTAAATCACAACTTACCAAGTACACAGGATTTCTTTTAGAAACAAATGTCGCAATGATGTTTTGTCAAAATAATGACTGAATGAAGGGTATCAACTTCAGTAAAATCAAAATGTGCGACGGTTGTGACAGTGATTTTGACGAGAGGTTTTTAAAACTCTGGTCTTTATTTTCAAGGACGGTGAATCCCTGGTAGAGAGGACGGACTGGCAAAGCAAAAGGGACCGTTTGCTATTTCTATGAACTGGACACAGATTGATATTTTAGATTTATGAAAGATTTGATGTACTTAATATTTCAAAAATTCTAACCAAGTAAAACAAAGCAACAAAAAGCAACAACATGTTGCTGCGATCACCAAAAAATGTCAGGCAACATTCTCATTCAATCAAATTAAGAAAGAATTTCTAAGAAAGGCTTGATTTTTAAATGTCAATTTTCAATAAATCATATAAAGTAAATTTTTTTTGTACTGTGTTTGCTGATAATTTCATTTATAAAAGCATACCTTATTGATTCTTTTCTCCTTTTTTTTGTCCCAGAAACAAGCACCCATTATCTTATTGAGATGCTCCTGGTTCTTCCATTCTTCTGTGCCAGGACAAACACCTGGCTCCACCTGTTAACACGCTGCTATAGTAGAAGAAACACTCTTTCTTTCCTGTAAGCCACCGTCACTGTCACAGGATGCAGCAGTGATGCCCTTGCAAAATCAATTTCGGGAAAACCAAGATAGGCCATGCTTGGCACAGAAAACATTCCATAACTGAAACATGCCAGTTCGTCCATGTTTGGCAGCAAATGTTCTAAACATATTTGTTGTATATCTAATTATTCACCGAAAAGAATTGAAGGAGGCCTGCCAATTTTTCGTCAGACTTGAAATTTTCAGCGTGTGGGCTGCTGCCAGCGACTGTGGATAGCGCCGAGGAAAGGTTTCATGTAGCAATGGTGCTTCAAAAACTGCAGCACGCAAAGTGGGAGGGTGGAGAATGCCAACAGAAATGGTTACGCAGTGCTGCTCCAGTAAACTACGCTAACTTGAAAGTGATTCTCACTTCGACTGTAATGTTTTTTTTGTTTTGTTTTTGACCTGAAATTACACAATTACACCTCGAATGACTGGTTTTTGCGACGCAAAAGTCACTGAGAGACCGAGAGGTCGGTGCTCAAGTTAGTCTTTGTTGATAAATGAATATTTACACGGATATCAGCAATTTTCAGAATCAACATGGTGGTTTGCAACGTTCCAACTGCCCTCTCCGTTTAAGCTTGTGACATCTGATAGGATAAATCTGGAGGATGTGCAACCATTCATTGACCCCATCGTCAGGAGCACCTGTGTATTGCTTGTAATCAGCATCTTGATACGCTGCACCTGTGCAACTTTGTAGGAGATGGATTATCTTGGCAAAGGAGAAATGCTCACTAACAGCTGGCAACATTTGCTGCAGTGTTTTGTTCATGTTTTTCTTCGGAGACACACAAAAACATTTTGTGCTTGCTCACGTCTGCAGGTTTGAAGATGGTATGTCATTGTTGTGTTTTGTGGCATGCGTACACTCAAAAGCACGTGTGTGACGTAAAGGCTTTCCAGAGCATGAAATAAGCTTTCCTAGGAATTAATGAAGAAGAGAGTAGCTGATGTCCCCTGCTATTTCTTAATTAAGTACATGCAGCTCTCGTTTTTAGATTGTAAATGTCACCTCGGACCTCATGGCTACCGTTCCAGTCTTTCTTCTTAGTTATGGTTCATAAGGAAAATGTTGAGCCACGGTATGAGTAATGCAGCACTTGTCTTAATAAGATATTAAGAGTGAAGGTCGATGCAGCAGTGGCTGGTTATCAACTATCTCAACACAGAAAATGTATTTTCCAAAGAGGAGGGGGTAGATTCTCCATTTTCTTCCCTCTCTCTCTCTCTCTTCCCTTGACTTCCTGTTTCTCTCTATCACACCCAAGCATGTGTGATGTTGCAGTGTGACGTGTGTGAGTGTGTATGTTTGTGCATGTGCTGTGGCCCGGGATGAGTCAAGGAGGCAGTTGTACGATAAGAAATGTATTGGTGCTCAACCCAGTCTGCTTCCAGACTCAACGACAAGCCAGTGGCGTTCCTCTCGTCATCCAAAAAAACTTAAATATAAGGAAATAAAGTGGAGTGTTGAGAAGGCTGGATTTTGCAAATAAATGTACTTTCTCCTTGAAATAGCATGTCCACGATTTGTTGTTCTAACTTTAACATGGGGTCAGTCAGGGAAAAGAAGAAAATGTTAAAGGTGAAGCTGCCTCAGGCCTCAAAAACACACCGTTTTGTCTGAACCCTACAAGCCTCTGGATTGTGAGCAGCAGTGATTTTTACGGGTTCGCTTGTGTCAGTGTGAACCTTCTAGCGATGTCATAATGGTGCTGCCATTTCCAAACTGCTCCCTTTGATGGGACATTGTAAACATCTTGTGTCTTTCCTGACTTTACTGCCGTCGGTAGTTCATAAGCACGTCATTTGTCTTTTACGCTGCTCTTTGCGCTCTGTTTGGTTTTGTTTCCGTTTTTAAGCCAAGCAGCAGAAAGAATACATGTCATTTTGACAGTAACACAGCTGTTAATTATCGTAATGCAATCAGATCCATGTTTGTCCTGATATTAAAATGTTTGAGCATGAATGTGAAACTGTCTCCATTGCTCTTGTGTCACTGAGCTTGATGTCTGTATGTCTCTGAACTTTAAACTGGCGTCACTCTCTGTTTCTCTACAGGCCAGATATTTCTTCTCCTGTCCAAATATCAAACAACAAAAGAGTGTATGTGTGTGTGTGTGTGTGTGTGTGTGTGTACTTTCTGATCACATCTAGAAACTGTATTGTTGGGAGTTCCATGAAACTGCACTTTCAAGTTTTTGATTTTTGAGTGGTTTAGAGCTGGGAACCACTGAATCACAAGGTCTTGATTCGATTTGATTCAGTATTTATATATACATTTAATATTTATGATTGGTTATACAAGAGATTTTTACTAGTGCTGCAAATTGTATGAAGATGGTCATTTGTAATTCAGAGATTATTGGAGTTACTGTATACTAGACCCGTCAGTCGATTAAAAAAAATTCATCTGATTAATCGTATGGTTGTCCATAGTTAACTCAAGATTAGTCACATATCTTTTATCTGCTCTAAATCTACCTTAAACTGATATTTTTCATTTGACCATATCAACATGGGAGTAGGCAAAAAGTTGCTTTCTGCAAATGCAGCATGTTTATTAGTGTTGGAGCAATGTACTGTCCAGAAGTACAAACAAAACAAAAGATCCATCCATATATTTTCTCCTTCTTATCCTGGTAAGGGTCGCAGGGGGTGGAGCCTATCCCAGCAGCCTTCACCCTGGACAGGTCACCAGTCCATCACAGGGCCAACACATAGAGACAGACAACCATTCACACTCACAGTCACACCTATGGTCAATTTAGAGTATCAATCAGCCTCGTCCTCTCTTGATGTCTTTGGACTGTGGGAGGAAGCTGGAGTACCAGAGAGAACCCACACAGGAACAGGGGGAACATGGAGACTCCACACAGAAAGATCCCGTGCTAGAGCCAGGGCTCAAACCTGGAACCTTCTTGCTGTGAGGCGACAGTGCAGACCACTGCACCACCGTGCAGCCCCAAAACAAAAGATGCACAGAGTAAAAAAAAAAAAAAAGAATTATAAACTCAAGCCCTACAAATATAATAGTAATGATTACTAGTACTAACTTAAGTACTCGAACTATTAAGCCATTCACACAAAAGGATGATATAGAGGGGATATTGCGGGTGGTGCCAAACAATCCAGCATGGTTTGTTTTACGCCAGAAGGGAGCGGAGGGCTCTCTGCATCAGCTATGTGCTTCGTGGACAAGTGATACTTAAGACTGCTTGTACTAAACTAAATTCAGCTTTACAGTGTATGCATGTCACTTTTTTCCTGTCCAGACTGCCATCTGGCAGGGCTTTGAAGTTGAACATTCTATTTAAAACTGACGTATTATTTTCCATGTTAGTCCTACCTTAACGCTCATCTGCTCTGTTTTTTTTTGTTTGTTTGTTTACAAGCTGCAGCCGGCTGCATCTTGTGTATGTGACGAGTGGTGCGTTCACCCCTGGTTTTCCGCTAACTACGGCATGGTCAAAGGGTCAAAAACCACCGTGCGCATTAATCACGATAAAAAAAAATTATCGTCGATAAAGGGACGTTGGGTTAACTAGTTAATAACGCGTTAACACTGACACCTATATTGTATACAGATCATCCCGCAGTGCATGTATCTTAAAAAGAACAGATTTAAATCTTTTTATCATTTTCTTTTATGTATCTCTTTGCCAATATTTGTGAAGTTGCGATGGAATTTTTGATGCTAAACCCTCAGTTATTTTTTTCAGGGGGTGCATTTTGAGTTGGAGGATAACTTGCCTGCAGAAGCGTCCTCCGGTGCAGCTTGGCTGGGCTATAGCATTTCTGAGTGGTGGCTGGTTTTATGGTTTTAGATATGTTTTATTTCCACAGTATTTTTCCCTAGCTTGGGCATCTGACATATGGTTTTTGCTTTTGTCCAGCTCTTCTCTGGTGTCATTCTTTTAATTCCATAAATATGGCCACAGATCTGCCTTCAAACTCTGATGGTGCTTTCAGTGGACCGGCTTCAGTCACGTATTGGTTCTCCTGTCTCTTGTGGACAGACCTCATACCTCGGTCTCACGCGACTAATCCAACGGGGCAGGAAATAGAGTGATACAGGACACAGCATGTATTAGATCGGTCTAGGAATTTATTGAATCATAATCAGATATTTCATTAGAAATTCCATATTTGAAAAACTATTTTTAAGCAAGCCCTAGCTCCGTTGACAAGTCCTCCCAACAATCAGGATACAGTGACATTCCAACTGCAGCTTTGTTCTTGAGCTTTTAGCAACCATCAGCTTTCTCAGTAAGTATGTTATCACAGTGTTTGGATGCTATCATTACTAACTATTGCATGTCAAGCAGTAATGCATTAAATGCATCCATGCAAACAACCACGGTATTGCACCAACCTCTCCCCGCCCCTGTTCTCAAACATCACCAAGGGCTATCACACTGAGCTGCTAAACAAGGGAGATGAGGGACGACGATTCACTGACACGGGACTTCAAGGAGAACAACTCTACTCCACTCAACATCTTACAGCCACAAACAGACTGTGCATGTCCTCAAAGAAGTGACATTAGGAGGAAAGGTGGGATGAGTAGTGAGCAGCAACTTTTCCTTCTATTTCATGAGAACATTTAATGGATCAAGAAAAGAGAGGAAGAAGACCTGCCCTTATTATCTGTGATCAAATAGACTCATGTTCTTGCCTTCGCCATCATGATACAAATGCTCCCCTCAGCAGCGGTGGTGCAGTGCAGTGCACTGTTTTTTCCCAATAGAGACAATTTTATCAATCTCTTCAAATCACCCAAATGTTCCATTTGACACACACCCCGGGCATTACCTGTAATCTTGTTGATTATCTCCACATTCACATCGATTATCACGTGGTTCCTTTCCTCTTTGTACCCAGTTGTCAGTCTGTGGTTGCTGATATGCAGCGACACTATTGATCACAGCCCATTAACAAGGATGAAAGTACACAGTCGCAGAGCAATTCATCACAAGTCACACTGGAGGCATCACTCATCACACCGCGCCACCTCCACTGGAGTAAGCCTCTTTTTGTCAGACACTGTCTGTGCTTCTGCATGAACAATATGTGATGAAACAATGTGTTGAATAAAAAAAAATAGAAGTTAGAAAGACAGCAATCTGTTTTAATAAACATCAAAGACATCAAAGAAGCAAACTAATCAGCTGGAAGGCTCCAACTGCAGTTGGAGGTTAAATAGTGATCTATGAATTCATTCCATCTCAGCTTGATTGCTGTTGTGCCAGTATGCTGGGGTCAGGCAATCATCTTTTTACCAGTTCAATTCCGTTCAAAATACTGTAGCCAGGCTTCTGACTGGATCGGAAAGAGGGAACCTATCAGTCCCATTTTTTCTCCACTGGCTTCCAGAGCATTATTGAATTAATTTTTCACAGTTGCAGCCCCCAGACTCTGAAATAGCCTTTCAATCAGATAACTTAAAATATAAAATACTAAGGTGGTCTGGCTGTCTAGTGGAGCTTCTATATGTTAGTGAGGCTTCTGTATGCTAGTCAGGCTAGTGGAGCTTCTATATTTTAGTGGGGCTTCTATATGCTAGTCAGGCTAGTGGGGCTTCTATATTTTAGTGGGGCTTCTATATGCTAGTCAGGCTAGTGGGGCTTCTATATTTTAGTGGGGCTTCTATATGCTAGTCAGGCTAGTGGGGCTTCTTTATGCTAGTGGGGTTTCTATATGCTAGTCAGGCTCGTGGGGCTTCTTTATGCTAGTGGTGCTTCTATATGCTAGTGGGGCTTCTATATGCTAGTGGGGCTTCTTTATGTTAGTCAGGCTAGTGGAGCTTCTATATTTTAGTGGAGCTTCATGGACTTCTTTAATGACAAAATTGTCCTTTATTAGAGAGAAAATTCACCTCCTCCTGCCATCAGCTGACAACATGGCACCTATAACCTAAGAAGCCTTAGAGGCAGCTATATAACCAGACATACACTTTGACAGTTTTTCTACCGTTAGCCTTCATGAGCTCAGTTCAATAATTTCCTCCTCTAAACCATCCACCTGTCTTCTAGATGCCATCCCAACCAAGCTGCTTAAGGACTCTCTACCTCTCGTGAGCACCTCTCTCTCGGACATGATCAATGTGTCGCTGTTATCTGGTTACGTCCCACAGTCCTTTAAAGTGTCAGTAATTACACCCCTTCTCAAAAAAGCAACCCAGGATCCAACTACAGACTAATATCCAATCTTCCACTTCTCTCAAAATTCTGGAGAAAGCAGTTGCTAAACAGCTCTGTGACTTTCTCCACAGCAACAGCCTATTCGAGGATTTCCAGTCAGGCTTCAGGATTCATTATAGCACAGAAACCGCAACAGTCAAAGTTACCAATGACCTCCTACTAGCATCAGATGAGGGACTGGTCTCTGTGCTGGTCCTATTAAATCTTAGTGCAGCCTTTGATACCATTGACCACCATATCCTTCTACGGAGACTGGAACATGTCATTGGCATTAAAGGAACTGCACTAAACTGGTTCAGGTCATATTTACTAGGTCGATCTCAGTTTGTACTAACTAATGATAACCCCTCTGAAACCACTGTAGTCACTTATGGTGTTCCACAAGACTCTGTGCTTGGACCAGTCCTCTTCACCCTTTAACTGCTTCCTCTCGGTCACATTATTAGGAAACACTCAATTAATTTTCACTGCTATGCTGATGACACACAGCTGTACTTATCAATGCATCCTCATGAAATAAATCAGCTGACTAAACTGGAGGCCTGTCTAAAGGAGATAAAAACTTGGATGACTCACAATTTCCTTCTGTTAAACGCTGATAAAACTGAAGTCATTGTCCTGGGCCCAAAACATCTTAGAGACACCCTATCTAATGAGATAGGTACCCTAGAAGGCATTACCTCG
Organism: Aulostomus chinensis; assembly: GCF_037954235.1. Lineage (NCBI taxonomy): Eukaryota > Metazoa > Chordata > Actinopteri > Syngnathiformes > Aulostomidae > Aulostomus > Aulostomus chinensis. Next base: position 12,817,227 of record NC_141332.1, on the reverse strand, counting down.
GCCCCCAGCATGACCGTAAGGAACCTAGGAGTTCTCTTCGATCAGGATATGTTCTTTAACTCCCACATTAAGCAAATTTCTAGGACTGCTTTCTTTCATTTACGAAACATTGCTAAGATCAGACACATCCTGTCTCAAAAAGATGCAGAAAAATTAGTCCATGCCTTTGTCACTTCCAGGCTGGATTACCGCAATTCCCTCCTATCAGGCTGCACCAGTAGGTCCCTAAAGACTCTCCAGCTGGTCCAAAATGCTGCTGCCCGCATGTTGACGAGAACTAGCAGAAGAGACCATGTCTCTCCTGTACTGGCTTCTCTGCATTGACTGCCTGTCAAATTTAGAATAGAATTCAAAATTCTCCTTCTGACATACAAAGTCCTCAACAGTCAGGCTCCTTCATACCTGACCGAGCTCATAGTCCCCTATTATCCCACTAGAACCCTTCACTCCCAGGATGCAGGGTTACTTGTGGTTCCTAGAGTTTCTAAAAGTAGAATGGGAGCCAGAGCCTTCAGCTATCAGGCTCCCCTCCTATGGAACCATCTCCCAGTTTCGGTCCGGGGTTTGCGGACTCCCTCTCGACCTTTAAGAGCAGACTAAAGACATGCCTGATCAGGCTTATAGTTAGGGCTGCTTAGGCTGGCCCTTAGATATGCTGCTATAGGCTTAGGCTGCTGGGGGATCTCCCATGGTGCACTGGGCTTACCTCTCCTCCTCTCCTCCCTCTCTGTCCTCCTATATTTGTCATACATAAATCATACTCATACGTATCACGAACTCGTCTTCTTCTCCAGAGCCTTCGGGCTCCCCTCATCCCAGATCCCGGGTGCTGCTGGAGGAGGCTGCAGACCTGAAGAGGCTCAAGCTGCCACCCGTAGCTCCACCTGCTCACGTCCCCGTCTGTCCATCAGTCTCTTCCCTTTCTCTCTCTCTTTATCTCTGTCCCACTCTTTCCTTCTGCATATCTGTCTTCCTCCATTTGTCTTCCATCATCTGTCTTTGTCTCTGCCTAGCTCTCCTGCGCTCTTTCCCCCCAACTGGTCAAAGCAGAAGGCCGTCCCCATTGAGCCTGGATCTGCTCGACGTTCCTGCCTGTTAAAGGGAAGGATTTCGGCGCCACTGTTGCCTGATGTGCTTGCTGATGGAGAATTGTTGGGTGTAAATTCATTGAAGGAGTGTGGTACTAGACCTGCTCTACCTGTAAAGAATCATGAGATAACTTTTGTTGTGATTTGGCGCAATATAAATAAAATTGACTTGACTTGACTATATGCTGGTCAGGCTAGTGGGGCTTCTTTATGCTAGTGGGGCTTCTATATGCTAGGCAGGCTAGTGGGGCTTCTATATGCTAGTCAGGCTAGTGGAGCTTCTATATGCTAGTGGGGCTTCTATATGCTAGTAGGGCTTCTATATGCTAGTCAGGCTAGTGGGGCATCTATATGCTTGTGAGGCCTCTATGTATTAGTGGGGCTTCTATATGTTAGTGGGGCTTCTCTGTGCTAGTCAGGCTAGTGGGCCACCCAACTTTACTTGTAATCAGTTAATAGTCTCTGTGTAATTCTACAATGGTTAAAACAACAACAACTACAAGAGTAGCTGTCCTCTGAATATCTAATTCTTCATATTCAATCTTTTCTCTTTTTTATGCTGTTTTCATGCTTCCATAACTGAATTATAGAATTTCATTTTGCATTGCCAGCTGCAACAACAAATATTTGTCAGAGGAATGGTATTACATAGGCTACTGTTGTTTTCGTGTCATGTTGATTGAAAGCAAAGCCTTCACATAACAATGCATTCATTGAGCACTTATTTACTCTTTGGAAGATACTGATGAACAGTGTTTTTGAAATATTGAAAGCCCTGACTAAGCAAATTATTCAGCAGTGACAACCACAATAGGAATAGCGTCTACTTCAATGCAGTTCTCAGACTCTTCCAGATACATGCACCACTGCAGGCTACATATTGTTCTCTCTCATTGATGAGTTGACGCTCTATGAGCAGCCAAGCAGTTATTCATTTCCTCCACACGGGGGGTTAAAAGCAACAGACGGAGTGTTGTAAGTGACCATCTCTGCAAGTCAAAGACAGAAGAGTACCTGACATAAAATCGCCTTTACTAAGGAGCCACTAGATGTCACTAATCAATCTAATCCCTATGTTCACTATTTCCAAGATAAATCTGCATTGCATTGCAACCTTTCTCAAAAGTGATCATTTCAAGATTTGCTCTGTCCTACGTTTAATCCCTGTTAATGAGCACTTCTTTGCACAGGTGCAGAATATGGAGATTATTTTGGGCAACTGACATGCTCACAGAAAAAGGAACGTACTCTGCCTGCTGCTTCAGTATGACGCCTAAGAATGGCTACTTGATGAGGAAGCGCGTGGTTGAACAGGCAGTCCACTGCCTCACGTGCCTGCCGACACAGCAGAGACCTCCAGGAAGAGACTTCAGTGTTGGATGGACTCTTGCTTGTTGGAGAAGTGAAGATTGAACATGTTTTCACTCATATGATGCAAATTTAAGAACACTTGTACACCGTGGAGTTGGTTAACACTTTATTGATGTTGTCCACACATTTATGGTCTGGGTCAGCATATGTGGCTGCTCATCTCCCAAGGGAACATGAATGCAGTTGGCATTGGATCTCACTGTATCCCTTTTCTGACAACATTTTGTTACTTTTTAGCATGACCTCATGTCACTGTGGTATGCACACAGTTTCTGAAAGTCTGTCTACCCCTCTATTCGCCAGGCATGTCCTGTATTGAACATCTTTTGGGATGTTCTGGGTCATCGGATACGTCAGTTTGTTCCTGTCTCTGGGAATATCTGTGAACTCTGCACAGCCTTTGTAGAGGAATATGACAAAATGCCACAAACCTAAATCAATAATCTCAATCATTCTAAGTGAAGGAGATGCGCTACATTACTAAATGTGAATGGTACTGACAGGGAAATTTTTCTATCTCTCAGGCTGCTGGTTTTCCACCACAGATTGTTCGGTGAGACCATTTTGTTGCATTTTGTTGATTTAATGTCTCTGTGCCACCATTTATGTGTTACACACTACAGAAATGGCGCTGCTTGAACAGATGGTAGGGTGAGATTACTCCATTCTGTAGATATGATTTTGAGCGCTACTGTAGAAACATATTACATAACCTCAAAGAAAACAAAAGCTACACAACAGCTGTACAGCAACATGGCCTTTTGGTCCAAACTGAGGCAACTGGACCTTTACTAGACCCAAACAGATGGATAGCTGGAGTACAGCAGCTCAACAGGCCTGATAATTACACATCGTGATGGAGCAGCCACTTGGTATTCCCAGCACACCCACTAAAGCATGAGATAAGTCAGAGGTGGGAGGGGGAGACAGAGAGAGAGAGAGAGAGCAAGAGAGAGAGAGAGAAAGGGGGGATGGGGCTACTGTTCCCTGACCAGCCAGACCCAGCCCTTGTGAATTAACCCTCTCAGAGAGCCATCATGTATGCGAAGGAATCAGTGCTATGTCACCTTCTGACTGAGCGGATGAGTCAGTAAACACAGGCGCTCTCGAAGCCAGAGAGCAGCATCATTGTTTGGAAAGGAAGAAGTTAAGGCAACACAGAAGATACACCCAAGTGATGAAGCGCGGCTGACAGGAGAGGTCAAAGCGAGGATCGTGGTTAATGAGGTGTTATGCTGGTGTGTCCACGTGTTGTCATGTAAATAAAAGATCTGGGCTGAACATTCGTACCAACTGTTGTGACGGACAAGCTTGTTACCTCCGCCAAGGAAGGTGTTTGCACGGCATGTTTGTTTGGCTGTCAGCAGGATCGCTTACAGGTTGACTATCATGAAACATGGCGAGGATGATCCCATTAAATTTGAGGTAAATCCAGGTTACATAGTGACCAAGACCATTTCTCCATATGGACTTTGATGCACACTCCAAATGCACTTACAATTAAAATTCTGTGTTTATGCATTTTATATGGAGCAGGTCATTTCTGATAGTTTTTTTTTGCAATTGATATAACGCATGAATTAACACAAGGCTTGTGGAAACGTGTCAGGATATGTGCTTACACTACGAGAGCGCACAAAGACTGCAGGAGTAGATTGCTTTATTGGCAGAGCGGGGAGGGGGGCGGAGATGGAAGGAATGTGGGGGTGCTATCTGATGGGGGGGGAGTGCAGTCTGTGGATGAGTTTCACTCCGTCAGGCGAGTTGCTGCTCCACTGAATGGCAGCAAATAGACAGAGTCGCTGCGGTTGATGTCACAGCCACTCTGGTTTTTTGTTTTAGGCATCTAGGACCTGAGTGGCTAGTCATGTCAGAGCTAACAGGTAGCTCATTTACAGCCCCCTTGCACATGCAGCGGCTGGAATTGATTTTATAAAGGTCAGCTGTGTTACCCTTCAGTGGTAGCTTTGCCATAACGGTTAGAAACGTCCATCTTATTCACACTATGAAAGGTTAAGTCAGGTAAATAAGGAGAAATATATCAGGGGATAAAAGCAGCTTACAGTCTGGACTGTTCTGTCAGAAAACTTTGGGGAAAGAATTACTCCACGCAGGCCTGACTCTCTCCTTTCAGCTCCTGACCGATGAATCAAATGTAGTCAAGTGGAACGTCTACAGTCTGAGAACATAGATTCAAAATAACCAGCCAAGGAAACTGAATTTCCCAGCTACCTGCGGAAGCTTATTGGAGTATGACTTGAATTTTTTCCTGCTCTCATATTTCACTTTGTAAACCCGCCTCATTACTTATTTATCTGATTTCTACTAAATACAATGCATTTCTCTTAACCAAAATGTCAAATGAGTCCCTCCTTGGCCCAACCATTAATCCTGCAAATAAACAGACAAACAAATAACTGGAAATATGATCGCCAGTGGTCACGTTCTCTCCTCAGAGGAGGTGAATATACAGAATAACTGATCGAGTATTAATAATCATCAGCACATTATTGAATTTCATGTCATTCCATCTTGTAATCAGGTGCCTAACGTGCTGCATTAAAGGCGTGTGCTCCTTCATGGACGGGTAAAAAGGACCCAAGTGGAAGGTTAAGCAGATTGCCTCTGCGGTGTTTAACAAACACTTCCTTTCCACCTCCCTCAGTTTCAAAGACTATATTTGTATTTAGATCCAGCTCATATTGGACAGGGATTACAGCATTAAAATATATCAAAGGTATGCAAAACATTCTCGATTTTATGCCAAACTGGCGAACTTTACTTTGCAACGTTCTGTTGAGCAACTATGAGGTGCTTTACTTTACTTTCCCAAAATTAGATATAAACCTCAGCTCAAGTTTAAATGCTGCTTTCAGGAGAATGTTATTTTGAGTGCAATGAAAAGGAATAAATGATAGAACTGTTCTTGCTTTCATCTGACAGCATAGCTATGTATTTATGACCTCTACTGAGGTGGTGCAGTCATTGGACAGCATAAATTCTGCCTCATGCCCTCTATAAATGTTATTTTTTGGTGGTGTGGAAGAGAGGGAAAGTTGTAACAAGCTATTACATGGATGAGCTGCATTTCTTAACCTCATCCACCTTTTATCAACAAAGATCCTGCTCAGTGACCTGCATAGACGGTAAGGGCGGAACATCTGTTTGGCTAACCTCCTACACCTATGAAAGAGCGACTCTTAACCACCGTGGCGATCCATCACCACTCACTGGCCCTCCTCTCCATAATTTTCTGGCTGTCGGCTATTGGTATCAACACATTGTAGCCTATGTTGGCACTGGCCAAAGGAGAAACATGCTCTCATACACGGTTTTGTCAGTGCACGCAAGGTCTCTGCTGAGCCTCGGGAGCCTGAATGTCAATGTTAATCGTGCAGCTTGGCGCCATCTAAGCCCCAGACACCAGAGTGACGCCATTCACTGGGCTTGTTGCTGCGCGAACGCTTCACTTGCATCACAGACACACACACACACACGTACACACCTCCATATCCAGGCACTGTGCCTGTGGTCTGATCTGCTCGTATGTGAAGTACAAGAAGCTGGTGAAAAATATCCATCAAAGCTGAAGTTGACATATTTTAGACCATAACCTTTAGTGAAGAACTAGTTCCATGAAGGAACGTGACTTCCTGCATGGGTTCTTCATTCTTCTAAAGCATGCAAGTTGTGTTGTTTATAAATTGCTCTCGGTGAGAATGTGATCTTGATTGACAGGTGACCTATCCATGGTGAACCCGCCTCCTGCCCTGCTAGGACTGGCTTGACCTCCACATAAACCTTAATGGGTTCTGCAGTAAAATGGATGGATTTGAAATGGATGAAATTTTCATCCTAATATAATATATCTTTAAAACCTAAAAGATTATCAGATTAAGGGGAATCCTTTTAATTTCTGAAATAATTATTTAAACTCTATTCAAAAGCAGTGACCTTCACTATAACCAGACAATCGATACAAGGCAAAATATGGAGATTGTTTTATGATGGACGAGTATACATGAATCTGAGAAATGTTAACTGGCAATTAAAACCCATTCAAACAGAAACATAAAAAAAAATTAAGTTCCCTGTTGATAATTTTTTTTTTTTGTTTTAAAATCATATACGTCACAGAAAAGGGGTGGAGTTAGAAATTTCACATTTGGTTGTAAAATGATTGAACAGTCACCAAAAAGTCGTGAATTATTTTTGCGTCAACCACCGCAGATAAATCAATTGACTGCCGTGAGCTCTTGATTTATAGCCAGCCTATAAAAACAGCACAGGGACTGAGATATCAGGGTCACATTAATAATGCAGCAGTGAGTCAGAGGAGCTCCTGAGCCAAAAACCAACACGCCGGTCCAATCAAGTGCGACCAAAGAACCCTTCTAAACTGTGGGCGGACGAAGGCTGCTTCTTGATCATATGTTTATACCAAGATTTGTCTCATGTCACATTTATCTCTCTCTCCATGTCTTCCTGCATGTTAACCTCCAACGGTACTTTCAAATATGTAATTTCCCTTGGTGGATCGTGGAGAAATGACAAGGAATGAATCGTTTGACACAAAACAAATATGGCAAGACAGTATTGGAAAGATATGTCAATTAATCCTCAGTGACATAGGGACATTTTTGGATACAACTGTTACTGCGCTTCAGATAACATTACAGGATGTGGCATGACAAAGCCTGTCCACTATCATTCATCTTCATTTGTCTTGGTCCTGCTGCTTGTGACTCAGTGAGGAGAACAGCTGAGGAAATGTTGTATGCTGGGGGGTACGGTGTTTGCTGGTGTTTGCATTTGTTGCTCAATGGAATTTAGAAATAAAGAAAATGTATGAGCGCAGGTTTTTTTTCCTTGACGGTTACTGAACTCCATTTTGAAGAGGTCACAATCTCTCTGATGCTCATTGACTTTCTCGGATCCTTCTTAAACTTTTAGCATCTCCATTTGCATAGACAATAACACCAAAAAAAAACCACACATCTGGGCAAAGCAAGAGATATATCATACTGCGATTGCTGACTGGTTCTCTGCTGCTACTTTTGCCAAGTTTCTCTTGCACTTAGGGGGCTCTTGATTAAATTTAAAATGAAATTTTATCCCTCATGGGTGTGTAGTCTGCTGTGGGCCTTTCAACACATGGTGACCAACTGCAGGGTCGGTCTCCTCTTCTGAGGAAAATTGTCCTCATGTAGTGGCACATTTTTGCCAGCCCTGCTGTTATTTTATTGGATATTTCTTTCATACAAGACATGCTTATTCTCTGACTTTTAGCCCTGGTCTCTTTCTATTTTTTTTTTAATTTAATTTTACAATTTTGCCCCTCGGTGGTTTGATTTGTTAATTATAGAGTGTCAAAATATAGTTGCTACAGGCTAGCGTCTCATTGTTTCTCATGGCTTCCTCCATGATTATGCTCTTCCTCACTTTTCTGCTTCTTCCATGATTTCTGTTGAAAAATCCAAGTTAGCTTTATAAACGAAAAAGAAGCTAGCAGGAGTTTCATGTCAGCTCAGGCTGAGTGAGGGAGACCTCATTCTCCTTTTTCACAACTCATCAAAACAATGGTGAAACTGTCAGTTCAAGTATTTTCGCATTCATACTGTCAATAAGAAGTGGCAAAAGCTAGGAGATTTACCAGTTACTTCAAGGTATTTTACTTTTCTGCAAGCTTGATAATTAATTTGCATACTTGATCCCAGCATGTGGTGTGAAGGTTTTACACTCACATGACTGCAAGACGTAAAATACAAGTAGGAGTCATTGTAAAAGATGGATTGTTCACCTGTTCAGCTGCTCAGGGATCCGCAAATGTGGCCAACAAAAATAGAGACAATTTATTTTTTTGTACGAAGTCGTAGCCATGCACAAGTGCAACAGGTGCATGCAATGTAGCAGCCTTTCTCCACATATCACTTACATGTCAGCAGCCCAAACAAGAAGAATGCCAATTGTTTTTCTTTGCATGAAACTGCTCAACAGCTCAGTCAACAGAGGAGAGTTTCCACACAAAGTTCATGCTGCAACAATCCACTCAAGCCCCCCCCAAAAAAAGCCAGGATACATTTTCAAACAGGCAGCCAGATTTGGCTTCTCGAGGGAAAAGATTGGGTGGCAACATAGAGAGTAAAAGAGAGAGGGAGAGAGAGAGATTAAGAATTAAGAAAGCAAAAACAGAGAAACACTTTCACAGAAAAAGTGAAAGTGAGAAACCAGCCTTTGCTAAATGGATGCCATCTGTCCCTGCGAGGGAGGCCATTTGTGGACAGAGAGGAAAGGATGCAGCCGTGCTGGAAGGCAGGCCGGCAGGTGAAAATAGCCAGAGACAGACAGAGGGATCTGCCCTGCAGCTGCACAAATCTTGTTGTCTGGATCTTTATGTCATATGACACAAATGCCAGGTGGACTCAGCAATTAGCCAGCTTGTCAAGTGATGCTTCCAGATATGCAGCTTTTTATTGTCTAAGCATGGAGGGAAAAGAGGAGTTGGATAGCACTTTGTACCTTGAAAGGTAGAAATGCTAGTTGCTGGTGTGTGAGTGCGTGTGTGTGCTTGTGTGCGCGCGTGTGTGTGTGTGTGCTTGTGCGTGTGCGTGACTGTACACTGAGGACAAACTGTGATGGACACTTAAAAAAAGGGTCCATTTGTGATTGAGAGACAGGATGAAACTGCAAAAGGAAACGTAGAGGACAAGAGAAGAAGGATTTGCAAAAAAGATGGAAAACTAATGTGACCTACTTTCATTTTAAGTCAACTGACTTCCGGGGGTTTTAAATGATCCAATCCTGTAGATAACATACACAATGAAACGTTTATCGGGAAGTGCAGGACTGACTTTTATACATCAACCTTCACATTCCCAACAGAGTGAAGTGGTGCATGGTGTTTCTGCGAGCCTAGCCGGAGTAGCCTGCAGGGACGGAGAGGATTAGGTCAGTTGCCGATGGTTTCATTTGAATGGCTTGCTCAGTGCAAGAGCTCGTCTCTCACTAAAAGTCACAAACCTCAAATCCTTTAAAAAAAATAAAAATGTATCAGTATTTGCTATTTATCATATTCAGCTATTGAAACAGATTGAAGACAGCAGTGGCCATGCTGCCAGAATGACTTTCCTGTTCCAGTTTTCTCGAGGCTGGACATATGAAAGGCAGAGTCTTTGTCCTGAAAGGCTCATTTCACAGCACACTGAGGAGATGATTGTGTCGCCTCTTTCATAATCCTAACAGGATTTTTTTTGCAGATTCAAGGATTTGCTACATGTGATACAAAATGTTGGCAGCCTTTACCCTGTGCTGACAGAGGATTTCTGTGTGATTGAATGGGATACATTGGTATGCAAAGATCACTTTATACATGTCTGCATGACTATATATAGCTGAAACTGAAATTAAAATATCTACTATCTTAACACTGACTTATCTTTGCTGGCTATCAACTCTTTATCCACTTTAATGTATATTTAAATGATGCAGAAAAGTTTCCAGTTGCTATTCCAAAGCAAAGAAGCTGATGTGACAGATCTTCCTATCAGCATTGCTGTTAGCATAATCTGGTACTGTGGTTGAAAGCTATGAGTCAAATACGTCCATCCATCCATTTCTATTAAGCTTATCCATTAAGGGTTGTGACAGGGATTGGAGCCTATCCCAGCTGACATTGGGTGAGAGGCAGGGCTCACCCTGGACGGGTCACCAGGGCCATCAGGAGCAATTAGGGGAAGTGAGGATTGAACCAGCGACCCTTTATTTGCTAGACGGCCACTCTACCTCTGAGCCATCAAATATATATTGGTCTGGTTTGAATTGTGAGAAATATATTCCAGTGGATAATTCATTCTTGTACATTGTGACATTACGCGCCATTTTCCCACTGACACACTCCGTCTGCTGAGTCATTCTCAGTGAATTAAGATGACCGTAACATTTATAATAAACTTTGCTTTATGTCTACGATTTCTGATGTCATTTGGAGTTAAAGAAATGTCTCCTGAGGGAGATTGTGCTGCGCTCAGGATCACTTCTCGGCAATGAATTGCTCATGTGTCCTCCATTACTACGCATTGTCGCAAGGTAATTGAGGTTACTGTCTGTCTGGATGTACTCCAATTCAAGATATTCATTCTTAAACCTTTGACCCTGCTTACTGAAGCATCAAGGAAATACCATTGTTTTAATTGAGGGCAGTTTGTAATTACAGTACCTTAATGAATTTGACATTTAGAATTACAATTTACGTGCTCATTTTGTTAAGATTCTCTATGACAGTGACCATTACAAATTCATACACACGTGTGCGTGTGTGAGTGTGTGTGTGTGTGTCTCAGAGAGAAAGCCGCTAAGAGACAGAAACACATATTTTATATCTGAAGCCTTATCTTGGATGTTGAAATGATAAGAGTAGGGAAGTGCCTTTGACTATAAGCTTGTTTATGAAGATTAATGTCACCGATGTTGCCATGCATGACCATAAATTCACTCACAGCCAGTTTCCTAATATACTTCCGCAAGGGGAACAACAAGCAGAGCAGTACACAACTACAGTGGTGCAAACTTGTCTGGAGGGAAAGTCAGTAATAGTTGGAATTCACAAATATCCTGAATATTTTACTTCCTGAATTATTTAGTCACACCGAGCCCGTCAGTCATGAATAATCACCATGATAGTCCTTGGTTATTGTCTCAGGGCAATGATCCAGTAACAGTCACTTAGGACTCTTCTACTCCAAATTAGGTTTCTGTAGTCGATTCCATCCTTGATTGAAATTAAAATGATTTTATTGACTAGATGACGCTAATCAGAGAGATTAAGCAAAAAAGTGTAACGGTAGAATAAATGTAAATTCCTCATGATCAAATATTAAAGTGGCCAGATGATTCAGAGTGCCGTGTTAATCGGCACTGGAATGGACTCTTTAGTTTCAATTAAACCATAATTAAGAATCTATATGTGAAACGCACCTTTCAAAAGGCTGAGCTACAGTATAACTCCTGCATGTGGAGATAAACCAACTAATTAAATCTGCATATGAATGTTGTGCAACACTCCAATCAGGCTTTTCGAGCACTATAAACTTCACTTCTGCATACCTGCTGGCAGCTACTTATTTATATCAAAATGGCGCACAGTGTCAGTTCAGGCAGAGTCAAGTTCAGCCCCTTAGTTATCGGAATCTCTGCAACTATATCCCCTTCTGTATTCAAGACAATATAAGATTTCGATTAATCTTGTGTGTGGTTATGTCCTGAGACAGCTGCACAATAAATTCCTTTTGAAAATTAATCTCATCCGCTATTAAAAAGATGCCACAGTAATTGTGTCAACAAATAAATACGGTTTGCACGGAACAAACACAGAACTTCAGTAATTCAAATAAAGTTAAAAACAAACCTAAAAGTAAGTGTGTGCTGTTTACCATGCACAAAAATGACTGGACAGCTAGAGTCTGAAATCTGAAAGGTGGAACAAATGTTGTCAGCAGCTCTATGTCTAATTCTTCTGAATAGGACTGTTGCTTCTATTTGTATTCAAAACAGCTATGATGTCCTTTGTTTTTGTTTTCAGAATAATTGGCCTTCTTTCATGGTAAATTTTCTGCAATCCAGTTTCTTAAGGAGCAGCGATGGACATATACTCTGTCACCAAGTGATGGAATTACATAACACAAAAATTATATGTAACTAAGCCCTATTGTGTCATCTCCATCAGCCATAGTTTGTTTTTACATCACATTTGGTGAATGATCTTTGTTTCATCATATGGATGTGAACTATTGCAATGACCTCCGTTGGGATCTAACCATGAACTAACCTCCTATATCTGCTTTATTGGGGAGCAGGGCACATATAAATGTTTGGGCCTTTGGTGTTTGCCACAAAAATAGATTTTAAAATAATTTTATTGGTTTACAAAACCCAAATCATTCTGTCTCGAAGCATTTATGATTTGTTGCCGTGATATGAAGGCAGGTGTTTCCTTGCTACCAGGAAAGACTCTTCTCAAAAAGTCTGATGAGCATATGGCGTTTTTAGTAGCTAAACTCCTCTCAGGAACTGGTGGAAACCAAAAATAAGCAGAGTTATCATTGTAATTAGGTTAATGAGTTGAACACAAACATGACTCAGCATAAATGCTTGTTTCTCTGAGTTTGCTACAAGGGTAAATACAGGAAACTGTTTGCAACACCTTCACCGTATCAACAAGAAGGCGCGAATGTGCCAGTGTTGTGTTTGCAGTCAGTTTGTAAGTGTGTCGAAAAAGGGATTGATTAGTCAATTAATGCATTGATTGGTCCACCAGTGGCATCACCAGAGCCTGTAAAGCAATGCTGCTGCTATGCATTGTCCTCTCCAGCTAATGATTCACCTGTCCAGCCAGCCTGAGAGGATTAAAAAGAGAAAGTCTTTCTTCCCAGAACCTGCTGCAGACTGGAACACTGAGGCAGAGCAGGTAGCTGGCGCCCTGACCACTGGTGCAGGGACCCGTCCAAAGAAGAGCTCAACCATGACCAACCACCTTCAGATTGGCTCCATTTTTCGGGAGTAAATTTTTCTTTCAGTCCGTCCATCGAATTTTCTGAAAATTTATCATGTAAAAAGTTTTACACCAGTAACCCAGATGACCATAAAGTATTTGATTTGGTGCAAAAAAAAATTACAGGAAAATGGAGGAGAGGGAAAATAATGTCCATAATTACCTCAAGAGTTAACAAACTACTCAGCCCATAAGATATTGGACACCATTATTTCAACCAAGCGATGTTTAAAATAACTACATTTCTTGACCAATCTACCATTTTGTTATTGCTGGCTAACTTGGAACCGATGTCAGTAAATATAGAATATCCACATCCATCCATCCATCCATCCATCTTTCTACTGCTTATCCTGTTAGGGTGGTGGGGGGCTGGAGCCTATCCCAGCAGCCTTCAGGCGAGAGGTGGGGTTCACCCTGGACAGGTCACCAGTCCATCACAGGACCAACACATAGAGACAGACAACCATTCACACTCACAGCCACACCTACAGTCAATTTAGAGTATCAATCAGCCTCGTCCTCTCTTGATGTCTTTGGACTGTGGGAGGAAGCTGGAGTACCAGAGAGAACCCACACAGGAACAGGGAGAACATGGAGACAGAAAGATCCCGTGCTGGAGCCGGGGCTCAAACCCAGAATCTTCTTGCTGTGAGGTGACAGTGCTGACCACTGCACCACCGTCCTGCCCAATATCCACGTGGTCAATGTTTCTCATTGGGAATGGAAATAATCTTGCTGCAGCCATGTTCATCCGTAATGATGGTAGGAACTCGGGAAACTCAAAATGGCCGACTCATACAGATTCAGTATGTGATTCCATGGTAACAGCGCACATCAATCACAGACATCCCCGCTACACTTCAGGATTGTGGGCAATGTAGAAATTCTCTGTGAGATTGTGAATAAAGCTGATGTTTCCTATATGAAAAATGTAAAACAAACTTGAGGCTTCTAGAGGAGCAGCAATATTATCACCAATGCTCGCTCATGGTCGACCTCAAATGGTTATTATGGTCATTATGACTTCTAATCAACTCATCTTTGGAGAATATGAATGGGATTTTCACTTCTGGACTCAGAGTTGGTGGTCAGTGTTGAGCTCTGTGGCTGTGAAGGGAACAGACAGCAGCTGACTAGCCTTCTCTCCGTTGTAGTGACGTTATCACTATTCTTTCCACCCACTATCAGTCCATCCACAACAGCTTCAACAAGCTACCAAGAGCTGTAACCATAGTAACGGGCAGGCTTGCTGATGCCCTTGGGGATCATTTCTTGACAGAATTCCTTGGTGTCCTCGCTCAGTAAAAGGTCGGCCCCTCTGCTGAATGGCTGTTTATCTTTGCAGGCGTGCGAGCTTCAGTGTCCTCCGGCTACCTTCATTGCTCTCCCTTCTGTTTAGTTCCTCCACTGTACTCTTCCCGAAATTGAGTGCAAGATTTACAGCTGTACGCTGGGTGCGCTGTTGATACAGCAAACAGATGGAGGAGCCTTAGTTCTTCTATTACCAATACAGTGAGTAATGTGTGTTTTGACGATGTTGGTGGCAGTTGATAGTTTCAAAGTCAGTTTCAAAGTCAAGATAGGGAGAAGAATCAATAGGAATGAGGTCAGGCTGGATAGACGGTCAAGCAAACACCAAACTCTGCATCCCGATAATTATTTAGAGTATTTTCTGGCATCAAGCACATAAAAGCAGAGACTAATTTAGGAAATGCTATAGTCATTCGGTCGACAGAACTTGTTGATTGGATCCCATGTGTAAAGGACTAGGGGACTTTCAGGTTACTGTGAGGACTCAGTGAATAATGGACAAGTTATAAGTGCAGGCTCTTCACAACTGGGTTATTTATATATTCTCATCGCTGAGCTCATATATCTCAGCTCTTCTCTGCTCTCTGAGAGAGGGTTCTGAGGAGTTAGTGACATTCATAGTGACGTGTAGCGATCATGCGCACCTAATGAACGACCGGTCACTGACACCTCCCTGAAGATCCAACAGATGGGTGTCCTACCAGTTACCGGAGAGGGAGACAGATGGCGAATACAGAAAGTCATTAGACTGATAGAAAGATAGAGAATAAATGAGGATAAAACGGCACTGTCAATATCTATGTCAAGAGTAATAGATAAGAAGATAATTATCCTTCTCGATCCAAAACATGTCTCTCTTTTTAAAGGAAGAACAAGCTGGTATAACATCATTTGTCACAAGAAAATCAATAATTTGCGAGTCACGCAGCATCAAATACAAAACCGCATTTGAAACTCATCTTTTTAAACAATAGTTATGAGTAAAAATATTTTACAATGGATGTCTATGATACATCAACCCTCATTTGATGATACTGTGACAGAGATCAGTGACGCGTCTCTAGAATTGTAAATGAGCCATCGTCTTTGTGAGCCACTGTTATCAGAAACAACATGTGACGAGAATTTGAATCTGAACGATTGACTAATGTGACTCAGCCTCCTGTTACTGGCAGTTTGTTCTCTCCCTGTGGCACTCTCAACAATGTACCCTTGCATAATAATCCTGAGCAGTACTATCGTGCTTTTCTCAGTTTTAGCACATCTGCATCATTGACATTGCAATCAATCTCCTAGCTTACAGATATGAACATAAATATCTGGCTCACACACCCCCCCCCCCCCACACACACACACACACACAAACACAAACACATACACACATAATTGTTTCAATCTTTTTTCCCGTCATTTTTTCCTAAGCAACAAACTGACTCGGGTCTTTCAGTAATCTTGCTTTCACCGCTTCCCACACAGGCATCTGTAAAAGAGCAAGTGTGGTTCGCAGCGGTAGCTCAGTCCGTAATGGCAACTCAGAGACCTTTATGTGCGTTCTGTTGAGTCTTATGCCCCTGATAAATGCCTTATTTTTTTAAAGGGAGGCCTCAAATGTTAGATATTTTTTATAGAATTTATTTCAACAAAAACAGTCAAAATTTTTACTTGACTTTTTTTTCAACGCAGTGCAGAGCCAAATGCAACGGGTTGGCAGTGAACAATTGGATTGCGGTGCTCAATGTTGTGTGGCCAAACAACTTTTTATGTGATGTGACACTTTGAGATTGTGGTTTTGACAAATAGGAACAAAGATGGTTCACTTCTTTTTTTCCCCTCCATTCTATCTTGCAGGTGAATGATTGCGAAACAGAGAGTGGTTTTCGCAGTGCGACCCTGTCCCATGCTGCTCCCTCCTCTCAGGGGATGGCCAAGGTCCAGGATGGACAAACAAACGCATGTGACAGGTATTCAGAGTTGCTTCTCTTTGGCGCCATTCTCTCATTGTAAAAAGATCATCATTTATGCTTTGTATTCTTGTTTGTCTGTAGTTCTGCAATGTTAGAGGAGAGCCAAGATGGTATGGACAGTGGTACCCTAAGTCCTGCCTCAGCTCGACAGGTCACCATCCAGCGCCATCCAACTCAAGGCTTCGGTTTCATTGCAGGCAGCCAGAGGCCTGTCATTGTACGCTCTGTCGCTGCTGGTTAGTGTGTGTGTGTGTGCATGTGGGAAAGAATACCAGAGGAGAGAAAGACAGGTTTAAGTAGATCCTAAGATGGCATTAATTAAACTGCATGTATATGATTTCCTATGATGGTTGTGTCCAATCTTTTCTGCAGACGGACCCTCATTTGGTAAGCTTCTCCCTGGAGATCAGATCTTGGCCATTAACGAGGAGTTGGTGAGCGACGCGCCCCGAGAGAGAGTCATAGACCTTGTAAGGTAACATCCTTTACTGTACCAGGAGGGAGGGAGGGAGGGAGGACCAGGGGACCAGCAGCAGGTTTTTGTGCTGCTGGTCCCCTGTTGAAGTAAAGAGGACACAGGGTGGATCAAAAGGAATAAACTGTTTCTTATCGCTGGTGAACACGTCGACACGAAACGGTGAGAGTGAGCTGAGGGACAGAGAGGAAAAGCAGATGTAACCTGGAGAAGCTCTCAAAATACCATGCTGACCGTGGCATTATCTTACCCCCTCCACTCTCCGTTGTCTCTCCGTAGACGCTGTAAAGACTCCATAGTTCTCACTGTGCTGCAGCCCCATCAGGTAGTATAATAGGACACTCGCTCTCTTTCATGTACCCCTCCCTCAGGATTTCGCTCACTTGTCATCAGTCTTAATATTTTCACTCCTTTCATTCTGAATCATACAGATGTACAGTACACAACAGTGGAACAGTGCACACTGATGCAGCGCAGACTTGCATTAGTATTCATGGCCATTCCCGCACATTACAGTAATTTCTGTTTTCTGGTAACCCCCTTCAGAAAAGCTCTATGTAGGCACATAAACACCTACAGAATATCTTATTAAATAGAAAGGGAATGTGCATCCAACAATGAAATGAAAATGTAACTTTTTTTTTAACGCATTACTTAACTGGATATTTTTAGCAGATAAAAATACTGAGATTAAAAATGTAGACGAATTAGAGTCTGACTTTGTTTTTTAATGTGATCATCTGAAGCCTGGATTTCCATGTTCCTATAATTTATTCAGGGATTCTGCTGGGATTTGACTTGGTGTTGATGGCTCTAAGTGGCTAACATCCTTACTGTGTTCACACCAACAAGCACAACAAATTATAATTTGAGCAGAGAAGCTGCACATTTAAAGCTGGTTTGCAGTTGTCGCATTGCAGCAGCATTAATCGGTTCTCCAAAACGTCTTATTAACAGTCACAGGGGGCTGTTTCTCTTATTTACGTCTCTTCTTTCAAGCTGATTCAACAATTTCTCTCTCTTGATTTCCATAGTCACCTAAGTCGGCCTTCATCAGTGCAGCCAAAAAGGCCCGCCTGCGAACGAACCCGCCTAAAGTGCGCTTTTCAGAGCAAGTGTCCATCAGCGATCCAGATTCAGTAAGTTGGTCTTTCTCTACGGCTTCTGCATGCAAACACATGCTGTTAGCCTTTCGTTCGCTCTCCCACTGCACATTTCTTTTGTTTGATCAGCATTCACAAAAGCTTCAACTATCCTCTCACCAACCTTTTATTTCAGTTAGACTTCTCTACCGTGTGTGCACGCATGTGTGCATGAGGGTGTGTGCGCGAGCGTGCGTGCGTGTGTGTTCGGCCTTGAATAAATTGCTTTTCTGGCTGGTTTAAATTCTCACAGGAGCAACCTAAACCTCAAAGGCATTCAACATTTTCAATCTACACAGCATCACTAAGAAATCTTGAAATTTGGGGTTCTAGCTATCCGGGTCATTATTGAAAATGGTGCAGTTCCCATGATGCTACAATTCACACAATCCTAATCGACATTTTTAAAAACCTACAAAAATACTAGCTGTACTTGAGTCATATTCTTTGATGTTGTACTGATGCAGCTGGATACGGTAACAGAGGATGGCAAAGGAGGAAAAAAATTAGCATGTGTGCCGGTTAATCTAAAAAGCAGCTAAACTTCACATTTCCCCCCATGCATCCTGATGCATCACATCTATTTATTCACACACTGGTGTTGTTGTCAGCATCTGAGCCTCCATGTGACACATTTTGGTCAGTTAATATGTGTTGCAGTCACACTTGCAGCCTCAGCTGCAGCTCACTTGGTGTTCTGTGTCTAATATTAATCCGTAGACTATTTAAGAAGCAGGTGACAGGTGTATTTATGGCATTTCTGGATGTGATGTTTACATCACATCCAGAAACTACTTACAGGTGTCTCAAACAGATTGCCAGAGTGCATAACGCAAGAAGGAAATCCCGCAGAAGTGTCAAGAGTGCACAGCAGTTTTATATCATCTAACAGGGGATCCGCTAACACTGATCACATGCCACAGCCTTTAAAGAAAGATAAAAAGGCTGCTGCGTACACTGTAATTTTAGAAGGAGGCAAAATACCAACATCAAACATAGGTCAACAAGAGAGGCAAAGGACCCAAAATTTGACAATTCAAGCTTCTGCCCGTACTGAAAAGCGGACCATCTACTGAAGTAGCAAGCTACAACAACTGATTCTTTGATTCTTGATTGCTTGTTGCACTGAAGAAAAACAAAAACAAAAAATGAGTGGGTATATACTGCAGATGCAGACGTGAGGACGATCCCATACTGGGAAAACGGTGTGAAAGAAAGTCTTCAGGCCCAAACCTGCAAACAAGGGATGAAGTGGCAGCTTTCAGAGCGCAAAGCGTATTTAAAAATGAAACCTTAAGTAGAGCTGATGCTGAGAGAAATGTCATTAGTTTAAACTGTGAAAAACAAAAGCTTGACCTCATTATTGTAGTGACCAGCAAAACAAGACGGAAGACTACAACAGTTCATTGTGTAGGGGGCAGAAATTCCATGGGTAATGGTTGTTGAGACATTTCACTCTGTCAAACTGATCCCTGGTCAAAAAAAAAGTCAGCTGATCAAAAGGAATCTGAAATCATTCCTATGAGCGCCACAGACACCTGTAGAAACTTCAACCATCGGCTGTGAGGATATTTCTCAACAAAGTTGTTGGGATCCACTCTCTGGCCCAAGGCAGCCGACAGCCATCTCCTGCTTTCAGGCACGGCTTAAAAGGAGGTTGCAAAGCAAATAAAGTTGGATGTAAAAGGTGACCATCAATGCAGGATCGATAAAGAATCAGAGCTTAGAGGAAAGGACATCTCATCACTATGTTCTATTTTCCCTAAATCAATGGCAGACAACAGGACTGCTCATCACTTGAACCACCTGATAACCTTGTTAGCCCGGCTGCTCCACCTCCATTTTTTTAAGGAATTTTACCATCAAGTTTGGAAATACCAGAATAATGTGAATACCACCGTTTTCCCATTACACCTAAATTTAGACCGTAGTTGAAGGAATATGTAGGTTTTTTTACTGGCTTCTCAGTTGCTGCTCTGAATTGTTCACTTCTGATCTGAGTTGAGAGTACACAACGTGGAGGGAAGATGATTGATGATACAGTGCTGTAGCTACCAGACTCTGCCTCCATTGATTAAGCTACGCCTGGTCTTCCTATTTCAATGCTGAGCAGTGTGTTGACTACCTAGACTGATGTTTGAGGCCATGTGTAGACCTCTCCTAAACCTTTGGCACCCGTGTGGAGGAAGATCTGTAATTCAGGCAGTGCTGGCCCAAGCCTTTAGGGGGCCCCAAGCAGAATTTGATTGTGCCCCCCCAAACACCACCATCATCACACAGAGTAAACTGTGCTTGATGATTGTGGACACATGATGTCACACTATAATGTTACATTATCAAGTATCATTGCAGACGGATCATGAGCTATTGTCACCTGGGCCACAGGTGCATAAGGAAAGGGTGGTGCCCTTTGTTCAAGAGTGGGTGCAAACTGGATGGGGGGTCTGAATTTGGTAATGTGATTTCTTGTATTCTGGTGTATTTTTGAGCTTGCCAGCTAGAGAAGGGCAATCCCTAGATTTGTTCAGATTCATAGCATTTTGCTTTTTGACTTATTGTGGTAGTGACTTGTTGATGCACGAGTCACGACTCAAACGATGGCAGGTATAGTGACCATGAAATCAGACCTTTCTTGTATTGAATTATTCAGTAAATTATGTTGTCACTTCTTTAAGATATTTAATACGTTAAAAAAACAACAACAAAATAAAGCATAAAAAAACCACTCGATTGGGGGCCCCCTGGTGGCCTGCTTATGCCTTGGGCCGGCCCTGAATTCAGGGACAAGCCCTTTCCAGTCTGCTCAGAAGAGCAGCTTGTCCAGCCTGCTGAATTCCTAACGTCACCCAAAAACAGACTGTCAGGCATCTGCTGAGAACATGTCAACTAACCACATTTTCTCAATGGTACTGTTGCAATAAATCCACGTCTATATACTGTCAGGAGTAAAACCAATCATGGGGTCAGAAGGAAGAAATACAAGAGGAAGATAAGCATTGATTTTGTCACATAATTATAGGGGATTTGATTTGGGCTGCAGGGCTGATGCCCTCTCCATCCCCTCAGGTCTTACTTTGAGATACTTCTTATCCTAGAATCACATCTGTGGTTCTTTGAAACGACATAATGACAACTGAGTTATTTCTTAAAGAGGGGGAAAAAAAACAGCAACCCAAGGGGAGATTACCCATCATATCCCAGCAAGGCCGAACTGCATGTCAAAACTTTTCTTCAAAAAAGTGCATTGAGAAAAAGCAGCAACCTTGGCTGAGTGCTTGCAATCTTCCCATCCAATCTTCTCTGGACA
This sequence comes from Aulostomus chinensis, assembly GCF_037954235.1. Classification (NCBI taxonomy): domain Eukaryota; kingdom Metazoa; phylum Chordata; class Actinopteri; order Syngnathiformes; family Aulostomidae; genus Aulostomus; species Aulostomus chinensis. The sequence goes on along the minus strand of NC_141332.1, from coordinate 12,796,020 downwards.
ATATGCATACTGAATCAAGAAATTGAATAAGTCCAGCTCTGAATCCTGATAAAATGCACAGGCGGGGGGGGGGGGGGGGGGGGGGTGTCATCCTTAGGCAGAAATTTAGTCTCTATTAAACTGTAGGGGTATCTGCTAATATATCTCTCCATCAACGGTGTAATTTCCACAACGGACGGTGGGGAAAAAAGCACCCATCAATTCAAAATTACATTTTTGTCCACTTTTATAGCTACAGGTTGATTAAATTGTCTTGTCTGTGTCATTTTACCGTGCAGCAGCCATAACACACATTAAAGAAGAGATGAGTTGAGAAAAATGTTGACAAGCTCCTTGGAGTCACCTTCAGTTATTGCTCTGGGCTCAGCGATATGAACGTCACACAAACGTTGCAGGGTTGCTGTTTTTTTTCTCCCTTCATGTATACCTTTATAACCAAAAGCACTTTAACAAATTTACTCAACTTTTGTGTTTTCTGGTTTTGTTTTATTGTTCTTGACAATCTTTTGGCACATTCTCACACACTCCATCACTTTTCTTCGACTAATCCAAAGCTGTTTCTTCTCTTTCAGACAATGCTCAAGGACGACTCTTTGCTACTCATACCAAATGTGTTGAAGGTGTTTCTGGAGAATGGACAGATTAAGTCCTTCACCTTTGATAGCCGTACCACTGTTAGGGTATGTATTCACAGCCGTTGATCCTATGTGTACCGACTATACTTCATCTGCTCAGCAAAATCTGAGCCAATCTCAGTCAAGACTATGTCTCGACTATAGATTGAAAACTAGTGCTACGGCTCCTAATTTCCCTAAGGACATTAAATGATAAATAGGCCATAATAATTTATACGTCCAAAATACATTTTGTTAATTACTTACAGGACAAGTGTGTAGGAGAATTTAATGGCATCTAGAGGTGAAGTTGCAACTCTAACACTCGCCCCTTTTCAAGAATCTAGGAGAACTTTCCTGTTGCCATCAAGTGTTATTACATTGTAACATTATTGCTGTGGCTCCTAAATGATTATACAAATACAATACGATTAAGCAATATTTCAATATTTTTTTAATCCATTATTGTCCGAGATGTACTGAAGACCTGATGGGAAGTCTAAACAGAAATTTACAGCCTTTGATTTTTTCCATTCTGGGTTACTGTGGAAACATGTCACTGCAACACTCTAAGCTAAAATAACACAACAAAAGTTTGTTAGTTCTGGCCTGGGTCAGTTGATGAGTCTTTCAATTTTGAGCATTTCCACCATAGTACGGTTTGCAGTGAAATATTAAAGCAAAAAAACATGTAACTTCAAACCGCTGTGTTAATCGGAGGACAGCCAGATAGTAAATACAGGAAGAAGGTCCTCAGGTGTCAGAGCATCCACAAATTCAATGTGCACCAGGTTACAGGAGCTCACATTCTCATCACAAACAAACTCCGAGGTTTGTGTGGATGCGCAGCAAGACCACTTCTTTAACAAGATCTTGTTCTGCTTGTTGGTTCACCTTTTATGCGCACCTGACTATGACTGTGTTCACACCTGCCCAAATAAACTGTATTGAAGGGGAACCTTCCAGAATTTGATTCAACAGAATTGAATAAGGTAGGTGTGAAACTCCCCTTGGACTAAATTCAGACCAAATCTGGTGCTATGACAAAAAAACAAAAAAACAAAAAAAAACAGGTTCTCTGCAGGGGTTGGGGACACGGCAGTGCAACAACCCTGAAGGAGAGTCATATTCGGAGGAAAGCAACATGATGTCACACTGAGGTAGCCAATCAAATAAGCCAAAGATCAGACCTGCAGATATCGATGCGAAGAAGCAAAGATGGACTATGGAGCACTCTGCTGTTTATCGAGCAACACAGATAATAGTCACACACAAAAAACACATTTGGTCTGAAACTGGCCTTAAAGGTTAAGGGGATTGCTGAGCGATTCAGATGACTGAACACTAATGAAAGCATACAGTCATTAGGAATATTTTAATCCATTTCTGTAAACACACCCCCTCTAAGCCTACATACTGGTCATTAAACAGAGGTCCACAAGGCCTGTCACACATACAGTGAATTAACAATTTCATTATATAATTTGAGACCTGGTTGTTTTGAGAACATTTCAGCTCTGATTTTGCAAGCCTTCCCATCAGTTGTTGGAATTTAAAGTCTCACCAACATGATTTAAGACATAAAGTAGTAAATGAATTCAGTCAGAGGGCATTTCTGTCTCGACGTCAGTCTCTAAAATGAGTCCGACATCTCCAAGCAGACTCATTAAACGGACTCCATTAGATTTCACAAATCTCCCCTCTGCTCATGGAGGGAGAGCAAGAGAGAAAATGAGAATCACAGCATCACTTTAAAAGAGATGGTTGAAGCTCTCCCCTGTCAGTCTAATTAAATGGAATTCAAGCTTAATAAGAAGGCAGAGATCAATAAAACAATAGCACAAATTAAATCAATGACAGGAAAGAATGCTCAACTGTATGCCCATTAGACTGTCTGTCGACTAAAAAAGCTTTCCTGCCGTATGTCCGAGACAACCCATCAACTTCTGTTGTTCCGGTTTCATCATCAAGCCTCTGATAATAATGAGACTTTCAGCCAAAGTGTAATAACGTTTCTACACAGTAGAATCATGCCTCTAGTGTTGGTTAGTGAGACGGTGGGACTCTCTAAGCAGAATGAAGTTCATGGAACATCTTTGTTGCTAAAAGTGAAAAAACATGAGAATGAAGTGAAAAACCAACATAGCACTCATCACTAGGAGAGCACCATGCCAAAGTTTGCTGAATAAACATGGAGTGACTTCATTGTGAAAGTAGCTTCCATGCATTAAACCTACGTATATGTCGATGCACAATGTACGATATTCTTGCCACAGTATTGTTTTTCAATCACTAATCTTTTCCCATCGCTCCTTCCAGGATGTGATCTCCTCCCTGCAGGACCGCCTCTCGCTGCGCTACATTGAGCACTTTGCTTTGGTGCTGGAGGCCGGTGGTCTTGACCAGAATCAGAGGTTGCATCTGCTCCAGGACAACCAGCCTCTGACACATGTAAAGACAACAGCATGAGTAAAAAACTTGCATCTAGAATGTGACTGCGATTACTGACGGACTTGTGTATAAAATTAGCGTGAAAAGCCGAGCTGAGACCATCAGGTGCCACAGATGCATCCGAAATATGTTCGACCCTGTTCACCTATGGAAATGATATGATGATATGCATGACTAATGCCAAAGATGTGGACAGTTATCCGGCTGATACTGTCATATTCCCTCAGGTGGTGCATCGAACCTATTTCCAGGGGATGAAGTGTCTGTTCCGCATCTGCTTCTTCCCCAAGGACCCTGCAGACCTGCTGAGAAGAGACCCTGCTGCGTTTGAGTACCTCTATATACAGGTAAAGCACTGGATTAAAGGATTTAAAAGGCTGTCATCCAATCCCGTGATTCCAACACACCAAGCAGTCCTTAAACATGCCATTTATAATCAGCTGTGTTCAAAACATTTTATCACGTCCTTACAGAGCCGTAATGACGTAATCAAGGAGCGCTTTGCTATGGATTGGAAATCTGACATCACGTTACGATTGGCTGCGCTTCATATATACATCACTGTGTCCTCAGCAAGGCCCAATCAGAAGATCTCTCTCAAGCATGTAGAGTAAGTCCATAATTATCCTTCAAAAGAACTTTGAAGAAACAAAAAAGTATACGTTGTATTTTACCATTATCAATTACGAGTGCCATTTCAGTTAGTCTAACTGAAAATTTTGTTCATTCATTAAATCCAAATGATTAATAATTAATCCGGATGGTATTAAAAACTCATATTACTAAAGGATCATTTTTCCTAGGCCGTTATGAGACAAAGAATTGCATTGCTAAGTGAAATTACATCTCCCCCTCAATTTGCTCATTTATTCTTCAAAACCTCAACCTAGCAAGTAATTAGCTTCTGTCATCATAGCCACGGAAGCAGAACAGATCCACTGTGCTTGTAATGACTCAGGGTGGCTGTGTCAAGTCAAGAATCAATGTATGCTAGGCTCACTGTGTCTTCTCAGGGGTCTCCTCATTTGAGATATCTGTTTCTTTTTCTTTATCTCTATCACTGTTTCTTTATGTTTCTTTTACTCAGTCTATACCTCTTCCATCTCCCCATCACAGAAAAGAGTGGGGACTCGAGCCTTTCCTTCCACTCACTCTGCTTCCAACAGTCAAGGAGAAGAATGTGTGCAAGACTCTGTCGCAGTTGCTGAAGACCTACCAGCATCCGCCACCATCGGGCAACAAGGTGCTGCTCACTTATGATGTTTAATTCTAACCATTTCCGTTTTTTAAATATCTTTGCAAGTGTATGAGTATAGTTCTGCTGCTAATAACGTGCTGCTGTTTTATCTGGGAAAGCTGAGTGAAGAAGAGAACTGTTATAACACATTTGCGTGCGCTAGAGTGTTTTTTTTTTAAAGAGATTTAACTTCATTGTGTTTTGTGGGTAAGTCTAGATGCTAAGCAATCCTACCTCCAAACCCTTCATGTTTTTAGATATAACTGTTGCATAAGACTTCATATATCGGCAATTGTGGCTCAACAGTGCCTCCACAAGGACACAGTGAGTGCTGGAGTGGGATTCTTCTTTCAAAGATTAAATTCTTATTGAACATTATGTTGACAGGTCCCTCCTCTCCAGGGGAAGCTGCAGTACATGCGTGTACTCAATGACCTCCCACCTTTTGGTGGAATACTGTTCAACACTGTTGGACTGGTAATACACTTTGAATCTTTATGTATAATATTATATATGCAACCTTCTTTGCTTCAAGAAAATGTGTGTAATAATATATGTATCCTTGCTTCATTCATTTTCTTTGTGTGGCTTTAAAACTGCACAAGTCACACAAGGAGCTTGTTTCTTAAATGCAACATGCTAAGGATTTGTCTTAAGACAACATTTTGAATTACATACAGTATTTTCCAATGTAGATAATTGAATATCTTCTGTCTTCCACTACAGGATGAGAAACAATCAGCTACAACTCTACTAGTGGGCCCTCGACATGGCATTAGTCATGTGATTGACCTGAAAAACAACCTCACAACAGTCCTAACTGAATTCAGTAGGGTTGCCAAGATCCAGCTCTACCGAGAGAGCCAAGGAGTGGCCCGTGTGGAGGTGACAATCCATGAGGGCAAGGTATTACAACTCAGTCTTGAAAGAGACATAGTGCAGTGATGTTTGACAGAGGCAGGACAAAATATTTTGCAGCAAGGACATCTTGCGAATGACAAATATGCATTTCGTATACCATGACAAAGTCCTCAAAGATATGGTTTCTATTAGCGTGCACGATACCTCTCAACAATATGATAAATTCTATTTCACCAGGTCATTACAAAGCGAGCAGGCAATGCTCATTGCCTGTCCTCTAAAGTCTCCTAATTCCCCTCCCCTCCACCCCCTGCAGCCCCTTGTGCTACTCATGGAATGGCCCGATGCCAGTAACTTTGCATGCCTCATCTCTGGCTACTATAAGCTGTTTGTAGACCCTAAGAGGACCATCTACTTTCGGACCCCTGGTCAGTCTCAGCTGACCAAGGCAGGTATGTTGGAAGTCTTCTTGGCCTGTAGTCATTAATTTATAAGCTCTGATTATGTGACAATGTATGTCACATGTAATCAACATTGTTAAACCTCTGTTTTTGCTAAAACATCCATTTGACATAAAACATCCATAACACATTTAGGGCGGTACAAGTTAAAATTTATTTCCTTCAACATTTAATCACCACATACTGACAATTTTCATTGTACTTTCAGTCTACATAGACACTGAACTGCTTTTTCATAAAGTGAAACCCATGCCTGCAATATTCAGGTCGTCCTAGATATACCATCCCATGGCGCCCTCTGCTGTCTCGTTTCATCTCCATCTTGACTCATTGGAATGAGACACTCATTCTTTCCTCCAAGACAACATGGAATTTTACAGTGCACTGGACTTTCTGTTGTAATTACAAACATTTACTCAAACATGAACAGATCCTCTGCCATCTGCTGTCTCAACCCAAGGATCATCATACCATCACATTCCACCAGAATCTAACCCTACAATCTCAAACTTCAACTTTCAATATCCATCTCTGAAATAACAACTTATCCCCATGTGACCACCAGCTGTTGCCTCTGCTTTCCCATCTGGATCTTCTCTATCCCACTAGTTCTTAACACCTCAAACTGTCCACTGCTCTGACAATTCTATCCTCAGATTACAGAAGCTCCCACCATGCCCACCCACGTTCTGGGGCAACCAGCTTGCCAAGTGGAGCGCGGCGAGGAGACGAGAGGGAAAACTCACACAGGGAGTCAGGTTCTTCAAGGGCCATAGTTCCTGCAGAGTCTCAGCATCTAGGTCTGTGTCATGTCCACCTGCGTGAACAACAGCAATTTCGGGAGCTCCAAACACATGCTGAAGCTGAACTTGACATCAATGAGAACTTTATTTCTCAGGAGCCCTCTGGGCGGCCTCGCACCAAGTCAGACCCCACCCAGCAGAGCACAGAGGAAATAGCTGGGGTTTCAGAGACCCAACCAGTGGAGAATGCAGGGTTTAGAATCAGAGCCCTGACAATGGGTCAGTCCCAAAAAAACTCACGATATTTTTGTGACTCCTGCAAAGCCAGACACAGGACAGAAGGTTTATCATCAGCAGTTAACAGTGGTGGTAGCTCAGGAAAATACTGCTCAAGTGCATGTGCCTCTCGGGATGGAGGCGCTGTTGATCTCATGGCCCTACCACCCCCAGGTAATGAAGAGGAGGATGAGGAAGAGCCTAATGTTGGAGGGGAGAAGCTGCAACTACCACCGCCAGCGATTGCTGCCCCACCACCTGGCTTCAGGGACAATAGTTCCGATGAGGATGACTCAAAAAGAGGAAGGAGAGCTCGAGCTAATGCCAACCAAGGGATGGTCTCTGGGAAACTGTCCCAAACTAAAGAAGATGTCCCTGTGACACTGATTGATAACGTGGCCACAAGAACGGTCCGGGATCATGCCCAGGAGCTTGATGATGCCCTGGTGTCTACCTTACAGGCACTAGAGGCCTTGGCTGCTTCAGAGGACTACCCCCATCACCATCAACAGCCAACACAGACTGCAGGTCAACAGCCTCAGTCATGCAAAGGCCCACATCTCACTCAAAAAATTAACAGTTGTAATCTAACAGATCCAAAAATGTTTCCTTTTTTACATTATGCGGTACATTTGCAGTGCAACATTTTTTTATTGCTACAGTGAATTTCTTTCTTCAATGGCAATGAAATAAAAATTGTATGTAACTATGCATCTGTTATAAAAACATAACAAGGAAGGAGTTCAAGATTACTTCCTACCTACAGGATGTTAACTTAACAAAGTGACTTTTAACTAAAATTAGACAAAATTAAAGACATAGTGCGTAGATTATTGATCATATCATTACATTTTACACATTACGTAAATGAAAGTAACAATAGCTTACTATAATACATTACAAAAGGTAAAAATCTACCCAAATGCAAATGTATCAATAACAGTAAACACTATAACACTACAACAATTAAATATGTCTGCGTTTGTGGTTTTGTTCATCTCTGATCTTGCTAATAATGTCCTTTGTTGCCTTCTTCCTCAGGGCTGATTGTCTTAGCTGCCATTACCCCTGAGTCATCATTGGACTCGGGCCATGAAACCAACTCCTCTGAATTGACAGATGTTTCTGAAATGGTGTCAGCGATGAAGCAGAACCAGAATCAGGCTTACCTGCTGGCTCACCATATCAATAAGGAAAGCCGCCTCTGTCGGCGTGACTTTCCCCTGGCTATCCCTGGATGCACTACAAAGACAATTGGGACTGGAGCATTCTCTGTGGGTCAGATCCGTGCTGGCTGTCCACCCAAGCAAGTAATCCTCAGCAAGACTGTTCCCTTTAAAGTCAGCCCCAGTCAAGACTCTGCAATACTTAGTGTTGTAACGGAGCAGAGAGGCAATCAAGACACTACTCAGACCGAACAAAAAGCGGAATTGAAAGTAAACTCTGATTCCACCAAAGCAAACACTCCTGATCCTCCCTGTAAGTCACCTGAAGAACTTAAAGTGTCTGAAGCTTCACTATCAGCTCAAGTCAGTAAAGACCAGAAGTTATCAAATACCTCTGGGGATACAAACTTCCAAACTTTTTCTGAGGGCATAACGGGAAAGACAACAACGCCTCTTAATACAGACCCTTGCAATGAAGCCTTACCTATTCTCTTGCCTGTGGACAGAGCTGCCTCTGTCAAGATTTCCCTCACAAATATGTGCCAAGATGCCGAGACTGCCTCTAGTGAGACCATGAAGCCTTCAAGCTCTGCAGAACTTTTACAAGTCGATGATCTTTTCTGCACATGCCCAGTAAAACAGGAACCTGGGCCTCAGTTAAGAGTAAAAGATCCACAGGTTCAGAAGGTGGTAGTGTTTCAATCATCCTCCCCCACAGATGATGAGCGTCTTCGGGCTAAAGGCCTCCAACTAGCAAACAGTAAAGAAAGTGCAGTAAGAGTAGGAACAGATTCTAGTTTGACAAAACCAAGCCCTCAAATACAAACAAAGTTCTCCCCTCGTTTGCCTCCAAAATCTGAGAGAAAAGAAACAGCTGAAAACAAGACTGAGGTTGCCCAAAGCAAATCTCACCCCGAGTCACAGAAATGCCCCATAAAATCCTTACCTATCTTAGATGAACCAACAACATCTAGCTCATCTGTTGACAAGGTCTCTACTCTCCCGACCAGAGACCCAAAGAAACTTGGTAGTTTTAAGGGAAAGTCCCAGCGCAGTGCCCCTTTCTTGAGCTTTAGAAACCTTCTTTCAGCCACATTCCCTGCAAGAATGCGCAGAGAAACAGATGAGCGAAGGGCTCAGTTGCAGAAAGTTCGTCAGTATGAGCTGGAGTTCTTAGAGGAGCTGTTGAAACCCAAGTCCTCCCAGGGAGAGTTTTTGCCCCAAGTATCACCTGTGCCCTCAGGCACACCTTGTGCTTGCCAGCTTCGCACCAGCCCCGTCCTAAAGGCACCAGGTATCTCCAGGGAACAGCGACGCAGCTGTGACTGTAAGCGAATGTGCCGAGGCATCCGACTACCAGACACACCAGTTGGCTCCACAACAGAAACACAGCACAGAGGCAGAGAGAGAACCATCCAGAAGACCCCTCCAGCAGTGTCCAAAGTCCCACATACCCAAGGTGCCACAAGGAGACCTCAGACATTGGAAATCAAAACTACTCGAATACGTTCTATTAGCCTTGAGTCCAGAGAGCCCAGGGGAGAGCAACCCTCCTGCTCACCAATATGTACTTCCCAAACAGACTGCATGGGAGCGCCACAATATAAGAAACTTCAGCGGCGATACAGTATTGGAGAGCTGGATAATAGCACTAGCACACCTGTCTATGCTGAGGTGAAACCCAAAGCCAAGAGTCTTGAGAGGGAGATGGAGAGAGTGAGGGCCACAGGACTTCGGCTGCCCACCCCAGTGGAGCCGGTCCACACGCAGTCTCACCAGGCAGAGGGGAAGGGAAAGAAGGGGGTGTTCTTTATTCAGGGAGAGGAGTTATCACGTGATAGTAAAGATGTGAGTGGAGAGGTGCTGCTGACCTTGCCCAGTGAAGACAGTGATGACAAGGACAAATGCTGCTCATTCTGTTTCTGCTATAGGAAGTGTGAGGCAGCAGATGAAAGCAGTGAGAAGGATGAGCTCTCTTACTCTATACCGCTTCAGGTTCTTCCAGGCATGGAGCTGGACTCGAGTACTTTCCCTGTAGTAAGCAAAACACTCCAGGTTCTTAATGCAGAGGACTGCAGTGGAGAAGAAGAGATGGAGGAAGAGGAAGAGCCACAGGCACAAGAGATTGACCTGAGAGCACGCAGTACACTGGAAGGAAGCCTGGCACGGGTTCAAGCTCTACAGGGGAAAACTTTCAGCTTGCCTGATGGTTTCCTAAATGCCCAGTTGGATGCTAATGAGCTGCTAGCCATCCTTCGTCAGTGTGCCAATAGCCCACAAGCAGAGGGTGAGGCTCGTCTTCAGCCCTCACGAATTGCAGAGTACAAACAAGAGCTGGCAGTACGCTTCAAGGAATTCAGAGCATCTTGTCGTAGAGTGGCAAGCGTCGAAAAAAGCCCAACACGTATGCTTGCTGTTGTCACAGCCAGTTTTCAAGTGTTGTGTGATCTGACTCAGACCTTCATCAAACTTGTCAGAGGGGTTCGTTCAGAAACCCAAAGGCTGCAGCTGTTGAGAAAAGTTGAGGAAGTAGCTATCAACTACACTTTGCTTCTGCGTGCAGCAGAAGAATCAATGGGACACTCAAGCAGCCTACCTACAAAAACAGTGAGCCCTCAAGTTTCCTCCACCACCAATAACATGAGCTCACTCACTCGACCCATCAAAACTCTTCCTGCCTAATAAGAATAAACCTAGCGGGATGTAATCAAGTCCTATTGAAATTCATTATTTGTTTATAGTTTACTTTTTTTTTACAATATGTTCGATGAATCATCCTCAGTAAATATTGCGATGCAGCTGTTCCACCCCATGTTTACAGGCCCTGAGGCAGCCTTGTGGATCTTGTTTTGAAATATAGAGACACCAAACTAATGCACAATTGAATAAGAATCCTACAACTGGGTGATACAGGGCGTATCACCTCATACCAATATTCACAATATAAATAAGTCATTATGGTATAATATTTTATATATATGATGTAAATTTTAGTTGTGTCTATTTAGAAAATAATATAAAGTTTTGTGAAGAAAAAAAGGTGACGAATATATTTGAAATGTATGAAGGTCAGAGAACTATAAAATTATATTAAATAAATTGTAATAAATGTATGCTCTGGACAAAAATATTTCAGATTTTGTCAAGTAGCAACTTCTGTAAATTGCATATCCTGAAGCATTGGTTGGTTAGATGGTGGTGTGTTGGTTTGTTGAACTTTCTAACTGTTGTACTGCAAAACTGAACATTTCTGTTGGCTATGTCTGGCGTAGTGATGCAAGAGTCAAAAATGTAAGTGGCAACGGTGGACAAAGAAAACCCTGAAAGACTAGAATGCCACATTAAACTACAATAACTGGCAGACCCATTCCCACACTATATAACTGTGTAGGTATGAAATACACCTGCAATCGCAGACAATGTAGCAGAGACCAGAGTCACACTCTTATCCGCTGTACAGTGATGAATTGTAAAGAAGGGATACTCAAACTGTTCTTAATGCACAGAATGTATTTTACACCGCCCTGAACCTTGTCACTTGCAGCTCACTAGTCGTGACTCATAGTTTTAAATCAACAATCCCCTTGCAAGTAAGCTTATCTTACCTTAGCTTAAGTAAGCTTTGCACAACTTCTGAAATTAGCTCTGAATTTGAAATTTATCTTTTAATGTTTGATTCAGTTATTATAATTAAATCTGCTGCTGGAAAACTCACTTGAGTCCACACCACCAGTTTTAAAGCTAACGCTTATCCGTTTCACCGGATCCTTTGTCTTTATTCAGGTTTTAAGACACAGTACGAAAAATCTGCTTTCTATGTGCTGTTATACATTGTGAAATCTAGCAAATATATAAGAAACACATAAAGTAGTTTTCTATGTATTTTAATAAAACTAACACATCTGTTTCCTGTCTGAAATCTTCTTTGTGTCCCACCCTCTTGTTATTAGGAGAGAATAAGAAAGGATTCATAATTGTACTGGCCTGAAATGTATACAGGACATACTGTTAAAAGAAAGTGCTGTCAAACCAGTTTCATTGTGAAAACAAAGCTGGCACAAGAACAAAGTCAAAAAGTCCACGTTGCTGTTTATTGTCCAAAAAATACCAATCAGGCTATTGGCATATAACAAAATACTCAAATATTAAAAAAAAAAAAAAAAACAATTAGACAGTAGGTTACTTATTTGTACTTGAGTGTATTTTGTTACTTCACTGTGAAAGTAAATGTACTATACGTCCTAAATCACATTGCTCCATTTTTAAAAGACTAAATGCCAGATGCTAATCCAAAGTTACAAACAACATGAATCAACTATGGGGCTCTTTTTAATGCACCTAAATATGTCACCCTGGTTATTTTTGATCTATTCTGTAGGCTCTAATTATCCCTTTGTGTGATGTTACATGCAGATGCTTCAATGTAGCTGTTTAGTCCATTTAAGAGACCTCATCCTACACTGAAGGTTGCTCAGAATGTTGTCACTGCACAGCTTATCTTGGTAGCCACAGGCACTTTCATTTAACAGTTTTTCCCTTGCCGTTTTTGTGGCTTTTTTTTTTTTTTTTTTAATTTCCATGACCTTATGCAGAGTTCTTATGCTTTCCCTTCTGTATTAGACTTTCAGGGGCAGACACTTGGACCATTGAAGATAACGATGATATTGTTTTTAAAGATACTTTTCCAGTTCTATAGTGGAAAAAAACAGGCAAAAAAGAGAGGCCAAGGTGGCAATATGTAAATATTTTCCAAATTATACTGTGGATGGACATGTATTATTCTACACTGTAAATGTAAGATAAAATATTTGAAAGAATAAGAAACACTTTTAAAGCATTACTTGTAACAAAAAGATTTATCCCACCTCTTCACGATTTTGTAAAAAAGAAAAGATAAAACATGTCTGTAATGAAATTATTTATAGTAGTGGTGTAACATAGAGGCCAATAGCAAAACATATATTTTAAAGAGTATATTATGAAAATAAAGCATGGGACATGTTTATTTTTATAAACCAAAATATGTTCGCTCATCAGCACTTAAATATTTTAATTCTGAAAAACATTTATGTGGTTGTCATTGTTCAGTTGTTTTGCTTAATCTCTTTCTGTTTCATTCTCACAATGAGCCCTTTGTGGCTCACTCCATTTTTTATGTGCACTTATTCATTCTTGTCTTAATTTACTGTCAATAATCTTGTCTTCACTGTGGTCTTCTGTCTGTGTAAAAACGTTATCTCATGTTTTAAGAGCAATAAAGTATATTACATAAACTCTTCCAGAGAATTTGAAAATGAAATTACATCGCAGGAGTCATGGGGTGCTGGCTGGAATGACTGCAAACAAATGGCGTCATTCCAAATTGAACTACCTGGAAATGTCTGTCTTGCTGTTGCCAACAGGTCCTTACTGGTTTCTTCATTCATTTGCCTATGACAAAACAAATGTTGACTTTTTACTGTGCATATAGCCTAGCTTTGAAATAACACCTGTTAAGACAGTAAAATGATTATAAGTTACTGTACTTACAACACAAATTTACTGTGTGGCCTTATATTTTATGAAAAGGCCTGGTTCTCTATGTCATCAGAAAGGGGAGCTTTTTAACAAATATTCTGGATTTTTTTGTTTGGATACAAAAATGCAACCAGGAAATTTTAAAGACATTATTTTTCACGTTAGTTTAACCTCAACATAAAATAGGGTGCTGTAACAATAGAATCTGATGGTACGCAGCTTGCCGTGTCATCATAGGAAATGCATGGGTGTAAGTGATAACTTCAGCTGCCTCCGAGTGTGACCACTGCTGATGTTGGGTAAGATGCATTCTTCTTACAAGACTAAACGTCTGCAGTGAAATGGGTCCTAACTGTTACAGTAAAAGTTCTATTCCCCCAGTTTCTCACTACTTTTAGGGGCTCCACTTGCAGGCCTTGTAATCTCTGGGGACCTGAACAGAGACATTGTGGTGGCACAGGGAGGTTGGGATATTAAATAAGGCTTTCATGACAAGAGTTTAACGTTGTTAATTCTTGAAGCCCCTTTTCACAGCAGCAATTTTGACATAAGAGAGCAGGATAAACACCCGTACTTTATAACATTTAATATGAGCCCTTGTGCTCTCCGTGCTGGCTCATTAGAATGGCTGTCACGCCAAGCAGAATGGGACCATAATTCATTTTATCCATAAAAACTGCCTTGCGATGAAATGGCTGCTGTGGAAATGGCCTATTACTAGCTTCAATGCTAGTAATACTGTGACCAATTACATCACGGATGCTACTACAGAGACAAACAATTAGTTTATAATTTTATAAATCATACTCAGCACCGAAGGTGTCATACACGTCACTTGCAGTCTTTTCAGATGCACTAAAAAGCCTTGTGTCACATGAGCAATTGTAAATACCTTTACATGTTTGCTACTTTATGCTAATCAACGCCACATTCGAGTCAGCTCCAGGCGCTTTATCGTCCGATTCTCTCGAGAGCGAACACAGGCGGAGTGCCGCGCCTTCCCGGATTGACGTCATCACGGCAGGACGTATGGACAAAGCGTGCGCGCCGCCCTGGGAGGAAGAGTCTCACGCGTGATGTGTGGGACATAATGGTGGATAGGTAGGGACAAATTTTAGCTCACTAAGAGTAGTCGGTCAACTGTTGATCCATTTACAGTTGTCGCCTTGGATTTCCCGACCTCTGTGACTCGACAGCTGCTCGCTGCTGCTGCCCGGATTGGACTGAACGACGCCCTGGACCGCAGCAACATGCCGAATATCAAAATATTCAGCGGTAGCTCCCACCCGGACCTGTCTCAGAAGATAGCTGACCGCCTGGGTCTGGAGCTTGGGAAGGTTGTTACGAAGAAATTTAGCAATCAGGAAACCTGGTGAGATGTTTGTCGCTGTTGTTGTTATGAAAAATGGCTCATTGTTGTCAGAGGGGCACCAGCTGCGCAGTAGCGTAGCTACACGCATGTAATTGTAATGTGACGCCGAAATTGCCGCCAATGTTGATATGAACTTCACATGAGTGAGAACTCGGGCTAACCAGGCTTGTTATTCTCAAAGAAACAGAAAGTTGCTGTGCTGGCTGTTGTGTGTCATAATTGAAATGTTGACCGTATCCTTCTACCTCAGCTCTCAGCCAGCTCTCTCCAGTTTTACCTTGTTTAACAGCTCACACACACACACACACACACACACACACACACACACCAGCTGCTGTTTACCGTGTCTCATCCATCTACTTACTGCCATGGCGTGTTAGCTCTGTGGTACTAAGTGCTGTTTGTCTTGTCACCTCTTTCCTCTGAACAGTGTCGAAATCGGGGAGAGCGTTCGAGGGGAAGATGTCTACATCGTGCAAAGTGGTTGTGGTGAGATCAATGACAATTTGATGGAGTTGCTGATCATGATCAACGCCTGCAAGATTGCCTCAGCATCCAGGGTCACTGCTGTCATCCCCTGCTTCCCCTACGCCCGCCAGGACAAGAAGGACAAGGTGGGGGTGAGGGATATCTGTCTAATTACTTCTGTCATGCCATTGCCCATCCATCATCATGAAAAGAAGCCTTCGGCCATGCCCATCAGCAACAACAGATCACCTTTTGATGCCGCTAGAGAAAAGCTAGATCAGTGGTCACCAACCTTTACCAAGTCAGACTTTGAAGGGCACATTTACATTTGGCTGAATTAATATTGCAACTGTGTCAAACCTGATGAATTTGTTCAGTGTACAAGCATTTCAAAAGTGGCTTGTTTGTCATCTAGTGGGGTGACAAAGCTCTTGAATGCAAACCTGCATCATTATATCTTTACTTCTGCATTAGTTTTGATCCGTTTAGGACAACTTAAAACACGATGACGTTCGTGTCCCTCGCCTTGTCTCAGTAATAAATCACTTTTCACATCAGTTTCCTATTTTAACTACCTCTGCATAGAGCCACGGGTTCAGATGGAAAGAAGAAAATACACGGTTTCTGCACCTCTGATGGCAGAGAGCTGCCGATGCCCCGACGATCGACATGTTGATAGCTGCTGATCCATGACAGCTCAACGCCACAGTTCTGCCTATCATTTTTGTTGTCCTTTGTCATCCATGCTTTGCTAGCAGCTGCTAGCCCATGCCATCTTGTGTACTGGGTTGCCTGGTATCATATTTTCATTACAACATTACAATCGCATGCATGATTGGATCAGAACAGATGTAACGACATGTAATAATGAGATCTTTATCATAAGTGTCGTGGAGTCAAACATGTTTCTGAGTAATGCGCTGAGATTTTACCAGTGCTGCTAATTTATGCATATCACCCATGTGAAGCAGTTCGTATCAATGGTCATGCAGTACCTATCATCATAATCAGTCTTGGCCTATATATAATAGATTGCTGCAAAAATTTGATCAGAAAGTGCGACGCTCTCGGTTGAGTGTTATTTTTAGAAAGGAGTCGTGCTTGCAGTTCACTCACTCCATGTGACTGAAGAGATCCGTTTTCATTGCAGAGCCGCGCTCCGATCTCTGCCAAGCTGGTGGCCAACATGTTGTCAGTATCAGGTGCCGACCACATCATCACCATGGACTTGCACGCCTCGCAGATACAGGTGAGCAACGCTCGGACACAAAAGCAGAAGTGTATTGTTTACACTTGACTGCCATTGAGCAGCACTGCTCAGTCTACTGATCAAAAAACCCAGATGCTTGACAAGGGGGTAAAAATCCAGACAATACATGCGATAAGTGGACTGTGGGCTGTACTGAAACTAGTGGGTCTTTGGACAGCCTGCTACTTAGAAACCTTACATCAGCATGACATCAGCAAAGACGGAGAACTTTCTGCGGTCCTCCCAGCATGCCTTTGTTCTCTTCTAGGGATTCTTTGACATCCCAGTTGATAACCTGTATGCAGAGCCTGCTGTGCTGAAGTGGATCAGAGAGAACATCCCGGAATGGAAGAACTGTATCATCGTCTCCCCTGATGCTGGAGGAGCTAAGAGGTACACCGGGCCTCCTGGCCATTAGTATTCCACCCTTGAGCACTGATAATCATCATATTACCCTTGAAATTACTCTGGACTCAAAATGTGTTAGCTTTGCTTATCTGTAACAAGGTTCTACTGCGGCGGGAACATACGCAGAGTTGTTTCCTTTGTGGCTGCTAATTCTCATGTTCTGCTGTTTCTTCGCAGGGTCACCTCAATAGCAGACAGGTTGAATGTGGACTTCGCTCTCATTCACAAGGAGAGGAAAAAAGCAAACGAGGTGGACCGCATGGTTCTTGTCGGAGATGTGACGGGTCGCGTCGCCATTCTAGTGGACGACATGGCCGACACCTGCGGTACAATCTGCCACGCTGCTGACAAGTAAGCCTGAGGCTTAGGGAATACTACACAAGGAACTGTCTAGTCCCTGCTGAGGTGTTTCACACGCTACACTCCTTCTCTCCGTGTTCTTAGGCTGATTTCTGCTGGTGCTACCAAGGTGTACGCTATCCTGACCCACGGCATCTTCTCTGGCCCCGCTATCTCACGCATCAACAACGCCTGCTTCGAAGCCGTTGTGGTCACCAATACAATTCCTCAGGAGGAGAAGATGAAGCATTGCACCAAAATACAGGTCAGAATACACAGTTAAGGTTACGGCTTCATAAGGAGTCGGTTTAAGAATCGAAATTTCCGACTTTCCCTTGGAAAAGCCATGAAAATATGTCAAAGACTCCTGCATACTGCGCTTTATCTGGGTTAGTTGAGAGTCACTGAGAAAACTCTTTTGATCTATAGAAATATATGCTCAAGGTTGATGAAACGACACGGGTCGACGTCAATTTCAATAAGTTCTACAGAGAAATACATCACCATAATCAAAGCCAAATGTATGTAATATACGCCTAACCTCGGGAGAACTGCATCCCACTTTGACACTCGTTGTTTGTACTGTCTCACCGTGGCTCGATTGGTTTAAGACGAACGGTTCAAGAAAAGAATGATGTGAAGCAAGTCCTTATTTTGAGAAGCTGGTGTTTTTCTGCTTCCAGTTCCACCACATGAACAGTCTTATGTAGTCACGTGTTTTTACCAACATCTCGTCCTCTCCTCCTGCAGGTCATTGACATCTCCATGATCCTGGCTGAGGCCATCCGTAGAACTCACAACGGCGAGTCTGTGTCGTACTTGTTCAGCCATGTCCCCTTGTAACAGACGGTGTCCACCGTCAGCTGTGTGCCGTCACCCCAAATAAAAGAGGGATTTTCCCCCAGAGCGAACGCAACCATTAGCAAAGATGTACTGCTAACTAATCATAAAACAAACATGAAAAAAAAAAAAAAAAAAAGAACTGTCCTGTCTGTTACTAGTGGCCCGTTCACTCGAGTGTTTTCATGTCTGGGGCACCAAAGCAATCACAAGCTGCCAATTTAGGCCAGTGTATTTATTGCACACGGATAAGTCGATGTTTATCCACCGTGCATTTCGTCCATATTGATACAGAGCTTCTCCTGAGCTTCTCACCACCCCAGGAGTCCTCTCAGCCGAGAGAAGAAGAGCCTGTAAATACCTCCGACAGGTTCCAGTGGTCAGGAGAGGCATCTGGCTCATCAAGCTGTTACCGTCTCTTTGTTTATTTGTTTTCTGTTACAATGACCGAGCGTAGTTTTCCATGTTACCCTTGTATCCTCTGCTGTTGGAAAGAATCTAGTCAATGAAGTGAACTAGTTTACAGTGCCACTGAAGCCCCACTCAACCATGAGTGCCTCAACAGTCTGAAATGACTTGTACCCCCCCCCACACACACACACACACTCGTACACACACACTCCTTATTTAGCCATTTATTTTCTCATTGGATGAAGTTTTACGTTTCCTGCCAGGCTGTAGACGATGTTTGGCTTTCAACTCTTGAGGTGCCCTCATTGAGTGGGGTTTGCCCAGTGATCAGGTGTTAACCCTTTGAGGTTCCGTGTCAAAGGTGTCAAAAAAAAGAAGCCATCTGGGTTTTAAGTGCAGGGTCTCTGCAGGCTGGAGCTTCCTTCAGAAATGTTCACCTGCTTTTTTCCCTCTTTGTTTTTTTTTTATGTCTGGAGGAAGGATTTGAGATTAATGTGCATATTCTAAATATTTGTTATTTTTTTGAGTAGGATGAATGTGCCAGTTATCTGAGAATGGGTTCTTAATAAAAAATAAAAAAAAAAGACTGGTATGAAATCTTAAATGCGGCTGCTGTTGTTATTATCTTGGAGTATCAAACAGTTGTGTTATCGGTATATTTCTATACACCACACGTTCACAAAAAAACACTGGCATTTGACAATCTGGCATTTGAGGGACACATTTTTGAAAAATAAAGCCAGAAAATTTGGAGACGTTATGGAAATCTGCTTTACTAATAATCCGATATGTATTTTGATTAATGTTGATGGACTTAAATGTGTGTTTAGGCGGTATCGAACAGCATAGGTCGTCATTACGTTCATGTCCTGTGGTAGAAGTCATGGATCAGTTAGAATACAAACAAATCAAAACACTTGCAGTAGTTCAGTGGTGTGTTTTCCGGGAATTCCGCGCCCCCTGTGGCCGCTCCTCGGCCAATAGTTTATCGTGACTGACAGATTAAGCAACCAATCCCAGACAACGTGACGACCCTCGTCTTAACCAATGGTTATTGTTGAAGCGGCGGGACTATGACGGCACCCTCATAATACGGTACGGAAACTTCCGTCTTAACCTTATGAAATTTGACTTATCTTATTTTTATGTGGGTGGGGAAAAAATAGAAAACGCACCAGAACAGGACAAAAAAACAGGAAGAGAACAAATCTGCCAATTTCCAAAAAATTAAAGGTTGGAGAAAAGACGATGGAGTAGCGATGTGCTGGGGGTCTACTTGAGACACCTGACCGGGTGAGTACGTATGGCTTTGAATTTGGTTTAGATGTTGATGACAAACCTTATTTCTGTTACATATGTTTTGGTTTTGGTTTTGTTTTTGGAGCAGATAAATTGTGAGCTAACGCCGAGTTTTTCAGGGCTGGGTTTGCCCTATGTAAATGATTTGTGGTGTGATTTACTCAGCTTCGGAATGACAGGAAGTTCTGACAGGAAGGATGAAGAGGGACTCGGGGTTCGTTTCCGCAGCTACCTGCACGGAGGAACCTCTGGCTTACTATCCACCCTCATCGTTTTCCCCGTTTACAAGATTATTTTTCGCCAACAAATCCACAACACACAGGCTAACAGGGCTGTGGTGCAGATCTACAGAGAGGGGCCTCTGAAGCTCTACAGGGGAGTGGCCCCGCCGTTAGTGATGAGGACGCTGAATGGGACGCTGCTCTTCGGCCTTCAGGACACCTTCCTCCGGCTACTATCCCAGCCAGCTCACGGTGTCATCCCCGCAGTAGCCCGGCCTGCTCTGGCTGGGCTCGGTGCAGGTATCGTAGAGGCTGTGGCCTTTACCCCCTTTGAGCGTGTCCAGAATGTTTTGCAGAACGGGCAGAACGACCGCCGTCTCCCCACTCTGAGGAGCGTCCTAGTGAGGCTGAAGGCGCAGAGGCTGGCGGCAGGCTTCTACAGATCCTTCCTGCCCATCACGGCCCGTAACGCTCTCGGTAGCGCCCTTTACTTTGGGTTGAAGGGGCCCGTGTGTGCTGTGGTGGGGGGACAGGGGCACTCTCCGCTGGTCGCCTCCTTCTTATCCGGAACGCTGACTTCTATGGTGGTCAGCCTGGCTCTGTACCCGCTGTCTGTGCTGGTGGCCAACATGCAGGCGCATGTGGAGGGGGAGGTGAGAGGGGTCACGGCCTGTTGGAGGCTGCTGTGGGAGTCTCGTCAGCGGAGTGTGGCTCTGCTCTACCGCGGAGGTTCCCTGGTGATTCTTAGGTCCTGCGTCACTTGGGGAATCACCTCCGCTATCTACGACAGGCAGGTGAAGCGCTCCAGCTGATGGGGAGCGGCCAACGATTGTCAGTTCTATAGGCTTTTATTCCCAGTGCGGACTGTCGAACTTCAGTTCTTCACAGTCACTGTTAACACCTTGAGAAAAAAAACTAACAAACCAACAAGCAGCTAAATATAGTTTAGCAATATTTTACCTCAGTAATTACGTGTGTTTTTCTTAAAATGGCGCGTCAGAATGTATGAAAAGATGTAGCCACAGGGAATTGTGATTTAAACCAACAATCACTGCTTTTTTTATTTTTTAAATAGGTATTTGATGACAGCCAAAGTTGTTCATCCAAATGTTGCTGGTGAATCTCAGGTGCCTGCTAAAAGAATCGGTTTTATTAATCTAAGTCAGTTTACACATCATGGGAAGTATCTAATATGTAGTATGAATCTGTATCTGTGACATGTTTAGAACACTTGTACATTGTACAATGTTCTTGCCTGAAAGTCAAAACTAAATGACTGCAGTTTAAGTGCATTAAGCTGATGAATGCTCAATAAAAGATATATCGTGAGGATGCATTTGATGTGATTATGATACACTGTAAATGTTTTGGGGTTTTTTTTAAGGAAAAAGTGTGAACAAAAAATATTCTATTGGTGCAGCAAGGTCAACACTTTCCATCATCGTTTGACGGTTCTGGACAAGAACCCTCAACAAGTCTTACATGTTCTCCTTGTGTGTTTCGGTGCACTCTGCCATGCGTGTGGGACAAACTCAGTCTCCCAAACCAAATTTATCAATCGCTATTTTATCAAGTGTGTCTGATTGTCTAAAAACAAATGTCTGTAATAAACATACAGTTGTCAAATCACCCATACAGACGCAGACGTCTTCTCTCATTGTATTAAACGATTATCTGTCTTGTGCTTGAGTGGTTCTTGGCTTTTACTTGCTCTTATATCGTTCTACTGAATTTGTCAACCCCTGTCGTGTCATGTGCTGTCCACTAGGTGGTGCTGTGTTAAAACTAAAACAAAAAATCCTCCACCAATATGGAGGCTCAATGGGTTGATCAGTGGCTGAAGATCTGGAGAGGATTAAAAAAAAAAAAGTAACAATGCCCAGAGATCTGTCCAATTAAAAGGTTTCTTTTGAGCTTAGCCAATTGGATTCAAAGCATCGGCATCCATGTTGGCGTGCGGAAGGGCAGAATGGTTCTATATAAACTTGTGTTTCTGGCTGAATTACACAGACGCATCCTACCTGTTCTTTTAACTGCACAGCCCAGCAACAGGTAAACTCATTCTCTATTACCTCTCTTTAAATGGATATGCATGCAGCCCCACCACTTTGGAGCATAATCCAGTTTGAATAGAATATTTAGGAGAGGAGAAGTAGCACTGCCGACCATTGTGCAACATTTATTCACTGTTATGATGAGAGATGTGTTTAAGTGCTTGAAGCATTCCTGCTTTAAGGGTTTTTTTGGATATTAGATTTTAATCAATCAAACCTGTTTTGTCTGGGCCAAAATCAGTAATTTCACCTGGCATATAATCTCTCTGATGCACCCTTGCGTATGCTGAGCAGCCCTTTGGAACCCAGACCGAACAGATGGTGTATTATAAAAGGAGGGCTCCACTTTTTTATGTCAGTGCAAACTTAATTGTGCCTCTCATGCTTGTACTCTCCTCACACACTCACCCTCATATAACTCAAACATGTCATCTCCCAGCTATTCTTACTTTCAACGTTATGCTTTTCATGTTCCATCTCCGCAATGAAGAGGCACAAATGCAGTCCAGCATGGTTCTGACTATCTTTTTGAAGCTAAATGTCAGTTGATGGATTGCATAACTCTTGAGTTCAGTCCAGTCGCCTCAATCCTTTTTAACTAAGGTGGGGTTTGAAGTGTTTACCTGTATGGTCATGCACAGCAGACAACGCCTTGAGTAATTATGAGATCAGGCAATCGTTGATTATTTTAGTCTTGCCTTGTGTTCTGTTTGGCTGCTTCCAGTTGTGCAAGTCGAATTTCATGTTCTGATTTGAATGATCGTCTTTTCATCAGAAATTTTCCAAAATGAACGACAGTTCACTCAAGGAGGAAGTGACAAAGTTCAAAACAGAACAGTTAAAAAAGACAGACACAAAAGAAAAGATCTACAAACCAACCAAGGAGGGTAAGTGTGACTTAAGAAAATGTTGTCTTTGTTTTGCTGAGATCTTACAATAATGGAGCCACTTTACAGGATGACAGCAACATTTAAGTCTCATGGCTAACACTCTCGTTCTGGGTTGTCTTGTAAAATCTTATCAACAAGATCCATAATCTGGATTATTTTGAATTGATCAAAAACTGTAATTTGAATTAACTTTTCAAACAAACATGATTTATATGTTGATGACGGGGGAAAGTAAAGTAGAGCTCGACCCTCCCTCTTCACCACCACTGAGACGCCCACGCCCTCTTCACCCCCCACTGCCCAGCGGCAGCAGATCAGATGGTCGTTCCTGAGAAGCTTCCGGGGCTGAATGTGATCAGGGCTTCTTTACACTCATTGTTGTCACATCTTTGTCTTATTTTTGCTCATATAGATATTGATGCAGAGAAGAAAGCCATTGCGGAGGGAAAATAGGAGGAAACTCTGCTGCCATGATTCTCCGGCTCCGCTCTGGCACTGCTCCCTGGCCCAACTCCAATATGATCCCCATCCATTATCTCCACCTCTGCTTTCTGTGCTGCCATGTTTGATCAGGGACTGTGACTTCTTTTCTTCTGAGGGCTGAACGGCGCAAAGTAAATTTGACCAAAAAAATATGAAATAAATAAATAAAAAGCTTGGCTTCAATGGAAATCTCTTGCATTGTTAGCAGGTGTGTTTGTTCCAGTTTCCATGATTATATTTTGACTTTAATAAAATAAAATCAAATGGCTCAAAAAAAGGCTTGTCATTTCTTATTGAGTTGTATGTATTTATATAATCAATGTGTATTTCAACAAATTACATCAAAGCTGGACATCTTTACTGAACCATAACACTTAGATTTGATGTCAAGCTGTGCGAGCCTACCACAGAAATATGAAGCAACATTCTGCAAGTAAAATACAGGATTTTATAACTTTTAGAGTTTGACTGGAATAACCAACGACTGAAATTAGTGTCCATATGTAGAGGCTGCACACGTCAAGAATGAGCATGATTTGTGCATAGGGAAACTCATTTCATAGTCTAATGTCAGATCTTATTGAACTGAAAGTATATTTATCTAATTTATAAAATAAAGCTAAAAAAAAAAAAACTTAAAATGAAAATCATAGGCAGCTTCTCTGGAAGACTGGGGCTTGTTATAAGGCAATTTAATCATATTTCAAGATTTCTTTTTTGCTTATTGCATAATGAATTATGTTACCTATCACTGAATCAGTATCAATGGGATACGCTTTGATTGTTCCTAAACTAGTGCAGGTTGTGATTTTCTACACCAGGCTTGTTGAAACAAGTTCAAAGAGCAGCAAGCTTGCACTTGAAAACAAAGATGTACTCTGCTCTGAACTGTCAAACTAGTTTTGGCATGGAACTTTGTATCCAAAACTAAAAACGTTTTCTTTTTTGCATTCTCAGCCTGCAGTTGTGTCAAAGCCTGTCAGAGATGATGACATTCATGAATGTTTTCAAATGTTTTTTTTTTTTAAATCTGCGAAAAGGCAAAGTTGACTATGTTGCTTAATATGTTGCTTACTATTCCAAAAAATCTTTCAGGATCAGGCTTGTCTGTGCAGTATGACCACAATCCTTCATGTCCTTGTGGCTGCTAACAGACTCCAAATGTTAGACTGAACAAGCCCAAATCATGATCCAGGGCAAAAGTAGGCACATTAAGCAGCATCACAACCTCCATAAGTTTGCCCTGTCTAACAAAATAGAGTATTACCTTGTCAATGTGGTGCAATGATAAATCATTTAATAATTGACCTAATCAATTATGTATTATATTTGAATATCCTTTTATTCTATGAAAAGGTGTAAAAAGTAACTAGAATGGCATCGGGGGGTATATTTTTGGGGTCCATTTCTTTGGCAAGTGTTTTGCTATTTAAGTCCTTCTCACTTCTAATAATTGTGAACAGTGACACTCATCGGCTACGATAAGAACTACAACGATGTTACAACAGTACTACGCATCTCCCATGGGGGGCGCCAAATAACAGAGAAACCCCCACAGGGGGGAGGGGCGCAGCTCTACACTGCCTGTGCTAACTAAAGTCTATCAACAAGCTAGTTAGCAGTGAGCGATATCCAGGCTACCAGTGAGGCACAGACATCATTATGAGGACATGGACTAGCCGTTAGCTGACCCAGAATTAGTTAACAGTCGTCATCAAGCCGTGGACCGTTTCGTCTGGTTGTGTTAAGCTGCTTCATTCATGCGGTCGCCGGTGGACGGCGGAGTTTGAGCTCCGAGTGGCGGGCAGGTCATCAGCTCGCTGGGACGACACGGCTCTCTCACCGGTAAGAGTGTTTTTGCTTGTAGCATGCTAGCTAAGCTAACATAAAGCAAAGTGCTCAATTACATGCGTTTGACGATATTTATATTTCAGTTGACATGCTTACAACTCAGAGGTAGAGTTTATGACGTATGTGACGTTATTTGTTTGTAATGTGCAGATATCGCTGCAGAGTTAGCAAGGTTACGGTGAATAAAACGTGACAGCGGATGTAAATAGATGCAGGAATTGGCGTGTTATAATGTGGTTTGTTAAACTTGATAACCTATTTAATTAGGTCCACATGTTTGCTTTCATTGAGATATTCACACCAGTTCTGAAGTAATCTTTGGCGTACTTTCTGGCAAAATGGTGCCCAATATCTAACTTTATTGCCAGTGTACTCTTCCATATGGTGAACATGCATGTAACAAGTTTTTTTTGTTGTTTTTTTTAAATTCTTTCAGCTTAGTCGATGTCCGAGCTGCTCTGTAATGTTTATTGTAATTTTAACCCAATAGAAGAAGAGTATGGTGGTCCCAGACAGTGCCAGCGTGGTCCCTCAACCTGACCATGGTAGCCCTGCTGGCCTCATGGAGAGCTCCAAGCCCGGGTGCCAGGAGGAAGAGGAGGGTGGTCAAGACTTAGCAGGGGTGGAGCTGGAGGAGGTCCGAAAGCTTCAGGAGCTTGTTCATAGATTGGAAGTCCAGAATGAGACACTGCGCAACAGAGGAAGTAAGAACATCATCAACAGAGGAGCCTGCAGCCAGAGCAACCTTACTTCTGCTGTCAATATCAATGAGAGGCTGACCTGTGAAGGGATGACCAACACTCATTTAAGGTTAGGACACGGTGACGAGCTGGGGGGTCGAGACTTTGAGCTGTCACCCCCTCAGGACAGCAGCAGCAGCGGTGAAGAGATGTCCCCTCTTCCTGTCACTGACAGGCTGGACGAAGAGGATGAGGAGGTGGAGGAAGAGGAGGATCGGGGGCCATGTGGTGGATTTCTCACCTTGACTTGCAGCAATGGATTAGGGCAGACCCAGGAACAAAGCCAGACCCCTGAGACCCCCTCTCAGGAAAGTTATGAGTCAGAGACACTTGCAGAGAGCGATTCGGGGGTGGACCAAACGGCGTTGGATGAGGTGGACGTCCTAGATTTGGAGGACGAGTCTGCAGAAGTAGAGGACGAAGATAGTTGGTATGTTTCATCAGCTGCATTCATCCCTTTTTTGCTTGCATATCTGTAGCAGCACATAAAGTAAGTTCCAGGATATGATGATTTCTTTTACACGTGCCTGTATTCAGCCCCTCCAGTAAGATGAATCACTGGTGCCTTCTCATGGTAACCTCTATTTTTTTTTTTTTTTTTAGTGTGCTGCTCCCCCACAGGCTAGTGTAGCATTTGGTTATTTAAATGTAGAAGTACATCATTCTTGGCCAAGGAGACAGCAACTTCCTATCTCATCACCTTAACATTCAGTCTTCTATTTAAGTATCCTTGAATTAGGACTTCATTCCCTGTAAGATAGAAAAGTACTGCCACACAGTGTGATCAGATTGAGGAGCAGCTGACACGCACATGCTGGAGGGAGAGGCTGTTATTCATGTCATGACATTGAATCTCATTTCTTTAGACAAGGTTACAACAGGTGTGACATGCCTTATTACCTGTTTGGTGGGCTACAGTGTTAAAAAAGTTTATAGCTGCATGGATACTGCACCTGAATGTTTTTATTGAACCCAAGGAAAGATGTTTTTAATCACATAAAATATTGCTAATATTATTGCTAATCCGAGCTAATGCAGACCGATGTGAGTAGTATCTGCTTTTGTTTGTTCCAGATATTTGGTCAGGTTTATAAAAGAAACTCTTGTTTTGAAACAAGTTTAACTTTGGTCATTTCTTCTGATTGCAACTGGCAGCTTAAATGACCCAAAATGTAATAAGAGGTAATAACAGTAATAGAGGCCTTATTAAAACCATAAAACCATGTCAGGTCAGAGTAGACGTTTGTGTTGCAGCTGTGTACTCGGCCTGAGCTAAACCAGGAACGATATTGTGTTCCTGATAGGCAAATTAGCAGCTCAGCCATGAGGCTTAACAGCCAGACCATTCATGACTTATTTTCAGTTTCGCATCATTAGCCATACCATATGTGCTTTGTGAGGTTATCATAGCCAAAACATCCAGTAATCCCAACGACGACATAATCTGAGCTGCCGCATGGATAAACTGCTTTGGGTGGGATTGCACAACATGTGACCCCCCCAACCACCCCCCCGTGACCAGACTGCAACAGGGTCAAAAACAGGAGCATCAGAAGAGCATGCAACAGGAAATATTTACCAGAACAGGATCGGACAAGCCGGAGTTTTAAGCAAACGCCGATGGGATTTTTACATTTTATTTTGTATTATCACCGACAACAGCCTATTGGTCAACTGGAACCACATACTTCAATGTCGCCGACACGTCTTTTTTCAATGTGATGGTGTTTAATGTCTGCACCAGCATCTGTAGTCTCCCACTTGTTTGCTTCAGAATTCACAAGAGCGATATTTAATGGCATGATTTACGCCCTTGAAAAAAGTGTTAAAGTATCATAAGCGAGTGTGAGCCACAGACATCGTTACAAGCTGTAAACCCGCTCATAAACCCCGCTGGCTTTGGAAAAAGGGAACTAAAAGTCACGCAATTCAACCTAAACAAACCTCTTGATATTGAAACCACATAATGCAAGAGATATATTTCAACAGTTTTAAATGTGTTGAACGTTATCAAAAGTGTATCCATGGCGTTGCTCCTAAGTACATTCACAGCTCTTGTACTTTTTAAAGTAACCAATCTCGGTATGATTTAGAACTCTTCCATGAGTACTTAAAAAGTATAGATGAGTGTTGACCTCCAATCTATGATGCTCCTTTGCTTTATTACAGAGGGAGTTGATTATTAACCTCAGCAGGCGCAGTGTGTCATATCTGT
Organism: Aulostomus chinensis; assembly: GCF_037954235.1. Classification (NCBI taxonomy): domain Eukaryota; kingdom Metazoa; phylum Chordata; class Actinopteri; order Syngnathiformes; family Aulostomidae; genus Aulostomus; species Aulostomus chinensis. The sequence goes on along the minus strand of NC_141332.1, from coordinate 12,767,854 downwards.
AACAACAGATGATAAAGAACTGGGGCTCAACAACTCTTCTTTATCACACTGAAGCAGTAACATTTATGGAACCACATGAGCTGTGACGGACATGTGTGTCTCATGTGTTAACCAGGTATTGATGTGATCATTTTCCCATGTTAAACACAGTGTTTGTATGCTTAAGAAGGAGCTGCGCTCCAGTAGGATGTGTGACCTGAATATTACTCTCTGTATTGTCGCTTGCCCCAGTGGGAAATGGGTGCTTTTTGTGTTTGCCCAATGGGAAGATGATTTGTACTTGATTGGTTCAGAACCAGTCAGTCCGGGTCTTTGTGTATCCCAACTCAAAGGATCAGCCCATGTGACCGCCAGCTGAAAGCATGTGGCTGTCTGCCTTCACTGAGGCAAGACTCTGAGACAGATTCTGGCGTTCACATCGGCCCCTCGTAGATACGGAATGTTACGCTATGACACCCGGACCCAAATAGAAGAGAGCCAGCGATAAAGATGATAAATGTGTGTGTTTTGTCTCAGATTTGTGTGATTTCTATCAGAGCCGCTGGGTTGTTTGTTTGATGTGGGTTCCTCACATTGTTCTCCTGCCAGAAAATCCCACAATAACTGGGTGTGAGTTGTCGATACTAACTCATGTCTGAAGCCTGCATTGTGACAAACATCCTTAATGAACAAGGCATGCTCAACGCTATTAGGTGCATACCATACAGGCCAGAGGTTCAAACTAATCTTGTCAGCACTTTGGTGAACATGTTTCAGCAAAAGTAGATTAGACGTCTGCCTTTGTCTGCCTTCAGCTTCTACATCTCTGTATTTCTCCCTTTACACCAGACCGCTGTTCTCATTCCCCTCAGTGGTAATTTTTTTCCTTTCTCTCTTCAGGCTTTACGTGTCTCCTAAGAAACAAGTCGCAGATGCAGGCCCCGAGTCTCCGCTGAAGTGGTGTCGGCAGGTTCTGGACCACCGCAGCCCGGAGACAGAAATGGCATGTCGGACCCTGATCAGCCGTTTGGACCAGTGTATGCATTTAACAACTCATATACACACATTTTTACATCAAAATATTTAAATTCTCATTTTATTTGTTTTCTGACTTGTATTGTATTAGTATTCAATGAAAAGAAGGGCACAGGCGAGTCATTTTACATGGACGTCACAGGTCTAAGCTCCTTTTTATTACTTCCTGTTTCTATCTGCTGAGGAGGCGGAGAAATAAAGGTTTTCGTGGATGTTTTTCAGAGAACCCTCAACTTTTAGGAGGCTATCGACAACAACACCATCTGTTTTTTCCAGGTGCTTTAAGGTCTAAACAGGTTAATTTTCATTGAAAAATGAAAAGCAAATAAAACATTCAAGTCAAAACAATTTTCCAAATAAGTGAGGGTTATTGTGAATATGAAGGTCTGTAAGTCACATGCTCAGCCTAAATGCAGTGTTGCATCTTATAAACTGCTCATCTCTACTGTACACGCGACGGTGTTCAAGTGCTTGGGGTGCATGTGGACATGATGTGCGCATCGATGTATGAACAGAGACGTGTGTCTGATCCAGCACACCCCTGTCATCATTTATCCTGCTACTTCCTGCACACCACAGAACCTGAATAACAAAGCTATTCACACCAGAGCTGAATGACCACATGAAGTCATGGGTTGGATTAACACCCCCCCCCCCCATTCCCCCGGCAGCTTTCCTTTTTAAAGGGCAGCAGCATGAAGCTGCCTGGTGGCACAAAGAATTATTTAGCCAAACTGCACACAGTATCAGTGAAGTTGAGTAAAGTAAAAAAACAAAACAAATCTATATCATTATATTTCCATGATTCAAATATTAAAGTTTGTCCAGCAGACTCCTGTTTAATAAATAAGTCTTCAAATTGAACAGGTCATGTCCTGCTAACTTGTTTGGTATGCGATGCAAAAGATCGACCTGAAGAAAGTCTGATAGCTATCAGTTGTAAGAGAGCGTACGGCCACCCGGTGTCTCTGAGGTGGATGCACTCCCATCAGTGAACTTCTCTGGTTCTTGTGAACTGGAATGACAGCAGCAGTAGTACAATTTAATGACCTGATCCAGCTCCATTTCATGCTGCTACTGTCTTTGTCCCAGTGTATAAGAACCACAGAAGAATATAGCTGTATAGACACAATATACACTGTGCAGCATGTCTTATCTATATGGCATTTGTGCGTGTAAACCCGCTTATTTGCACCTTCCCCTGCAATTAAATGGAACATTAAAATGTTTTCGTACTGCATAAAGCTTTTCTTTAAAACACTGTATCGTCATGTGTCTTGTTCTGGTTTTCCTTGCACTGACTGTCTCCTCAAAGACTTGATGTTTCCTTTCCTGTTTCCTGCAGCGTCCAGGTGGAGGAACATGTACAGCAGCCCGTCAGCAGAGGCCAGCTCGGCAGGCTCAGGCCTGATCTCTCCTGGGTACCACAAATCAACTAACAAATCCCTACTAACCTGTGGCAGCTCAGGTATGGCATGACATTAACACACTCTGCTCCTCATGTTCTGGGCCTGACGTCAGTTTTTGTAAGGATGTAGGTCGGTGGCCGTGTGTGCACTAATGCGTCAACATTGTGTCCCCTTGGGGATCTGAATGTGACTGTCAAAGGCATTATTGCATGTTTTTCTGTTTTATCACATGCACTTGAATTTGCTACGCATCATTTTCCAAATCACACCGACAATTTTCCATTTCGATATTCTGCTTCCTGGGCAGGCAGAAGTCGCTTGTCCTTTCATGTTTCCATCAAAGCCGGGCTCTAGACTGCAACCAAAAAGGTTGAACATGCAACCTTTTTTTGGGGGAGTGTTTGAGTTACATTTAACCTTTTTGCATTCGTGCGAGAATACTACCATAACTAATTTGGTAACGCATGAAGAGTGTGGACATTTGAGATGAAAGCTGTCCTTTTTCCCTTCACTAGCACCACTTTTTTTCTTCCCCTCCTGCACTCTCTCCTGTCGAGTCAAACCCCGGGCTACGCCGGGTCACACTCTGCAACACCAATCACATCCATCCTCCACACAGCTGCGGTTTCCACTGGCAGAACCACACCGTGTTTGGCCTGCGTGGCTACGTTAACTTGCTCTGATCCTGTTGAATTGGTCACTGTCTCCTGGTTTAGGTGTTTGTATTATGTGTAGAGTACGTGGTTATATTACGGTCTTTTCTGTCTGTTTTTGCGATGGGGAGTTTGCACATGGTGTGTTATATTGAAAATTGACTGGATTCACTTTGCCATTTTGTGGGCACTCCCTGTCTTGCTCGATAAGTTCCGTGCAAAATGAAAGCCTCATGGGCCCGTTTGCTGCAGCGCCACCCCTACGCACATCATGCAGTGCCTGTCATACACTGTGCAGGGCACTTTATGGTATTGCTGCTCCCCAAAATGAAGCATTGCAAATTTAAAAAAAAAAAACAACACCTGAAGGGGGAGAAAGCTGATGTGAGCGAGAGTTGAGGAGGGATGCTGACTCGGACTCCTCCAAACAAAAAAGTAGCACTTTTAGCCTCAAAGCGCAAACCTGCCAAGTCCACTGCATCACCCGCAACACCGAGCTCTTCCCAACAGCTTTTCAGATGTTGGAGGAGAGATATTGTTCAATGGAGGAGAATCAACTGCTCATCAAGTAAAATATTTTGCAAATATCAAGTTTTGAGGCATTGTCAGTATTTCGCGGAGTTATGTAAATTAAGAAATGTATTAGCATTCATGTGCATTGATTAATACCATGTCGTAACCCCCCAAAAAGTGCGCAACCACATCATGTGCTTGTGCAACCAACTGAGAAAGTTGGTAGCACCAGTGCAACCAGTGCTGCCAGTGGAAAAGTTAGTTTAGAGCCCTGTGAAGTAAACTTCTTCGTTAAAGGTAAACCATCACACAAGGTTTAATTTTTAGACTGTGTGTTTGACATCAGGGTGGTCTTAAATCTTAGAACTGTCTGAAATAAAAAGTATCACGTCATGGATGTCCAAAAAAAAAAGTCTAACTGGCGGCTTTTTTGATTGTAAAAGTTTCACTTGAGTGTTGCAAAACAGTAACATTGGTACACTTCGGAAAATGATCAGCAGTTATTTCAAGTGCATGTATTTTTACTTTCAGGAATGAATAAACAGATTATTTTGAAGAAGTTCTGTGCTGCTAACATGTGTGAAATGAATAATGTTGTTGAACTTGTTTTCACACTTAGTACTGTTAATTTTGCACTGCTGTGATATCTCTTGGGCGGCACAATCGTGCAGTGGTTAGCACTGCCGCCTCACAGCAAGAAGGTTCCAGGTTTGAGCCCCGGCTCCAGCACAGGATCTTTCTGTGTGTAGTTTGCATGTTCTCCCTGTTCCTGTGTGGGTTCTCTCTGGTACTCCAGCTTCCTCCCACAGTCCAAAGACATCAAGAGAGGACGAGGCTGATTGATACTCTAAATTGACCGTAGGTGTGACAGTGAGTGTGAATGGTTGTCTGTCTCTATGTGTTGGCCCTGTGATGGACTGGTGACCTGTGCAAGGTGAACCCTGCCTCTCGCTGAAAGCTGCTGGGATAGGCTCCAGCCTCCCTGCGACCCTTAACAGGATAAGTGGAGGAAAATGGATGGATGGATGGATGAATGGTGATTGCTCTCATTGTCTGACGGCGTCTTCACAGTGCAAAGACCAACAGTGCTTGTGTTGTTGTCCAAAAGCTCCAAATAACCAATCTGTTATTGTTATTTTTTTTTGCATGGATTGTAAATGCTTGGCTTGTGGGTGGTGATGCCATCTAATCCCAGAAATATATAACCATGGATTATAATGTCAGCAATTATTTGATTATTGACCTTATTGTTACCATGGTTTTTTTTTTTTTAAGTAGAACAGTTGATGATTAATCCTGTTTACATGTTACAGAACAAAGTTATACAAAAAGTAGATGCTATAGAAGATATTTGCTGATGAAGCAGTTAACTCTGCTTTGAACTGAGTTTGTCCCACGTGCTGATCATGTGTCAGCACGTAGTTTGATTATGGTTTGTATTGCAAAAAAAAATTCTGTCCTGATACACACAGCTGGTGCAGGTTGATGGTACTTACACACTGCTTATTTATGAACCTGAGTTATAAATGATACTGTGATGTAACCGGTCAGTTCCTTTAATCTATGGTCCAACATCTGCTGCTGTGGGACAGACAGAACTTTCCTCCAGCTTCACTCTCAGCCACTGCCTTTTTTATGGTTCTCACATTGCAGCACCATTATTCCCTCAAGGGGGAGAACCCTGCAGCCTCTTAAGTCGTCATTATTGTTTCTTTTGTTGTTCAAGCAGACCTCACCGCAAATTCCTTTTCTCTCTGATGATGGTTGAAATGGTCTAAGAGTAATTTGGTCATACAAGTCAGTAATTCTTTCATATGTGACAGGCGTCACAGGCATGCATTCAGCCCTGAGCTCCCAGTCGTCCATAGACAGTGAACTCAGCACATCGGATGACTCCATCTCCATGGGTTACAAGCTGCAGGACCTCACCGACGTCCAGATCATGGCTCGCCTACAAGAAGAGAGTGAGTCGTGTTGTTGTGCAGACCGTGTGGTGTCACCTGCAATTGTGTTACCTGGAGGGGTTTTCCAGAGGGTGTGGTTCACCTCGCCTGACAAAAGCTGTTACTTTAGCTCATCCTTGTGTAACGAATAACCAGTCAAGATGGTAAGTTTAGCTTCCATACCCTTTGATCTTGAATGAAGGAAATGAGCTGAGCGTGACTCTGTAAGCAGAAGGAGAGACGGATAGAAAAGGGAACATCTACTAGTGAGCAGCGAATGTCAGTTACTGCATTAGCCAACACTGAGTGCAATTTGCCTTTCTATGTGTGACTGAAAACCCACAATTTTCCTCATTTTAGGGTTAGCAGACTTGGTTTCTGCCAAATCTGCTCTCTGGAATACCCCTGTGTTTGTCAGAGGTCAAGTACAGTTCATGGTTGCTGATGTAAAAAGAGGCAAAACGAACACTGCACTAGAGCAAGCCATTGTTAGTGCAAGTATCTTTGTGTATCTGCCCCCTGTTTGCTTCCTTTGTAACATCTTATTTTCTCTGTCAGGTCTGAGGCAGGATTATGCCTCAAGCTCAGCGTCAGCATCGCGCCGCAGCTCCACAGCGTCTCTGCAATCCCTTCGGCGGGGAGGCACCTACAGCGACCAGGAATTTGACAGTTACAGCCTGGAAGACGAAGAGGATGAGTTCTGCTCGCTGCCCCAACGACGGCATCGCTTCACCGCCTCACCCTTAGGGTCACCCCGCTGCCTGTCTCCCTCCACCTCCAACCACGGTCAGGAATATAGCAGCCGACTCGGGGCCCCACGCACAAGAACACCCAGACGATCCCTCCAGGGCCCCAGTGCAGAGCTGCTCAAGTTCGCCAAGAGTGAGGGTATGCAAAAATCTGGAGTAACGCTACTCATAGACAGCGATGAGGGTAAAAAATACATGATTTGTTGCTTAATGTGTTGTCTATGTGTGGTTCCAGAAGAGTTGAGGCATAGCATGCCTAACCTGGCCCCCCGCACCAGCCTACGTTCCCTGGAGGCAGTCAGAAACAGCCGCAGCATGGAGGCTAACCTCCAGAGTTCTGGCAACCGCATGTCCCACTTGACCCACTCCCCCTCCACAGGTAACCCCCCCCCCCCCCCCCCTCCCTCCCTCTCACCTGGACTTCACCACTTGTGCCTCACTTACCCTATCCCTCTAATATATATGTATATATACAGTATATGCTTGTATGTATATGTGTGTGTGTATGTATGTGTCTGTATATGTATATATGTATGTATGTATGTGTGTATGTATGTATATATGTGTATATATGTATATATGCATATATATATGTGTATATGTGTATATATATGTGTATATATGTGTATATATGTATGTATATATGTATATGTATATATATGTATATATATGTATATATGTAAAAAAGTGTGTGTGTATACATACATATATGTATGTGTATATGTATGTATATATATGTATATGTATATATGTATGTATATATATACACGTATGTATGTATATGTGTTTGTGTGTGTGTGTGTGTCCTTCATCCTGCCACCTCACCACCTCTCACCCTGTGTCATGCAATACAGGAAAGACGCATGTAGGTTGAAGTAAAATATAGTACAAGAGTAACATTGCAGGAACAAAAAACAACAAGAAACTGAATTTCCCAAGACCAGCTTTTTCCAATCAAAGACCAGGTGACAGCAATATTTGCAACTGCAGGGTGCTTAAAGATAGCGTATGTCTGGCAAGGTGAACTGAGCTAAACCTAATGTACAAAAGAGGCCTTTTTTTTAGTGTTAAACACAACTACCCCCAAAATAACTGGCCTCTTAATTGGCCCATGCTACAGCCCTCCAGCAGGTCCAGTGCATCACTGGTGACTTCTGATGAGAGCTGCGACTCACTGAACTATGAGGTTTAAGCTCTGTTTAAGAATAACTAATGATAATTCATGCTTTGCATCATGAACTATATGAATTAAGGCTGCGCGGTACATGTGGTAGACGGTGAAAGATATAAATTTGGCCTGCGGTAGAGATTGTCGCTCTACCGTTCTGTTGTCGATGATGTCATTGCACCTGCCTCTAAATGGCTGCAAGCACAGAGACAGTGGAGCAGGAGGAGCTGCTTCAAAAAAATGGTGCTACGTCCATGATTTGGATTTGGTACAGGATTTTTGGTCAGCCCTAGTACTATAACTAGCCAACATTCAATCAAAGTTGTAAATGTATGCAATATGGCATTTTATATTTCAAACTTGACCCACTATCATCAAAATGAATTGTTGATCTGATAGAACAAAACACTTGAGTGCATGTTACCTTGACGGTCTGACTCTCCTACCCCGAGTGCACGAGTCATCGCCTCCAGCCACTTTATACCATCAATGGGTCGCAACTGGAGTTCCACAACACTTCCCATAGTTTTCCTCCTTTCCTGACATACCTGGTCATCTCCCAGTAACCCTCCTTAGCTCTCTCTTAACCTGCACCATAACTCCACCACCTTGCTCCAAACGTACCCTTGATAAACCAGAGCTGCTCCTTATGCAAAGCTTGCCTACAACTCATGGGGTTTGGAATTTAAACTGCAGCATATTCATTTTTGTGTGTGTTGTTACTCAAGACCGATTGATGTGACCTATAATATTGGCTGCTTTATTTTCATAGATATTTCTGTATTGGCTTATAAGAAAACTCTTATTTACACAACATATCTCAGAAAAAACAGGATGTTTGGGGTCATTAAAAATTAATATCCACTGAAGTTTATTATTTCAGTGCACTGATGACACTTAAGTTCAATAAACTGTAAAATATTCTGTCTCCATTCCATATCTTGCCCTAAGTTTTTGATGAATACCTTTGATGGATCATTGGAAAAATACGACTATTTTCTAATGTTGATAGATTTTTTTTCTCGCTGAATTTTGGTTGGGCTCTAGTTATGTTACAGCTTGTCTTGATGAGCCAGTGTGGGTTGAGATCACTCTTCCTCTTCTACTGAAGGTGCAGCTTGCAGTCGACTGCGCGGCAACGGCCAGTCTCCTCTTTCCCTGCGAGCTCCAGTTAAAGCCGTCACTCCTGTGGGCTCCATGGCATCTCGTCAGCCCTCCAGAGGTTTGCCTGTTGTCCAAACACCTCCCACTGGAGGGGCCCGTAGAGTCCAGCCAACAGGCTCATCCAGTAGTGGAGCCTACATACCTGGAAGAGCCTCGACTGGGGCGGGCAGGCCTGTAGTGGGCCGAGGACAGGCTGGTCCATCAGCATCAACCAGGAGTAAACTTTCCCAGCCGCCCAGGAGGTGAGAGCTTCTGTCCAAACTCACGATTCTAGATATCGCTCTTTTGTTTTTGAGAGTATTTGAAAAGTTTTATGACTACTCATTTCGAATGAGTCACACGACACATAATGTGGCCCAAAAGGGAGTCGTAAATCTGATCAGTGTCCCTGGTTGATGTCACTGGAGACATGGAGAAACTGAGGAATGGTGTTGGGCAATAAGATGAGACATGATAGGAAACATTCAGCAAAACCTTTTTATGTATGTTTATGTGATCTGGTGAGTCTCTCAAATCTAACTGCCTGGTGAGGTAACATGATTTGGGGAGACATAGAGGAGGAAAGAGCAGGAAGAAGCATCCCAGTCAACCCATGGGGGGGGCATAACTGGTGGTTCTGCCGTTGTTTTTTGTTTGTGGAGTAAGTTTCATGTAAAAGAAGATAATAAAAACTATATATTGAACATTATTGTACTCTCTTACTTGTTTTCATGATTACAAAGTTGTTTTTCAGATTATGTAACTATTTTTAGTACTGATAAAGACTACCTCCCTCTTTCATTGACAGGTTGGGAATGGCTAAAATCTCAGACGAATCCTGGAAAGATGGCTGCTACTGAGTCTGATCGGCGATGAAGGATGTTCTCTGCTGAAACCCTCACTTTGACCCCCTGTTGTGAAAACAACACAGCCAACATTTCCACAAATTGTGTTGTACATCCTTGTGGTCTTTTATTGCAGGATGAGGCACTGGATTGCACTGGATTTAGTCGCGACTCATCTCTTCCCCTTGCATGAAACTTTTTGTCAACCCACACACAAGGGACGTGTAGGCAGACATGAAGGCACAATCCTGTCATCGTACGGACCAACTCAGAGCTTCCACAAGATTTACTGTGTCAATTTTACTTATTTTTTTAATGGTTATTGTGAGAAACTGCTGGAATATTAAGGGTTGTAATTACTTTGTCGTGTGGTGTTATTGATATGAAGACAATTTAAATGAAGTTGCTGGTTTGTTCATCTTCTGTGTGAATTCCTGCTAGATGAAGGTGCTGAGTGTTGCATGCTCCATTTTGTTTTTCCTCATCCCTTTCATCATTAAGTAACTGCAATATGACAGATCTTCCATGTGTCGCACAATGATCTGTCGTGTGAAATATGACATGATCTTAATATTTGTGTTGTATTTGTATTTTTTGTTCTTTGCTCACACAGCAATTGAACTCCTGCATTGCACCACACTGCCCTTATATTTAAAGAAAAAAAAGGATATGGTTTGTGCCAAGGTGCATTTTAGCTGCAACACTCCTATTCCAGATATCTTAAGTTGTTAAAGGTACTGTTACTCTACTGCATATCCAGTGGTAGATTTGAGTGTTTGGAAACCACTGTAATAAAGAAAATGTTTATGCACGCAGGCCTTCTGCCTTAGACAATTATGCACCCTCATGAGTGCATATGAAACTGTAATGAAAATGATCAATAAAGTTTACCCTGAAACTACATTTGCATGTTTGCATCCAAGGCTAACCAGTCCCTTATCTCTGGTATATATCTTGGGCGGATGACCAAATGTTCAACTCTACCCACCTCTTGTCACAAAATGGCCTACAGGCCTCATCTGTGCTATCAAAGTTAGAGCTCGTACACTGCAACCACACGAAAATGGTAATGACTTTTTGTGATAAGATTAAATTTTGAATCTAAAGATTGGGTCGTGAAAATGTTCCCATCAAGAGGATGGCGGTTAATGTAACTCTGCTCTCTTATGCATGACGCAAATAGTAAGGGATCAGCGGTAAACGAGGCCACGCATTGTCTGCCCCCCGCCCTCCCTCTGCTTGTCAGGAAGCAAGCTGATTGGCCGAGGCCTAGCAAAGAGTGCCCGGGGATCCAAAACTGCAGGCCGCACTTAGCTTACAGTCAAAAATAAACCAAAACAATAACAGACATAACGGAGAAGGGGGAGAAACACCGATAGAGTCGGAAGACGACGTTATCAGGTAAAATTGCTTCGAATCAATTAGAAAGGCGTGAGGTATAAGACACAAGGGCCCAGTCGGCCGTAGCGGGCCTCTTTCAGCCTTCTCTAAAAACAACATGGAAGATAATGCGGCACAAGTAGCTCTACTTAGCTTAGCAAGCTAGCTAGCCAAATGGGCGGCCGTCGCTGCGCAGATTAGAGCGACAGTTCATAAATTCCCATAATAAAGTGTATGGGGTTGTTGTCTGTTGCATCGACCTTAGCAATAATAAATCACTAAGTGCGAAGGGCGCGCTGACGGTAGTATTTGATCGGTTAGTGAATTCCTCGCGTTAGCCACCATGCTAAATCAAAATGGCGCCGTGAGGAACAGCCGTAGCTTGTTTGCTAGTTAGCTCCAGTGGGTGGAGGGCGGTAGCCGTCCTGGTAAGCATTTCATAACATCTGCGGCAGTTTTATTGGCGGCCATAATACCGTAGCATGTTTAGTTCTGTACGGAGTTCAAAGCACACTACCGGTATAAACAGTGTGAATAAACTATGCTGTCATTGAATTATATATTACCGTGAACATGATCCTAAAACGCTACTTCACATCACTGCAGAAATGGCATATTTGATGTATAACGAGCCGTCATGTGACGACAATGCTTTTCCTCCTACAAAATAATGCAGGACTGATCTTCTGTGAGCTAAGAGTCGCGCTGCCCGCGGGCTCGTCCTGCTGTACACTGGCAGAGCAACCTTTTGTTTCATGTGAGCCACTGCCATCAGGCTCAACTGGCTCCAGGTGTATAGCTTAATATCCTAAGGTGGATGTTGCCTGTAATACTACCGATAGGCAATGGATGGAGCCAGTGGTCAACAACATAGCCCCCTAGCACAGTGGCAGCTAACCGTTTCCTTCCTCCTGTTTTCATGTTGTACCGAGCAGATCCCATGTGGAGAGCATCAGTGCTCATATTCTAACGCAACTTTGTTCATACACAACTCTGATATTTCTAAATGAGCATACAAACTGTGACAAACCTGCAATATCCTCTGTTGTTATTCAGTGCAGTGCATATAAAGTTCTAATTTCATGTGCTTTTCTTTCAGAAGGATAATTTGCCTTGATGGAAGAAAACGCATCAAATGTCCCATTGATTTTATTTTAAGGTTCTGCTCATCAAATGTGAAGGTATGGATTTGCCAAATATGGAACTGTCGGTTGTTGCATTTAATTTGATTGCAAGTTATTCATGCTGACAAAGTTTTTATCATGATTTTCAGGGTTTTTTTTTCCTGAGTAAAGACATGGACCAAGGCGGAGGGGTGTTAGAGTTGCACACACAGGAGCTGAAAATGCCCCATGCTATGATCATGCAAGACTTCGGTAGGTGATCAAGTAACAAAACATGCTGCCCATTGTTTTTTAAATGGCACTTAATTTCAGTTTGTAATTTGGAAATCCTATATTCATCTTAAGCCCCTGAAGTTGAAATCAGTGATATAAAACAAATGATCTACTTTGGATGTTTTCCATGTTTTGAGACTTATAATATTCTTATACTGGGTGTTTTCTTGCGAAGCTCACAGTGCAGCATCACTTACATAAATATATTTTATATTACCATAATGTTGTCTGACATTAGTATGCAGAACTGTTATGAATCATTGTAGTCATAATCATCTGGTGTCTTTTTATATAAATGTACAGAAAGATGTGGATGGTTTGTTTTTTGTTTCTTTTTTTTTGTGTGTGTGATTTTGTTTTTGGAAATTCTCTCATATATCTTTTGTGTGCCACAGTTGCAGGAATGGGTGGTCTGGCTCACATTGACGGGGAGCACATTGTGGTATCTGTGCCCGAGGGTATGCTCCTCTCTGACGTGATGACGGACGAGGGCATCCTATTGGAGCATGGGCTTGAGGTGGAAGGCCTTGAGACCCAGGTGGTTGAAGGCCTAGAGACAGAAGTGGTTGAAGGCCTGGAGACTGAAGTGGTGGAGAGTTTACACACAGATGTGGAAGGATTGGAGGCTGAGGTGGTTGAAGGGCTGCAGACACAAGTGGTAGAGCTGGAGGCTCAGGTTGTTGAAGGCCTGGAGGGTGAGGTAGAAGTGGAGGGTCTTGAGGCACAAGTGGTAGAGGGTCTGGAAACCGAGGTGGATGTGGAGGACCTGGAAGCCCACGTTGTTGAGGGCCTTGAGGAGGAGGTTGAGGTAGAGGACCTGGAAGCTGAGGTGGTAGAAGGTCTAGATGTAGATGTAGAAAGTCTGCGGTCTCAAGGAGTGGAGAGTCATGAAATAAGCAACGAGGACATGGTGACCTCAGAACACAGTGTGATCATGCCTGAGAACATTCTGGGGACAGAAGTTGCCATAGAGGACACTCTCCACCACCACCATGTCCTAACCTCAGACCTCATCCAGGACCCCAACCACCATGTTGACATGCCAGACCAAGTGTTTGTGGCTGAGCTGCTCTCTGGGCACCAGGACAACACTCTGGACCATCAGCTTGTAACGGAAGGCTTAATGGTAACAGAGGCCAACGCCGAGACCATAATCCATGAACAGCTCCCCACCGAGGCCGTTCCCCTACAGACAGATGAGGATGATGATGCAAGAAGCAGCTCTGAAGATTACCTCATGATCTCACGTAAGACAATGTCCCATATCACTGCACAACTTGTATTACACGGAAATACAGTATTTATTATTTCTAATAACCCAATCTTGTTTCTGTCATGTAGTGGATGAGGTAGGAGAGAAGCTGGACATCGGAGACACTCCCCTTGAGATCAGCACTGAGGTAATGGAAGACAAGGAGTCAAAGGAGGAGGATGGCTCGGAAGTCATCAAAGTCTACATTTTCAAAGCAGAAGCCGATGATGATTTAGGCAAGTGACTGAAAAATCAATATAATCATTTCAGCAATATTAATATTCCATTTGGATTCCTCCATGTTGAACTGGCTTAAAAGCTGTGATTAAATCATTCATGTTCTTCCTCCTCCAGGTGGAACAGAGGTGATAACAGAGGATGATTACCAGAATGGCCATCCTGACCTTGAGGCTGCATCATCAGGCAGACTGGGAGTCGGCCGTGACAAGATGGTCTACATGGCAGTCAAGAACCATCCAAAAATAGAAGAGGATGATGAGGACGACAGTGATGATGATGACGACGATGACATTGGTATGTTCTTTCCTGTCACAGCCCCTGGAATGAAAGCTTCTGTTTTTAAAGGAGGCCATTTTAGTTGTTCATGAAAATGAAATGCTGGCCATTCAGCTGATGATACACTCTAAACTTGTGTGTACAGGTAATACCATTGATCAGGTGAAGAATGGAGCAGCTACACCATTTCTGCAAATCCGTGAGGGGCTAGCCAGCAATCGTGCCCTCAAACCAAAACCTAAGAAAAAGAAGAAAGGAGAGACGCGGCAGTGCCAGACTGGTAAGAGACTGTGAAAAATTCAGAACATGAGATTTCATCATTTATACTTAAGCAAATTACTTTACTTTATAGTGAAAGTTTTAGGTAAAGGTTATTCAGTGTTTCAACTTCCTCTTTCAGCTGTCATCATTGGACCTGATGGCATGCCCTTGACCGTCTACCCCTGCCACATATGTGGAAAGAAGTTCCGCTCTCGAGGGTTCCTCAAATGTCACATGAAGAACCATCCCGACCATCTGCTAAAGAAGAAGTACCAGTGTACAGACTGTGACTTCACCACCAACAAGAAGGTCAGTTTCCACAACCACTTGGAGAGTCACAAGCTGCTGAGCCACAACAGCGAGCGTTCACCAGAATACACCGAATACACTCGGCGCTACCATGAGTCCAGCCCCCTGGGCTCTGACAAGCTCATCGTCAAGGACCGGGAGCCCAAGTTACATCACTGCAAGTACTGCGATTATGAGACTGCTGAGCAGGGCCTTCTCAATCGGCACCTGTTGGCTGTGCACAGTAAGAACTTTGCGCATGTGTGTGTTGAGTGTGCCAAAGGCTTTCGCCACCCATCAGAGCTGAAGAAACACATGCGGACCCACACAGGTGAGAAGCCCTATCTCTGTCCGCACTGCGAGTTCCGCTGTGCGGATCAGTCCAACCTAAAGACTCACATCAAGAGCAAGCACGGTGCCGACCTCCCTTTTAAGTGCAGCCACTGTCCCCAAGCCTACGCCGACGCACGGGAACTCCAGCGTCACATAGAGGTGGTGCAAGGCCACAAGACCCATCAGTGCCCGCACTGTGAGCACAAGAGCACCAACTCCAGTGACCTGAAACGACATATTATCTCTGTTCACACCAAGGACTTCCCTCACCAGTGTGATGTGTGTGAGAAAGGCTTTCACAGGCCCTCAGAGTTGAAGAAACATGCTGAAACACACAAGGGCAACAAGGTGCACCAGTGCAGGCATTGTAATTTTAATGCTCCTGACACCTTCACTCTGAGTCGCCATATCCTGTCCTTGCATACTAAGGACCTCCCATTTAAGTGCAAGCGTTGCCGGCGAGGCTTCAGGCAGCCTGCCGAGCTGAAGAAGCACATGAAGACGCACAGTGGTAGAAAGGTTTATCAGTGCCAGTATTGTGAGTATAACAGTACGGACGCTTCTGGCTTCAAACGCCATGTCATCTCCATTCATACCAAGGACTACCCGCACCGCTGCGACTACTGCACCAAGGGCTTTAGGAGGCCTTCGGAGAAGAGCCAGCACATAGCCAGGCACCACAAAGACATGTTGATGTAATGTCGTTGTGCACACTCACAAAACGCACTCCTCTCTCCCGAGTCAATCTGTGTCACACACACCCAGAGGTAATTTTAGTGTATTAAAAGAAGTGGCGGATGTAGGCTGGTGAAGACAACACCATTATAATTGACGTTTGTGTTGTGATGGGTGTAAAACTCCGCCTCCAGGGGTAATGCAAGATCACATTTTAGATGGGGGGGTGAAGTGTAAAGAAGAGACTGTACACTGAGTGGGACGGCTGTAAATTGTTTTTTGTTTTGTTGCAGAAAATCACATATGAACATATATTCAGGGTTTCAAATGTCTATATTTTTATACCCACTCAGCTGAAATGCTGCAAGATGATGACTGTGTCCTGTACAACGGAAAGTGGTTTTGAACGTCATGCCAGTTCTTCGGATGAGGGGAACAAGTACAGGAGATGTCCGCCTCCATAGTACTAGCTAGTATCTCTTACCCTTATTAACCAGCTTTTACCCTGACATTTGTTTTCAACGCCATCTGGTCTTAAGGGGCGGGGCCATTCACCAGTCCATAAAAGGTATTTGAGTGATATTGACGTACATTATGCACCTTAAAAGGAATTTTGTCAGTAATTATGCTTAAATCATTTTTGGATTCCCACCCCCCCAATTCTGAACACTTTGTTCAATTAAATTAATTGTGACTGATACAGACCACCCTCTCTTTAATATGTATTTAAAGTTCACTCAGAATGGTCAGATCCGGAGTGGAGACGGACGCGGCGGTACATGAGCGGAGAATCCCTTTAGAGTACGCGTCTGACAGTTCCCTGCCCGTTCAAGAACAGGTGTATGATGTGAATTTGGCTTCACGTTTAATAACCAATCACATGGTTGTGTTGGACTGCCAGTGTAGGTTTCGTATGTGTGACATTACCTGTGACTCTGAGCTAACCATCAGATTGCAATCACGCCTTACATCTGCTGGTCTTAATCCCTTAAGCACTGATGAACACAGCAAATCAGAAAATAAGTGATTTTTAACTCTCAAACATGCTGTATCAATACCATTCTCTCAGAGATTGTGTGTTTGAGTCAGTAGAAAGCACTTTAATAACTTGTTTTTTTTTTGTTGGTTTTTTTTTTTTGTATTTTTAATTTCGTGTATGGGGTGTATATATATGTATATGTGTTATATATACATATATATAATATAAACCCTGTATAATAATAATTACAGAGCCTTGTGAGTTGGTAAATGTTAATCTCTAGAAAGTGGACACGATACATCCAAGCTGAACTGTCATTGGTGGGTGAATCATTTATTGTTTTGTTCCATGGAAAAGTGATCAGGTTTTGTGTTTCGTTTGTGCTCGCTAACAAGTTTCCCAGACCTTAGTCCTACAGCCGTACATAACCCAACCCAAATCCCAAATCCGGGATTATCCCCCTTGAAGTCAGTGGTCATCATATTGGCATTAGTCTTTAAAGTATGCACATATACTGTCTCCATGAAATTACTTGTGGTATATATTAAAAATCCCCAGATTTCATGTACCTTAGTCTATATTTTCTTTCAGTCTGATTGTGGATAAACTACTGGTGGGGAAGAACCAAAATAAACAATTATCTTTTTACGTTTCTTGTCCTTTCTGTCCAGATATCCAGTCATTGCTGAACATTTCAGTACAATTGCGTCTCCTTTTGTGTAAATGTTGGAATTCTTTCATGTAATGTTCCCGGTTACAAAGTAGTTCTCACAGGATTTTGATTCAACCCTTTGTTTTAGTCGCACAGACAGGAAGTAAAGCCTGATGACTATAACCTCTCGCTTTTTTACATGTATTGTGTCCATCTTGTCATTGGAAATCCCTCAGGATTGCAAAGACTTGCATGTTGCAGGAAATACATAATCTGTATGACTAAACTGGTCCGTAAGAGCTTATCAGCGCAAAAGAACATTTTCACAAGCGACGCCATGTTTGACTACACACTCGAATCACAGCACAGCACTTGAATTGTGAGGACGCCAGCATTGTTCTATCCTGCTGGTTCATCCACCGACCACATTCAAGGTAATACTGCAGTATTGCAGTCCTACCTTTTCAACCCTGAGTGACTTCCACAATGCTCTCTGGGAAATATTGTTCAGGACAGTTACATCACTGCATGGATAATCTTTTCAAGAGTTAGGGGAGGCTTAGGTGCACTTCTCAATCTCGCAGGCGCTATCTTCATCCTCTCCTCCCTGCCTCAGCTGGCAGAGAGAGAAATTTATCATCTGAATGTCCTGAACTTCAAGAGGCCCGGAGTTTTGCTGCGGTGGTCTTGCTGCTACCTTCAGTGATTGTGATGCAGAAATCTGTCACGTGTTCAGTGCAACAAGTATTTATGCTCATAGTTAAACGCATTTCAAGAGACAGATCAGAGCCTCTCCAGCTCCGTGGAAACAATTAAACAAACAAACATCGGGTCTATTGTCATACTACATGTTTTAGCTTTTCTTAATTGCGTCCAAATCACCTGGCTGGAAAGACTTCCTCGAAACTATAAATTAGTCAGGTGCATTCAGGATTAGAAAGTCAATAAATGTGCGAGTTTGAGACCTTGTTAACGTGCCTGTACCTGCTCAGTGAGTGGAGAACTCACATTTCAACCATGTACGTGAGTCACAGTAAACTACTCTCATCAAAAAGTATAAATACACTGAGATTAGAAGAATATATTATATAATACTAGAGAACTGGACCAAGAACCTCACTTGAGCATTCTAAGCTTCTTGTCACTATCAAAAAAATCTCTGATCTCCGGGGATAAATTCTTCCTCCCAACCTTCCCCTTATTTTAAGATGAGGTTTTTGTTTGGTTTGGTTTGGTTTTTTAAGTGCACTATCATCAGCAAAAAGCTGAGCCAGGGTAGCCTGTGGGAGAACTGTATGAATGCAAAAGTTTGCAGGCGTGTGTGGGAGTGTTCTCTACATTCATTAGTGACTTGCGTGTGCGTGCATGCGTGTGTGTGTGTGTGTGTGTGTGTGTGTGTGTGTGTGTGTGACTCAGTCTTACATCACTGAAACTCCTCTCCTCTTCTATAATGAGAAATATAACAGCCCCGGTCCCGCTCGGACGTGTTGCTGTGCTGTCTTTTCCACCTCTCCGTCATGGAAAGATATATGACGTCTCACGAGGAGGGAAATGAGGCCGTGAGGTTCATTCCGAGCATCGCCAACACAAATAGAAGCAGCAGCCTCTTCATTTTGTGTTGATCCTACAGAATATTTTATCACATACTGGTGCACTTGTTAGAGATCAATATGAAGAAAATCCATAAATTCCCTTCCAAGCAAGCAAGAATTCTTCCTGCCAACAGCAGCAGCAGTGAGAACATTGCTCCATCTCTCTGTGAACTGAACCAAAGTCTTTCCCCGATGGGTTGCGAGCCTCTTATCTGCCCATTTGGAATCAGCGAAGCATCAAACACACACCTAACAGCCTCCAAAGGCCATCACCGTGATGAGAATTGACAGCTGTACACACATAATCCCGCCGTTGCTAAAGGTCAAACTCATTTGCTTGATGTATTCATTTTGTCCATATTTCCCAGGATCAATGGGCAATGAAGTGATAAGAATGATGGAGCTGTCAGGTCGCATGCTGATGCTTTAATCATCTTTAAACCCGCCCAGGTGGTTAATAGATGAACCAAATGTTTTGGGTATGCCTCTGCACCAGATCATATGATTTTGGACTTCTTGTTTTGTTTTGATTCTGGTGTTACGGAGCATATTGCGTTTGCATGTTTCAGTGATGGGAATAGCAAATGGAGCTGGGACTGTGTCATCAGCTCCTCTCGTTGGCAGAGAGCACTGTCATATTACCTCCAGATCCTGACTTGGCCCACATACCCGGAGTCGTAGGATCCAGATTGTCATGGACAAGGCGGTAGCGCTGCGAGCCAGCTGGAGAGCGAGGAGGGCCCTCGGGGGAAATCAGTGCCAGATTGTTGGGAGACAGTTCAACTAGTCGGAGAAATGAGTGTGTGATGGACGGGAAGTGACTGCGATAGACAGAAATAAGCAGCCTGTTGACTAGAGTGGTCTCCAACTCCCCCCTCTCTCGTCTCTTTACACTGTCACCTCTCATCTGAGCTTGTTCTGTAAAAAAAAAAAAAAAAAAAGAAATGCTGAGATCTTGAGTTCTTTTTATTTCTTTATTTTTCTTGGACACAATCCCAAGTTCAATTATCTTTTTACATCCTAAAATTGCTGACGATGAAAGAAGAACACATCCATCTCCAGGAAAATTGAGCAGCAGCGCATAAAGCGAAGAGGCTTAAAATTGATTTCTCAAAATAAAAAGTCGATTCTGCAAACACTCGTTAGGGACGTTTTCTCTTGAACAAGCAGACTAAACGCAGCAGTTCCCTCTGGACAAGTATTTAAAGTCTGACACCTGGTTTGAATTCACATCCACTCACCGAAATATTAAGAATCAAAGTACGTCAACGGGCACTTGTTCTTAATTTTAAAGGTTTGAAAACTGTCTGTTTTTGGGTCAAATCTGACCTCTTTTCAAAAAGGAGGTTACATGTAAATTCAGTCTTTTACCCCCAGATTCTGGAAAGTCAGATTGAACCTGTGGTAATGAGTTGGAATTGAGTTTACTAAAAGGAAGTAACGTAGAATTTGGTGACAAGATGTCCATCCATCCATTTTCTACCGCTTTCCATTTGTCCCTGAGACAGATTTTTAGTAGTGCACTGAAAGTTTAATTTAATAATGATATGACATGTATTTTAGATATAAATGCCTTTTCTTTTGAAATGCATCATGTGCTATTAGATGTTTTCGTATTGCACAAGTTTTTTTTCCACCATTTACACACGTCGGTATTCAGGGAGGTCTGGAAGGTTTGTGTACTCTGTATCCATATTCATGCAGTGGTATTTATTTATTTAAAGCTGTCATTTGCAAACAAGTCATATTTCATTCCATCCATCTATTTTCTATCACTTATCCTGTTAAGGCTCGCGGGGGGTGTGGGGTGCTGGAGTCTATCCCAGCAGCCTTCAGGCGAGAGGTGGGGTTCACCCTGGACAGGTCACCAGTCCATCACAGGACCAACACATAGAGACAGACAACCATTCACACTCACAGTCACACCTACGGTCAATTTAGAGTATCAATCAGCCTCGTCCCCTCTTGATGTCTTTGGACTGTGGGAGGAAGCTGGAGTACCAGAGAGAACCCACACAGGAACAGGGAGAACATGGAGACTAGACACAGAAAGATCCTGTGATGGAGCCGGGACTCAAACCTGGAACCTTCTTGCTGGGAGGTGACAGTGCTGACCACTGCACCACCGTGCAGCCCTGTTTCATTTTGGTGTACAAAAGAAATAAAGAAATTAATAATCCATTTATTTACTTTGTTATCATATTAAAGAGACTTTTGCAGGATCAGGGATGCACTGATATTGATTTAAAGTTTTTTCAGCAATGTGAAGGGTTAAATTTCTCCTGGTGGTGTCATGAACGTCTAAAAGCCTGAAACCAGAACAGCTACATTGGATGTTTTTTTTGTTTCCCATACTCAAAAAGTGGGAATAATTAAAACATCAATATCACAATCTAAAACATATAATTTGTCACCCCCCCCCAAAAAAAACCCTTTCCCTCATTTATAACATCCTTAAACAAATTAGCTAATCCAAAAATTAGAAGATTGCCAAAAGGAACCTTAGATGAAGCTTTGACGGAAATACTTCTTCCCGGGTGCCCACTAGGTGTCGCTGTAACCCCACCCTGACTGCACGTTGTGTGTGTAAGCGCTCCCAAAAATAAATGCATCAAAATTAAATGCATCTTACTCATGCATGCAAGTCGATGCATTTTAATGAAACCGCGGCAACACGAGGTTTCGATTATTTATTTGCACATGTTTTAATAGAGGAACACGAATCAACGCATCTGACTCCGCTCACGCCTGCCAGGTCTGATATCAATGATCCCCCCTGACACACATGAAGACTCCACACCGGCAGGCCGGCTGACAATGAACCACAACACAATAGCAATAACACACTAGGCTGCAGGGCGGATGAGAAAGGGTTCTCTGCTGTGACGCCAGCAACATTTCTAATAAATGTACTCGAGTATTTAAGGTGCGTAAAGACGATCACTATTAACACCGCTGGCTCTGAAAAGTCCTTTATTTCTCAAATGAGGCGGAAGCGTGATTGTAATTTTGTTTAGTTTAGAAAACCACGTGACACATATGGGACCTCATGATTTATTAAAAAAAAGAAAAGTGCCTTTGTATCTGTTTGAATAAACGTTAGTGAATTATAATTAATGACCGGACGAGAGGCGGTACAGTAAAGTCAAACAGAAGCAGGGGCGTGTGCGCGTCACCGCGAGGGGGCGTGGCCAAACGGGAGGAATAACGGCGTATCCTCGGTGAGGCTGCAGCAGAGTTCCGGTCTGACAAGAGATGGTAACGGAGGGAGTGAACAACTGAGTGAGTACCAGCCCGGCGATGGATGCATGTGAGGTCTTCCTCTACGTCTTCCTCGTCTCTCACTACTCCTGGACCGTCCTCCTCATCTCCTGGCTCTTCACCTACGGCACGCCGACGCTCATCACCAACTATGGATTGTGTGACTGAAGTTGGGCCACCTGATCCCGATTGCGCGAGGACGAGCGAGCGACACTAGAGCAAGCAGAAGTCGTTATGGACTGTTGTGACATCCGCGCACTTCCTGTTCAGAGAGCTGTTGGCACGAGCGGGATTTCTTCACCGCGTCTCCCCGCGCGTAACGACGATGGACAGAAGGGTTCCGCTGAGCGCTGCTGAAACACTCCGCGCTATGTTTTAGTTATCATGGAGGAACGCTGTAGTTAGAGTAGAGAGAGAGAGAGTGTGTGAGAGTGTTGCTTCTACTGCTTATTGATCCAAGTACTGCAGTTTGGACCTTAAACACAGCGAAGAGGGAGAGATCCAAACCTGAACCATGGCTTTACCGGATAGCGGCAAATCTGGGGAGGAAGTTCCCTTCCCCGAGATTATAGAGCTCAACGTAGGTGGCCAGGTGTATATAACCCGCTACTCCACCCTGACCAGTGTGCCAGACTCCCTCCTCTGGGAAATGTTCAGTCGGAAGTCTGCCAAAGGACTGGCCAGGGACACCAAGGGGCGTTTCTTCGTGGACCGGGATGGTTTCCTGTTCCGTTATATTCTGGACTATATGCGGGACCAGCAGCTGGTTCTACCGGACCACTTCCCCGAACGTGGGCGACTGCAAAGAGAAGCTGAGTTCTTCAACCTGCCCGAGCTCGTCAAACTGCTGGCGCCCAAAATCAGCAAGCAGAACTCGCTGGGCGACGATGGATGTCAGAGCGACCCGGAGGACTCGTCACCTGGGATTGACACTGCCCGTAACCTCGGGTCTCTGGGCGCTGCTGCCGCGGCGTGCGGCAGCCTCATGCCCGGAGCTATGGATGGGAAAAGGTCTGGGTTCATCACCATTGGCTATCGAGGCTCGTACACCCTGGGGCGAGACAGCCACACCGACGCCAAATTCCGCCGGGTGGCGAGGATCATGGTGTGTGGGAAGACCTCCCTGGCCAAAGAGGTATTTGGGGAGACGCTGAACGAGAGCCGTGACCCGGACCGCCCCCCCGAGCGCTACACATCCCGCTACTATCTCAAGTTCACCTTCCTGGAGCAGGCGTTTGACAAGCTGGCGGACGCGGGCTTCCACATGGTGGCCTGCAACTCCACAGGAACCTGCGCCTTTGCCCACGAGCAGACGGACGACAAGATCTGGACCAGCTACACTGAATATGTGTTCTACCGTGAGTGAGACTTTGTAACCCCCTCCCATGGCCCCCCAAACCCTATCTCCAAGTGTCCCCCTGCAGCCTCTCTCTGATGGCCCCTGCTCCAGTAGATGTTCCGTAGATGTCCCGTACATCCATTTCTCTCACGCCCCGTGAGCAGAACCCCGTTGTGACTCTTCTCTGCTGGCTGAATCTACCACTTCTCCCCCCTCCCTTGACCCCAGACCCCCTCATCCTCAGGTCCAGCTTTTTTGTTTGTTTGTTTGTTTTTGTGCCCTTGCTTCATCTAGTCATAGCCCCCAAATCTCGACCAGCTTCTCCCGCAGAGACCCACCTTCTATGTGTCACCTCTTACTTTGGCCTTGGCGAAGCACAAAACTCTACCAAGAGCTAACTGACTCAACCATGAGCCCCAGAGCGAGGGCATAACTGAAAGGGCTTCAGAGGGGGGAGGAGGAGGGGGAGGAGGAGGAGGGGGGGGGGGGTGTACAACTAGACTTTTCCTGCTTACTCCAGCAGATCGGACTCTGTGCTGCTCCTCTGAACTAAATTACCAAATAATTGGACGTCTTATAAGCCTTGAGGGACTCGAGAATCCCCGGCACCAGTGGGTTTTTATTAAACGTGTCCTGTGTTTGGGATTGTGCCAAGTTTCGTTATTTTTATGAATGAGTTTAGCTTGTTAGCATCATATAGCCACCTGGAGAGGAGAGGATTCCAAAAAAAAAAAAAAAAAACTTTACACAAGCAAAATATATTTGTGTGTAGCCTTTTTTTTTTTTTTTTTTTTTTTCCTGGTCGCAAATATAAAACAGAAGAAAGCTCAAGAGACGTGGAAAGGTTGCAAGAGGTGCAGGATGAAGTGTGTCCTTTGATTGTGGAACGGAGCTTTCAGTGTTTTAATCACCCACGCTGGGAGGGCAGAGGACAGGAGGGTGTTACATCACCAGCGGCCACCGCTACTTATTTTATTAATATTTGTCATTTTGATTTTTAACTCTTTTGCTCATCGTATTTCTTTGAAGAGCTTTTTCAAACACCGATCTTGAGATCGTGATTACATGTTGTTAAAGAAAATGATAACAGCGTGGTAGTCTCCCATGAAGATCATGCTCTGTAATATTATACTAAGTACAGTATTATTTGTTTGAGGACCCTGGAGGGAGGGGGGGGGGGGGGGGGGTTCACCGCTGTAGCGAGGACACTGTGAGGTCAGTTTATAGTAAGAGGGGCCTGATTTCAGCCCTTAGATTAGAACTGGTCTGCGCGTCATATACCTCAGACTCCAACTGATGGCACTTCAATCCATAAACATCCAGACGGGAAAATATCCAAAATATAGATGCTGTTAATCATATTACATCTAAGAGGTTTAGTGTGGAGTGAATTTAAAGCTGAAAGGAGGCAGGATTTTCACCATGTAGTTTTCGCCTCCGAATCTGACAGTGATGATACGTTTGTGTCTCCGCATTGTGTGTGTTTCAGTGTCACGGAGCGCTGTTGACATCCGAGTCGATATGTTGCTGCGGCGTGTCGCTGCAGGCTCAAATGTTCAGCAATTGATTTGTCAAATAAAAGATGTTCCCCCCCCCCCCCCCTTCTTCTTTCTAGTTGCAGTTGTAATGTGTTTGTACGGCTGTGGCTCCTGTAATAACACTTTAAAAATAAAAAATAAAATCATAACAAAAATCGACATTTTCTGCTAAACTCGAGCCATTAAAATAAAATGTCCGCAGACATAAAGTCTGCTTTACACGGGACGATCAAGCACCCTCGGGCTCCCTCTTCCTCCCGTCTGTTTCATACCTTTTCCCACATTTACACCCCCCACCCCCCTTATCTTCAGCGTGCTCGCGCACCGGCTAGGACAGAAACCAGGACATGCAGAGATAACAAGCCAGCTTAAAGCAGATTACAAAACCCTTCTTTTTGCAGCCAATAATTGACCTAATTACCTCTTACAGTAACAATCTTGTGGCAGATTGATTCCAGTGCTGTTGAATAATGTAGCCTTTACGGATTCACTCGGAAGTAATGATTTCGAAAAGATTTGTTTTTGTCATTGAAAAAAGAAACCAACCTTTTCCTCGACGCACCCTTGGGCCGCGTGAGCTGTTAATGTAGGTGATTTCATTAACTTCTGACTCATCGAAGCTCTCAGCTCGATGACCGCCTAGGGGTGATGTGGGAACAGACTTTTAGCCTGCAGACCGACTCTAATGGTAACACTCAACAAGAAGGGTACACTGATACCAGTAATTGCATATTAAACTGCAAGTAAAGCTTAGTTAACAGCTAAGTAACTAATCATCTAGTAACATTTATTAATCTGGTTCAGGCTGACTTCATTGGTTACAGCACACATAGAAGGTGAAACTGTTTGGGGGGGGGGGGTTGGTAAAGTGTGGTTTAAGGGATACTTGATCCCAAGTTTTAAAGAAAATGGTCACAGACAACATTAATAAATGTTTAATTATGCTTATGCAAAGCTTATTCTGCCCTCTCATGTATAAATACGCTTTCATTCATCATTATTAAGGTGCTCTTATATTAAATGTTACCATTTTCATACTTTTACCAGCTGTAACAGTGATCTAATTTTCCCTGGCATGGATTTTATCGTGTTCAAGAGTCGAAGTGTTCCTGCTCCTGAAATCTAGTGTAAACTATGAAAACTTTTCTTAAAATAAGGCAGTTACAGTATTTTACTTTGATACGTTTACAGGCTCAGGCGCCACAGTCATATATTTTTTTATTTCTGTCTGTTATTGTTCATTTAGGACTAAAGTGCACATGTTGACTGTGATGGCGCAGCTATTAAAATAATTCTAAACCAATAAAGCCAAAATAGAATTTATGATTCTGTTTGTGGACAAAGGAGCGAACCAGGGGTTTGCAAACACCAAGCAGATTATTTTGGGTGGTTGCAACTCAAAAAAGGTTGAGCACCACTGGCTTAGATGAAAGCATTGTCGCGGCAGCTTCACAAAAGTGGCAAATGATTTCTGTAGTGCGTTTGGAATGCATGTCGAATCCTCCGGGGGACCAGGAATTTAATTTGCCTGCAGCATCTCTCCAGCCCCAAAACAAACACAGTCACAGGCAGCATTCCTCTGTTTCTGTCCTCCGCCGCACACCCCAACACACCAAGGTCGCTCATTAGCACTGACGTGGCGAGAAGGGCCTCATGTGTGAAATGCCAGGCTTCACTGTCTCAAACGCTCTCCGTCTTTACCTTGAGACTCCACATTCAACAGTAGACGTGTGAGAAGCGTTGACGTTCAGCAGCGGTGGCGGGGCGATTCCTGCTCTCCTTTTTGAATATTGTGAAACATACGGCTGCAAAGTGTAGCGTGCGGCTCTGGTGAGCCACAGCAAAGAAGGTTGTGTCACCACAGTGGTGATCGGCTTCTACCCAATAAAGATAGTTTATCTTGCAGAAGAACACAGATTCCAGGACGGACGACACAATCAGTACTGACACCATATTTGATTATTCATAGTTTTCATTCCTAGCAATATGTTATATTATGGTTGCCATGGTGGATAGAGTCAGTAAATCAGCATTGTTGTGTGTAAGTCAGTGAGTTTGATGAATGACTTTTCTGGTAGATACCTGGAATGACATCCGTGGTTCACACCAGCTCTTGATAGTTCAATATTTAAGCATAAAATTCTTCAATTCTTCAAACCTCCACTCATGAATTTCAAAGACTTTTACGTGCGTTTCCATCAAATGGCTTAACGAGGCTACAGAGCTTAATGCCAAATTAGTTTTGGTGACGCTGTCTGTGGAGTAGTTGGTAAATAGCCAAACGTTAGCTTTTTACCCAGTGATTGCTTTTAGACTTAAAAAAATGATAGATGTGGCATTGATCTATGAATATTATCTCATAAAACAAAATTTGGTCTGCCACGGAGCTTATTTTCAGCAACGACCTGTAAAAATCTCATTGGTTTCTGTTCAAGGGAACCCATGGCGATGCCTTGAACTTCCAGGTTGGTTTACAAAAGTATGTCATCCCTGCGGCTCCGTATTGCCTCTAGATGACATGGCAGTTCTCTCCACCTTGAGAGGGTGATCTGCCTCATGTTGTGTTCCCATCCCTTCAGGCCGCTCCACATGGTACACCCGGGCCAGCCTGCTTCCCTCTCTCATGATCCCCTTGTCTCTTTGCCAGCTGGGTCAGCACTTTCCCTATTTGGAAAAAGAAAGGAAGTGAGGGGAGCAGGAAGTACGTCAAGGGAAAGAGGGGACTGAAAAATGGGGCAAGGAAGCAGAGAGATGAAGGAGGAAGACGAGGGTGGGGAAAGTGTGCTTCCATCTCCAGGATGGTGTTATTTAGAGAGGTGCTGGATTTCCAGGCTGATGCAGCCCTCGCTGGACTCAGCTATATCACTAAGAGATTCAATTACACCAAACAGATCAAGACCCATGAGATTACTCAGTATGCTTGAGAGTAATATTGATTCATAGTGCGATTTCAACACCCGAAAGCCGGATATGTGATATTTTCTCCAAGATTAAAATAAAATAAAATAGACATCCTGTGTGTTAGAGCTACAGTGTGTCACTTCCTGAACATCTTCAACGATCTTGTCAGATGTTGTCAGCAGGCTGTTCATTCAGAGGCAACCATCTGTGGCTCTCTGCTCGTTTATGTCTTCTCAGCCTACTTTTAGATCAGTGAGTCACATGTCGGCGGCTCGGTTTTGTTTGGTGGGTGTTTGGCGGACAGGTTCGGTGGGTATTTGGGCTGCTGTGTTGGCTCAGCGCTGGGGAGGCCATATAGGGACAATGAACTAGGTGCACTCCCCGTCTCACAAATCTGCTGAGCAGGCGTTTGGTGTCTCTAAACCCAACACAAACACAGACACACGCACACAGACACACACAGACACACGCACACAGACACAGACACACACACACACACACACACACACACACACACATACACACACATGCACACAGAGGGAGGGAAGTTGCTAGGTGGAGATGTACAGCAAACCCTCCTGCGTTAGGCTAATGACTCGGAGCACGTACATCTAATTGGCTGGCTTCTTTTCAGTCTTCATTGGGATCTGGTAAAAGGCATCAACAAGCACACAAGCCATTTGCCGTCCCTCTTCTCTATTGACAGCAATAATCAGGGAAGGTCGGCACCAATACGCTGCTAATTACTTGAAGGTCAAATAATAGGAGTGAAAAATGGGAGCAAGCATGCTGTCTCCACTAATATGAGAATGTGTGTGTGTGTGTGTGTGTGTGTGTGTGTGTGTGTGTGTGTGTGTGTGTGTGCGCGCGTGCGGCTTACGTGTTGACATACATGCTTATGTGAGTCGTGTGTGTGTCCTTGAAGACAGCACGGTTCACCCACGCCACCATGTAAATCCACATCCACAAAGTACAGTGACACTGGCTCGCGGCGTCTTGTGAGTCTTATTGTGAGTCGGCCTATTTATAGTGAGCCAGGCATTTAGCCAGATGTGTACCTTCACCGCACAGTTCTATCCTCCAGCAGCACGCTGTGCTCCCCTTCCCCCCTTCCTCCTCTTCCTCCTCTACACACATCTCCATCTCCAGAGAACAGCTGTCACCAAACATATTGGCCCCCGTAAGCCAGGGGGACTTCACCAGGGCAAGCCAGGGGTCAAAGCTGAGGGAAGACAGAGATGTACAGTATTTATACTCTATGAACTCTATAAATGCTTCCTTTTCCCTGTCAAGCTCCAGGATGCAGACAAAGTTACTGACAAAGGAAGGCATGAGGGACAGCGGAGCAAAAATAGGTTGGGAACGAGGGAGCATGAAATTAGGTAGAGTGAGTGTCAGGAACACAGTTATGGGATGAAGAGGGAAAGCAACAAAACACACAGGCAGAGGTGGCATAAGTACACGCATTCTTTATTTAGATTGAAGTACAGATACTTGTGTCAAAAAAAGACAGAGGAGTAAAGATTCAACATCTTACTGAGGGCAAGTGGAAAAGTTCAGGCAATAATATAATATAATATAATATATTATAATATAATATAATATAATATAATATAATATAATATAATATAATATAATATAATATAATATAATATAATATAATATAATATAATATAATATAATATAATATAATATAATATAATATAATATAATATAATCTCTCACCCAATGTCAGCTGGGATAGGCTCCAAAGCTACAAGCCTGTTTGGAAAATATAAGGAGTATAAAGTATATACACAGAAGTAAAATGAATGCTTAAGTAAAGTACAGAAATCTGTTAACACAGTATTTGTACTTTATTTTCCCACCTCTGTGTAGAAGTGGTACATTCCTAACATAGAGTAACATAGTGACTGTAAATGTGTGAAGACGAGCGAGAGCAGCGAGTCACGAGGCGTTAGAACGGAAGAAAGACAGGAAGGAAACAGATTGGTTAAAGAGAGACGGAAGTTGTTGCAATAACAGTCAAGAATCTGCTGAATGCTCCCTAAAAGATTCAGCCACCAGTTTGTAAAAATGTTCCTTTCAAATATACAAAACCATATTTAGAAGACCCCGAGGCAATTTATAACACCTTGTTTCAAAATATCGATCCTGCACATGCAGAGCTTGACTATATACATGTTTACGTTTCTGCTGTTCGTAGTAAATCTACTATAAAAAGTACTATGAAAAGTCTTCTGATCAAAGCGACTGACACAAGACTAAAACTTGAGGAAATTTCATGAATGACACTGAAATTACTTAAACTAATAGTAGTTTAGTCAAAAGATTAAAAACTAAATTGAAAATCAGTCGAAGGGACACACAAACTTCAACACTGAGGAAATCTTTGTCAGTTCATCTACATCGACTCAAACTAGACTGCGATGGCGCTGTGTACTTGAAGACAAGACGAAACTGCTGCAACTTTTCGCCTAAAACTTCATTTAAAAACAGGATGAGGATTATTCTAAAAACCAGCCATTAATAATTTTCTTTCTGCCTTTCGTAATCAGTGTTGACTTAAATGAAAACATTGAACTCTGACCTTTCTCTGTGTCCAGGAGGATCTAGCTACTCTGTTATGAACCTCCCGTGGATCGTCGGTAGATGTTTTTAACAATTTTAACAACTCTTTTAAAGTTTCATTCTTTACACATAAATGCCTCATGATGGCAGATTTACTTCAAGTCAATGGGGTTTACTTTCTTGGTATCAATCTCTGAGTATTTCGCCGTTGATCTCTTGTTATGAAGAAAGGTAACATCGTGTATTTTATGTCTTATGATAATATTGTCTAACTTAGAATCGTCTGACAACGATACATCAACTTGGTGAGGCCAGTGTGGAAGCACAGGGAACTGTTACAGTGTCTCTCGTAGGTTTAAGCCGCAAGTTGTAAACGTGTCTTTCAGTGCCGGGATTCACGTCAGCCATCTGGAGACTTGCGCTCTAATCTGCCCCACTAATTATCAGTAATCTGAACAGTCAGTGTTGTCCTTGGTGCTGCTGCATGCAGTCTCGGGCATGGCTGGAAAAACAGAAGAGAGAGAGAGAAAAAAACAAAACAGAATTTAGGGTGGGGGCCAAGCCAGGTGGGGGCTTTAGGATGCTTTGGTGAGATGGATTGAGGCCCTTAGGGCTGCAGCTCAGGAGAAGACACGGAGCAGGTGAATCAGCGTCGGCAGGACATCGGAAGTAGATTTAGCGCAAGTCTTCAAAAAATAAAATAATCATTCCCCACTCCCAAATGCATTGAAAAGCCTCAGCTGCTGGTTAATTATAAATGATGGCTGACAGGTTTACTTCAAACACCTCCCTCTCCTTCTCTCTCTTGTAACCCCGTCACTCCCTCTTTGCTTTTCTTATTTGGCAGCAGCTCCCTGGTCTCCCTCTCTTTGCGTCACCCATTTCCTCCACATTACGCAGATTGACAGGTTTGTAATTGCTCGGAGACGAGTGCACTCCAGTGATTTTTGATGTGGAGACCATGATTAGGCCTCAGCATGTAAATGCAGTCTGAAGAATATAGTGTCACAACGTCTGATTACATCCCCATTTGTGTTGGCACTGATGGTAATCAGAGAGGAGAGACAATGAGGGAGAAGCCTGTAGGTGGTGAGGCCCGTCCCGTCATTAGACGCCATACAGATCACTTCACAAAGCAGATGTTGGATATCTGAGTTGAATACCAGGTCATTAGATATAAAACATCCTGTAATTATCAAAACTATGTGGCATGAATTTGCTTGAGAACAGCAGGAGAGCACCATATGTACATCTTCCCTCTCGCTGGCTGAATAAAAGCCTCTCAGGCTGAGAGGCATTACTATGCATTTGTGTGGCTCTGGTGCCTGCACATCACTGAGGCGTTGCCATGGAAATGATGCTGTCCTGTTATTTGCTAATCTCCACCATCCTCAGGTCAAACACCACCACCCGAAAGAGTGAATTTTTCAAAAGTGCTCCCAGTTGACTAAAGTGTAAATCAAGGTAGCACAGATATTAGTGATGTGTTCGCTTTGAAACATCACTAAAGTCTCTTGATTCGCTTTTGTGACCAACTTTGGATTCTGAACAAATATCCGTATGTATCTCAGTCGTATTTGTCCAAACGTTCCACATTATTGTAGAAGATATAGGTCAAGAGAGGACAGCAATACATTTAATCTATATGGGAGAACAGATATATTGTATTTATTGCTGTATTTAATAAATGTGGCAAAAATAAACCCACTCGTAAAATCAAAAGTAGAAGTACTGATTCAACCTATTAACTCGAGCAAAAGAATGCAGGCCCTTTAATGTACTTTAAAGAAAAAAGTAGGGAGTATTTGTTTCTTTATTGATTTCCAAAGACACATAAATTTTAAAATAGTAACATTAATATATATTAATATAATGTAAAATTATATAACATGTCCGATGTACGGTGCAGCTGCTAGGAGAAACTGTAATTAGGTTTATTTTAGGCGCAGAACTCCGTATATCATCCCACTCTGCAGACACACAGGCAGAGTCCTCGGCGGATGAGAGTGGAACTATAAATTATAACAATACTGCAACTACTTTCTGTTTGTTACAAAAGTAGGTTTAAATTATTTCTGGCCGTATCGTGTCTCAGCTTCACTCCTGCGACGAGGTATTTCTCCCATGCTGATGTTTGACTGACATTTCAGGGCCGTGACTGTGAGAAGACGCGCTGTCAACTTCTATTCTGTAACTCTGACAGCTTCATGTCATATCTGAGTAGCCTGTGAACGCTGATACCAGGTAACATGGTGTATGTCTCTCCTGCTCTTCAACAGAGTGAGCCATGTGGCGTTTGAGCACCTGACCTATATGTTATAAGACGGCGACTCATCCCACAGTTACGTCTCTTTATAAGAAGTTTCAACTTGCCTGTTCTTTTTCTTATTCCCTGCTGAATCGCTTCTGAGGAAGTTGTTTATTTTTCAGGTACAATTATTTTCTCTTCTTCCGTGCGAAAGCAACTCCTGATTGTTTACAGTGTAGAAACTTGTGTTTTACAAAGAATATTCTTCTAATAATCAAAGATAAAAAAAAAAAAAGAAATCTCATTACAATCAATTTAAGACAGAACACAACATTTAGCAGCAGAGATGAAGGGACTTGATTTTAGGTCTCACTTCAACAAATAATTTGCTTTCTACGTCTGGAAATGATTTCACTTTTTACAAGCAAATTTGGGGTTTTTTTGGTTGTCAGATGTAAATAATCTGCAGCTGATTTAGTACACAAAATTTGTTCTTTAAAAAAAGTTTACTTTTTTAAACTGAGATGATAAACATTCAAGTGATACCTACCCTTAACTGTTTTTTTTTCTTTTTTTGCCTCTTAAGTGCTCAAATTTAGGTGTTTTGAGCTCACAGGGAGTTTTTTTTTTCTTCATTTCTGCATCACTTTTTTGTGACTCAGGAATGCAGAAAGAGTCAGCCATGTTAACTTGAAGCTAATAGCGTCTTCTAGCCACCGACTACAAAGAACAGTAAAAATGTCCAAAATGACAATTTACAAACTCTTAAATGCATCATTCATCATGATCCATGTCTTCTTAATCCAGCTGTATGCTCAGAAATCCACGCTTGTCTACACAGAAGAGAGAGAGCGAGGTGGTTCAGCTGAATGCACCAGCTGGTCACACTCAACCCTACCAAGACAGAGGAGTTATAGTTTATTTGTTTCAAGCTCAAATCAAAGATTACTGAGCAAAAGGCTGGATTAAGGAGACATGGATGACACCGGATGATGAGCATGAGAATTTGTAAACTGAGTTTCCAGGTCAGTTTTGCCATTGTCTTTTTCCTGCAGATGTTGTTAGCCTCAAGTGAGTGTTAGCTTCAAGCTAAATATACCTGGCTGGTGCTTTCAACACTCCGGAGTCACAAATTAGTGATACAGGAGGGACAAAAATATCTTTGTGACCTCTATCCATCCATTCATCCATCCATCATCCATCCACCTTCAACCGCTTATCCAAAGTCAGGTCACGGACGTAGGAGCTCCTCAAATATGCCAGCAAAAGAAAAAAAACCCACTTTTTTCAGTGCATATAATAATGAATGGTTTTATTCATTCATTCGTGTGTAAGAAAACACTGCGTACAAAATATTCAGGAATCAAGTGGGGTGGAAAAAAATAAACAATCCTGAGAGGGGACATTTTGTGACAGCAAGGTGCTAAACCCTGGCAACGGTGACACATTAGAGTTGCTAATAGCAGTAATGATGGCAACGGAGGGATGTGTCACACTGAACAGATGGGAGACATTGAGAGAGAGGATGTGTGATAAAGTACTTTGGCTTTTGCATGTATCCCTGGAGAAGTGGCCTGGGGAAAAGGCTTGAGTGCTCTCTTTCACTGCTCTCCTCCACAAGGCTTAGTGATGGAGGAAAGTATGGTGCCCATCCCCCCCCCCCGCCCCCCAGTGGATTATTCCTCCGACACTGCTAAGCCCCCATACTCCCACGTCCAGGCGGCCCTCAAAACACATGTATTCATTATGTGAGACATTGAATGCACCAAACAACACACACACACACACACACACACACACACACACACACACACGCACACACGCACACGCGCACACACACACACACACACACACACACACACACACACACACAAACTCTCTTCCTTTTCTCTTGTCTTTATCTGTCCCACTTTTAAATGCCAATACGTTCTGTGAATATACAGAGAAAAAAAACCACCCACACACATACAGAATACACACACGTGCTTACGCATATATGCACAAACACACAAGAGCACACTTTACACTGTGTCACACATTCAGGTATTTATAAAGCCAAGATGGAGGGAGAATATTCTGTGCCCCCTCCGTATGACACAAGCAGCTTTTCCTGTTATATAAGATGCGTTGCCGTGACAATGAGCCCCGTTGAAGGAAAGAGTGCAGACCCTTGCGTGTCTTTGTATGTCTCTACACACGTGTGGGTTTGGGGTTGTCTTTCTTCCAGGCAGTGGGAGAGATTAGTTGTTTGTACGTTTTTTTTTTTCATATGGCGGGAGAGTGTGATTTAATATTCTGTGATGCGCCCTGTGAGCAGCACGCGAGCGGTGGAGACGTTTTACAGCATTTTCTGATCTTTTTTTTTTACGAAGGTTCAACATCCACATTGAACAGAACAGTCAGGAGATGAAGTGAAGAACTTCAAAATTGATGCTGCAAAACAATCGTACATCGTCAAGATTTGTTCGGGTCTTTTTTTTTTTTCCCCTCCCACTACAACACAAAAATGAGTGATTTCCCCACAGAGGAGGTGTTATTTGTGGTTAAACTCTGAGCCTGGAGAGGATGCATTTTGAAATTTATACGCTGCAGTGAGGACATGGACTAAGGTTGTTGTGACATGTTGAGCCAAAGCTGAAACTGTGTGCCATCACGTGAAATGTGAAGGAAGTCTGTTCGCTGGTCTCTGGAAAATAGGCCGTTAGTAAGGAGAGAGGTGGCCATTCTGGCAGTAATACAGCATCATGAATGCCAAAAGCTGTTACAACCTAAAAGAAGAAGAAGAGGTGGCCATTTAAGAGCCACATGAAGAATTCTACTTGTTTCTGCTTAAAACCTTGTTTTAAAACCGTGACACTTGGGAGGGACTCATGGTGGATTTGGACTGGCATTTACGTCATCTAATACCTGAATGTGTCGAACATCCTACAGACTCATGCTAGCCAAACCTCTGGTTAGCTGTCTGTTAACGAATGTGAATATTCTAATCTTTCTAATTGTTATCAGTGTGACGCTCAGAGCAATTATCCACCATTCTACAGCCTCAACGGAGCTACTTCCTGTTAGCCTTCTTGAACGTGGCTGAATCACTCTGTTGTGCGACTCGCATTCGGAAGTTGTCAGTAAAATGAATCAAACTGCGACTGTAACACCGGGCTGTTAGGGTGCTGAAAATAACTTATCCTCCATTTTACAGCTGTTCTTTTTACTATGTAATTCTTAAAGATCTTTTGGGGGCTGCAGTGAAGTAATGGACGGGAGAGGGGTACTAAAGACACAGAAAACATTGTCATTGGATCAAAATTCGCACACGCCCATGGGTGTAGGATGAGTCATCAAACACTGAATCCATTCAATATATATTTATGGTTTGAATTTTTTTTTTTTTTTACAGGAATAAAAACAAAATGTAAATGTGTAGAAATGATCTGATACGGATATTTAGAGAAACATTTGGGATACATAAAGGCGTAAATGAACAACAAGCACAGGATTAAAACTAGGAGGATCTATTTTTCCCTGCATGGGACCTTTAAAATGGTCTTTAAAATGCGCACGTGTTGTTCCAAGTCTTCTGAGAAGTCACACTTGAACAACCTCCGCTCTCTCCTCACACGCAGATGAGACGAAAACTCAACTCACTGTGAAAAATGTCTCACCAAGCTTCAGTGTTTTCACGCCATTACGCTCAGTCACGGTGTTTCTTCTTCTACATGCAATCAAAACAGTAAAGGGATATTCTGAAATCAACTTCATTCTTCTTATCTTGTGTCACCGCTCCCCTCCTGGTGAGCTCTTTTCTCAGCTAATTTCTGTTTTCACACATGCCCTCCTGCCAGCTTGTGTTTACTTTTGTGCTCTTGGAAACAAAAAAACTGTGAAGCCCAAAGCTTAGACGCTTGTTTCTGTGCCAGCCACAGGACTGACACACTTTGATAAGGAAAACTAAACAAGTGAAATGTAATAAAAATGTCTGCGTAAAGCTCCCCCGGTTAACGTTGCTTAGACCTTAATTCAAACACACTGCATAGCTGAGTCGGAGTATGAAATATGCTTTTACCACACAATTTTATTCAATCTTCCAGGCATAAAAACAGAAGCAGGAGGAAAACACACTAACAAGCACGCGCGCACACACACACACACACACACACACACACACACACACACACACACACACACACACAGTCAGTCAGACATGTTTCATTGGGAAATTCAGTCTTCTGTCACCGCTTGTTCAAGAAAGGAAAATGTGTTCGGAGACCTAGTAACAGCTTGTACCGTGCTAACTAGCTAATATCTGTGTTTTGTCTGCAATGGGAAAAGGTTGAATCTGTATTTGATCCTCGGTCATGTGACTGCAGTGACCATGACTCCGGCTCTGATCGGCATCGATGTAAAAACAAAACCCAGGTGGTCATTTGAGGCCCGCATCATTAAACCATGTTCTACTCACAATTCTGCTGCTAATCTTACTCTTGCATTTACGTTACAGTGCACTCTTACCTGGAGCACTACTTTATGTACAGTTGTGTATATTTACATGTATCTAACATTTTTTAAAGTTCCGAATACCTTGAGCAGCAGTGAGAAACAATATTTGAATTACTGTATATCTGATACCTTTATCTATTTTTCAAAAGACCAACTGGAGCAAATATATAAAATATCAACCACAGAAACACCATGTGTATCTGTATAACATTGTTTTCATTAAAAAAAGAAAAAAGAAAAACAGCAGGAAAGGGATCAATTATGTCTTTTTAGTGAGTTTAACCAGTTTGAAAAACTCCACATGTAGAAAGATAATGTGCAGTTGGAACTGAATGGACATGACATCAAACCTTGTTCTCTGACGGTGAATTTGATATAAAGCAGCTGCTGTGGGAGAAAAATTACAAAGTAGCATTTTTGAAACCCCCCAAAAAACAAAAACCAAACCACATGAGCATAATGATCATAATTGTCTCTCTATTGGCATTGTTTCTGTGGTGCTAGCAAAGAAGTGTAACAGATGTCCTGTGATGCCACCACATGATGCAGTGTCAAGAGGTTGTGGTCATTTCATATAATTTCATCCGATCAGGTTGTCAACATATTTATCTGCGAACATTAGGAGGAAAAGGTGCTTCAGGTATTAAAGACCTGCCGGGGGTCGGATGTGAAAGTGATCCCCTCATCTTATTTTTTGCCTGACATTAATTACATCTTCCCAATTTCTCTCTGCTGCAGGTGGTTCATCAGTTGTTTCCAAGGTGACGGCCTCTGACTCTCCGGTTCTCACTGAGCTGGGATCATCTCAACCCGCTCCAGCTCGTCATGAATCCGCCTCTGAGGAGCTCGTCAGCAGCGGCCGAACCCAAAGCCTTCCAGAGACCAACAGCAGCCCAATGGATGTACTACACCCACAATTCCTGGACTCTCCTCCCCCTCTAACTCCTCCTCTTCCTCCTCCTTCTCCACTTCCTGCCACAAGCTGCCCTGATTTCCCACCATGGTCACCACCAGTATTGCCCCCACCTCTGCCGCCATCTAAAACTCCCTCCACTTCCAGTCCACTCACAACGCCACCTCTTGTTGAGAGCCCCCAGCGTCCGACCACTCTGGACCTGAAGACACTGCCACGACTAACCAACCGAGAGAATGGCGGCCCCCCGTCTGTGGTGGACGAGAACGAGGAGGAGAGGAAGCTGCTGGAAGAGGATCTGAAGAAATGCATTGAGGACTTCAAAAAGATCCGCATGCCCAAAGTGTTTCCTGATCGCAAGAGGCACTGGCAAAGTGACTTGCTTAAGAAGTACAATGCATAGAGCTTTACTGCGGCGCCATGGTGAAATCAGAGGATTTTATAACAACGGAAAGTTAAACTTACATCTAAGTTTTGTGAAGACACTCAGAAGTTTACTAGTAGCTTTTGCATGTCAACCCAAATTGAATTGACTCACTGATTTTAGTGTTTAGGGCTGAGTTTAGAATGCAAAAACTATGTCCTTTTCCATGAAAGAAAACTACCCTATAGAGACTCTTAGTTTCACTTTTTTATTCACCAAGGCTATTTTTTTTGGTTAAAATATTAATAAATAATTTGAATAATTTATAATCATCTTTTCACGAAGTCAGAGGCTAATGCTGTAAAGTCATGAACTGCCCTGCTCTCTCTCCGTCTCTCTCTCTCTCTCTCTCTCTCTCTCTACTGTGCCCACCGATCGAGCAACTGCAACTTGTAAACTAAGTGTGGAAATTTAGGCTTTGACCTTGCTGATGCAAAATAAAGGAAAGAAGTGAAATCTCTGGTGCTAATCATCTAAAATATCTCCCTTCATCAATATTAACCGTATGACTTCAAAGCTTCTCTTCTGCTCCCCGCTTGTGATTCCAAAGCTCTGCCTTTTGCTTCATTTTGTGATTACATTATCTTCAAGCAAGCGATGGGAAGAATTCAGAAAGCAGTGTACCGGCAAGCCAAATGGGTAATTACCGACGGCTGGAGAGGGGAATAATAATGACAATAATGGCTACATGAAACAGTGCACACCACCATTTGTTCCACAAGCTGCTCTGCATGAAATGTTCATAAAGCTTCACTAATGCATTGACAGGTGTGTTAAATGTGCTCTCGTGGTCTTTGTTAGGTGGTATTTAGGGGGGAAAAAAATCACAGTGAAATGAAAAACTACGTGCAGTTATTCTCTTTTCTGTCACCCTGCCAGTTAATTCCTTTGCACCTGAACTTAGAGGAAAACTTTGCAGTTTCAGGGAAATATTCCCTTTCTTGTGAGAAGAGGAGAGGGATTGCTCTCATATCTGTGTGAGCAGCCCGGGATTACCAAATGGCCCGTAAATAACACATCAGCTTCCTGACGGCGTTTACCTTCAGTGGTGCGTAACGGGAGCCATGTCTATGTTGATTCTGCCATTTTTAAATGCCTGCAAGTTGTCCATGTTGTCCATGTTGTTGTAAGATAAAGAAAGAAAATAGAACTGTTGCAGTAGCTGTTCCAGTGACCAGTGATGTATCTCAGGTGCAAGTTGGGAATTGTTATGCATTTGGTTTATTTTTATGTTCCATCATTTAGTCTCTAAGGATCTGTACAAGATCCATGTGCTCAGTCTTGGAGAAGCAGCTAATGTCAGAGCACCAATTGTTGCTTACACTGTCAGTCACAACAAGCAAAGATCTCAATTTATCTCTCTGTGAGAGCAGTGAACGCGCATGAACTCAGGATGTGTCTTCAGTGGAGTTTTACTTTAGTTTTTAAGTGAACTCTACTCAATGAAAGTCTATGCAAACCACAAAAATACAACTAATATTTCATTATGAATGGAAGCATTCAATGAGACTCACGGGTCAAGCGTATTTTAGGCAAACTGTGCAAATGCCTCAGACTCAGACAAGAGCCATGAAGCAGGACCCATGTGTATCAGCTGGAACACGAATAGTCTTTATTCAAACAGGGTCCAACGGGGGGCAGACAGGAGTGTGGCTGAGGTTCAGCTGTAGGTTGGTAGCAGGAAATTCACAGACACAAGGGCAGGGACACCAGGCAGACAGAAAGGTATTACACTGGGCCAGGAGGCAGGGACCTCAGTGACTTCCACCTCTGAGGTGGTTTCCATCCCTGAGCTGTCTGGGTCTCCTGCTGAAGGGGATGGCATGGGTCTCTGCAGGGAGCCATACCCCTTGCAGGCGGTGGAAATCCTGCACCAGACGTTGATCCAGGATGTGCCTTGCAGGCATCGATGACCTCCTCCAGCCCGTAACCCTCTCAGTCCACAAGGTACCTCGTCCCTGATGTCAGGACTGCATCAGGCGGCGTACAGTGTAGACAAGGCCTCCTCTGATCATCTAGGAAGTCAGTGGTTGAGAAATGGAAGACACCAGGTGACTCCCACTTAAGTCTTCACCAGTGACACATGGAATCCCAGGTGAACCCTTAGGGATGGGGGCAGCTTGAGTCACAATGCCACAGGGTTGAAGACCTGTTGTTTAGGGAAAGGACCAATGAAACGCAGACTCCTCTTCTTCTTGTCACCTTTCAGGGGTAGGCCGCAGGTTGACAGCCATACTCACTGTTCCACTCTGTACCTGGGCGCCCTGGAGGGTCTGGTTAACAGACACCTTGTACCACTTGATACCCCAGAACGCACTCAAAAGGGGACATGTTAGTTGCAGAACAGATCAGTGAGTTGTGCGTGTATTCAGCCCATATCAACTGCTAAGAGTTGGGTTTGCTAGATGCAAGGATGCAAAGCGCTGTCTCCAGCTCCTAGTTTACACTCTCGGTCTGACTCTCGGCCTGAGTGTGGTAACCCAACGTCAGGCTGGTGGTGGCCTCCAGTAACCTGCAGAATTCTCTCCAGAAAAGGGCGGAACACTGTCGGAAACCACATCAACAGAGATCACGTGGAGTCTGAAGATGTGCTGTATTAGCAGTTCTGCCATCCTTTTGGCTGAGGGAAGACTTGGAAGTGGCACGTGATGGACCATCTTACTGAACCTGTCCACCAATGTGCCACCTGACCTGACGTGGGGAGTCAAGTCCTAAAGTCGACAGAGATGTGGGACTGTGGGTGATGTCGTATTGGCAGGGGGTGGAGGAGACTGGCAGGAGGTCGGCAGGAAGTCTTATGCTGATTGCAAACGGGACAAGCCTGGCCGGTACTGGGAAATCTGAAGACGCAGAGGCAGGAACACCAGGCATGCAGGAAAGGGATTACATGGGGCCAGCAGGCTGGGAGGAAGTCAGGCAGGGCAGGGCAGGATTAGGGAACTCAGGTTTTTGAGTGCAAGAAGCATGAGATAACTGGACAGTCTGATGGAGAACAGGGTGAAGAGCTGGGATATCAGTGCACCTCCAGTGGGATCTGCTGCAGGTGTGCTCATTAGGGGAATGGGAAACAGGAGGAGGGGGGTGTGGCTGGCCAGGAGCTGTGACAGATAGATGTGTTTCCCTCAGCTGATTTGGAGAAATTAAAATACACATCTTAGAAAAGGCTAAAACCCCCCAGAGCGAGTATAAAAAAAATATTTTGCAAAACTGTGTTGGAGTTTTCACACATTTCTAACCACCTTTTCAAAAGCGATACGTCAAACTGCACATCATAATCTGTAAATGAAAAGACAACTGTAGAGAATGAGGACAGTTGGTCAGATTGTATTGTTAAAAGTGGAAGGAAACAAGAAGAGAATACCCCTGAACATTGCACTGAGATCCAATTTGAAGCAGTGACACTCAAGCCTGCTGCTGCACGTGTGTCACTGCCATCGCAGATGAAAACTTCCACGAGGTTTGTTTGTCAGTTGTGCAGTGTCATCTAATCATCAGTTAATCACAGACACGGTCTTTTATTAGGACATGATTCATCAGTCCAGCGGATGACTGCTCTCTCCATAATAAATAATGTGCAGTGGCATTATGTTTGGGAGGGGCAAGGTGAGCGCAATTAAGGTCACAATACAGCTCTCTGTTGTTGTATCGTATTGTGTGTTTATTTTCTGTCATAAGTTTATATTACTGTTAGTGTTCCAGCCTGAGCAGAGAGA
This sequence comes from Aulostomus chinensis, assembly GCF_037954235.1. Taxonomy (NCBI): domain Eukaryota; kingdom Metazoa; phylum Chordata; class Actinopteri; order Syngnathiformes; family Aulostomidae; genus Aulostomus; species Aulostomus chinensis. Next base: position 12,725,690 of record NC_141332.1, on the reverse strand, counting down.
GTCCAACGCCGCCTTTAATCAGCTGAGTGACAGTCCTTGTTGTTGGTGAGAGCTTTCAAACAACGCTGTGCCTCTAGTTAGAAAAACTCTGTTTTAACTCAGGTTAATAGGTTTACTACGTTAATCCCCAAGTGTTGGCTGACAGGTAAGTTTTATCATGATAAACATCGGACAGTTTCATTTGACACCGGGAGTAACGGATATCCTCTTGCTACAAGGATTAACAACAGATTAGGATTTCTCACAGTCCTTAAGAGTGTCTACGCTGCAGGGTATTCCTCCTCACAAGCTACACCAACGGCAACAATTTATGCCATCCATCTTCTTTGCTGAGGCGTTTCACACCAGCATCAACACTCAGGCCATTTCCAACTGGCTGCTGATTGCTGAGAAATCTATAGAGAAGAGTCCACTCATTAGAGTATTGCTTCTTCAGCTCCTTCTTCTCGTATTTCTCATCTTTCAGTTTTGGCTTGGTCAACGACGGCGTGCTGGCCGAGCTCCCGGGCCTCAGAGGAGTGTCATCAGAGCACGCCTGAGTCAGGATGCATGCAGAGGATGGAAACAAGTCTTCCTAATTTCAAACTCCTGTTTAGTGTGGCAGAAGCTGCACAGTCTGTTGTGTTGGAGTCCTGTTAGACAAAACACAGATCCCTATTCAGAGCCAAAGCACTCAAGTTGCATCTCAACAGGAATCAGTTCACTTCTAAATTCTCTTTTACCCGTTGTACTTTTTTTTCTGGTCTGGTAGAACCCTGTGAAGCTGGCCTTTTGACTTATGGATGAAGATTTGATCTCTGAAGTTGAACAAAGGGAATGCCTAATATCCTTTGAAGTGAAGAGGTAAAAATGTCTTGTGGGAAAAGGACGACAGAAGAAAAAAAAAAAAAAGCTTCTTTGACAGAACATCTGAGAATGTGAGAGGAACAAATCTACCAATTACAACAGTGGTGATCATCAGTGGAGGAAGAACTAACCATGGCATCTGTCTTTAATGTTTCTTCCTAAAGTCCTTGTAGGCTTGGCAGCAAATAAGAGCTGGATCTCAGTCCTGACAGAAATCTTTGTGCGACCTCATTTGATTAAACATTCACTAATCAATAGAATCTAACGAGTGTTCTGAAAAAGCCGGAGAGATACAAGGATACCAAAACCCCTCCTTTGCAGATGTGTCAGTCACGCTGCTGCAGTCTAACAGTGTTGCTCAGGTTCCTTTAATCTCTTTTTATGTGTGAAAATGACATGCAGTTATCTTTCGTACTTTAAAAATGTAGTCATGGCTGCGTCTGAAATCACCCACTATTTCCCTCGTCCCTACTCAGCATGTAGGGGTGAGGGATGAGCATGTCGAGGACAAAACAAACAACCTCTTGACAATTAGCTTGTAGCATCTAAAATTATCCATCCATTTCTTATACCGCTTATCCGTTCAGGGTTGCGGGTGGTGGAGCCTATCCCAGTTGACATTTGGTGAGAGGCAGGGTTCACCCTGGATGGGTCGCCAGTCCATCACAGGCCTATCAGGAGCAATTAGGGGTTCAGTATCTTGCTCAAGGACACTTTGACATGGTCACCGGGGGAAAGTGAGGATCAAACCAGCGACCCTTTCGTTGCTAGACGGCCACTCTACCTTCTGAGCCATGCCGCCCTTCTAAAATTATCATTATCTCAATACGGTTTAAATCACTCAGAAAATACATGAAATGACAAGGACACCATATTATACAGTGTAATATTTTAGAATTGTTTGGCAGCGCCTCAGAAATCTAATGGAAGGTTAATTGGGATGTTTGGCTGTTGTTGCCGCCTCCTTTGTCAGTAGCTTAATTATCCGTGTTCACAAAAATGATTAAATGCCCAGAAAACCTTTGGTGTTTTGGTAATAACCTCCCAAAGCCAGAGTTTTTCTGACAAACTTGATGGAATTATCAAAGTTCACAAAAACATTTCTTTTATCAGCCTCTGTAGCAGATAGAAACAGTAAAAGCACAGAAAATATTGGTTTGTGAGTACAATTACTTGCCCTTTTCGTCATTAAACTTTTTTTTTTTTTTTTTAAATAATAAGATTAACAAGAACAGTGTAGTACCAGGTTTTGAATGCGTGTGTATGTGAAAACTGGCTCCGGGCCGTCTGGCCGAGCTGCCTCATGGGTGTTGGGGGGGGGGGGGGGTGGGGGCTGGGACACTGTTTAGTGTGTGTTTGTTGTGTTTTTAGTGCTGCTAATGTGTTGCTCTGCCGAGCAAACATAATAGGGTCTTCGCCTGAAGTACCTTCAGGCTCAGGCCCTAATTATCAATAAGAAACATTCTGAAAAAGAAATGGATGTTGCCTCAGGTCTAAATGGGTTATTTAGCTGTTTTCCGGTGAATATGGCAGCAGCATTGAAGTGAAGAAGCAAGGCAGCAGCAATATTTGACATGAAAATATAAAATCAGGACTGAGATACGAAGCCAGTTTGGAGAATTTCCCCATAAGAATGTCAAAACTGCAAGAAGAAGAAGATGAATGATGGATGAAAGGTGAAGGTCATATTGAGGAGGCAAATACCTGCAATGCAGTATTTATAGTTTGTTCTGTTCTCTGACAATTGCCTGTTGATGACATCAGCCCTCAGCAAGAACACGGCCAGAAGAAACATCCCTGTTACACTCTTCCATCCTCTCCTCTCAAATATATCACTTTTGGTGGGTTTTTTTTGCTGACAAACGGGCGCCTTGCATTTGCATGAAAGAGCACCTTGCAGATGTATTTTGAATGGCCAGCAATACATTAGCATCTCATTTCTATTGTTTGTGTATGAACATGTGTGTGTGTGTGTGTGTGTGTGTGTGTGTGTGTGTGTGTGTGAGGTAGAAAGAATCAGTGAATCAGGAGTCCTATGTACAAATATGAAAGATGTGATGGCGGACACACAAACGCGAACACACACCATACACACAGTTTTGCGCACGCACACACAAAAACAAGAGCACAGATATTTTGTATTTGATGGTAAATAGTACAAACGTCTCGCTATCTTCTTAAGACCCCAGCTTGCAAGACTCTGCAGAGCGAAGTGGGCGGTGCTTAAATGATGATGTCAGCGCAAAGATTCATGGGAATCTCAGTATGGTTCCGTTTCTTGGGTAAAGTAAGTTTGTGGGCTGCTTGTTTTGAGCAGAGGTTATCTAACCTAATACACACTGGGTTCAGTTTCAGGTTAGCTTGAGACTTGTTATTGGTTCTGACCTGCTGATTTAAGTGTATTCATCTGAAGCTGCTTTGTGAACTCAAATCAATTTGCCAGTTGTACACATACGCCTCATATATATTTCATAAATCCACTGTAATACATTTTTTTCAATTGAGGTTTATTTGTTTTTTAGGGTTATAAGCGGTTGAGAGATGAAGATGGTTAAATATTTAAGCAGAACGAGAAAAACATTTAAAGGACGCATAAATATCCTTAAAGAGGTCAACATTTCATATTTGAAAAGTGTGGCTCTTACGTTGGCAGAGGAGAGTGTGTGTGTGTGTGTGTGTGTGTGCGTGCGTGTGTGCGTGCGTGCGTGCGTGCGTGCGTGTGTGTGTGTGTGTGTGTGTGTGTGTGTGTGTGTGTCCAGTCGAGCCTCCTGAAAGTTGGAGCTCACTGCTGAAATTGATCCCTGTAAACTGCGCTGGTGCTGTAGAAGGTCTTGGGATATTTTAGTATTTCTGCTGTCAGGAGAAGTTTCACACTTCAAGATAAACTTTGTTTGCACGTTTGTGTTAATGAAACATGGCTTTAGGGGAGATAAGAGAACCGAGCCCTAATTAGTACGCTTGAAACGAGTTTGCAGTGCTGTCGAACACTCCTGCAGGTTCACACTCTATCAGCCTGCGGTTGCATTACTTTTAGTTTGATAACTCTCACACGTAGCGGCTCACACCTATCTTTTTAACTCATCGCTGGACTCAGAAATGATACAACAGTTTCATTACAGCAAGATAATGACACGTTGCCTAAATCTGTCTAAACGCTTTGTCTGAGAAACCTTTAACTGCTCTTACGGATTATTTGTCCATATGGCCAACTTGTTATCTCACCATATGGTGCAACAGTTGCTTATTTACACATTCATCAGCTGCTGAGCAACATTATCAATCATGTAGGGAATCTTTTAACTGTGTTTTGAGGCTGTATTGCCTCCTGAGGGAAGAACCAGGCTATTTAGATGCCAAACGCTAACCACCCGGATGATTAGAGGGAGGGAAGCAGTAAGATGTCGTTTCACCATGACGAGCCATTCCTCCCACATTACAAATTACATGTCAGTTTCTCACTTATTGTGGTGTTCGCACACTCTTGTTGGATTGTGTGTACGTCCCTCAAAGATCCTCAATCTAATGGTTTTCTTTAAAAAAAATAAAATAAAAGAGCATCTGAGGAGAAAAAAGGATGAGAGCAAATCCCAGCGAATAACATGAATATATTAAACTTGTAAATTCACAAAAATGAAAACATCATCCAGTGCTGTTTAGTTTGTGGCGTCAAAGATATTAATTTCTTTCTCTCCAGGTATTTTAACTTGCACGTGCAAAATGTTTAACTCAAGTCCACATAACCAGGCCAAATGTGTTGCTTTAAGCTTAATTATAAATGTTCTTGAACAAATGTATGTTATTTAATAGCACGCAGTTCTGCCTGTCCCTGGAGGCTGTCTGGGTGCAATCAGCAGGAGACACGTGTTCTGTAGACAGGAGAGGAGGTCCAGAGAGGACGTGTCCAACTCTTTTTCCATTTCCATCATTAAAACCTGCAGCCTAATCCTGCAGCTATTTTAATCTTCTAATTCTGCACCATTTTCTCTCTGAATGCAGTGCACTCCTCCTCTATTCTCTCTCTGTCTCTGTCTCTCTCTCACTCTCTCTCGCTCTAGCCCCCCCCCCCCCCCCCCCCGCTGATTTAAAATCATGTATTTCAATAGTGTGAAAGCTTTCACAGTCCCACATGCACACACACACTGTCAGTGTTTCGTTAAGGTTACTCTACTTGCTGTTAGACGGGATCAGACCTTTGAGTGTGTGCCCTCCAACTGCTCTGATCTCTGAATCACCATCTCACTGATATTTACATGATATTTCCACCTGCTGTCGCTCTCACCTCCCTCTTGTTCTTCTTGTTCTCTGATAATTGGGTAAATAAACAAATAGAACACGTAGCAGTGTAGAAAAGTGTTTTAATGATCTACTGGCTGTGATGAGGCATTTTTTAAAGGCAGATCCACCCCTGATAATTCAGATTTTTAAGAGATGAAAATTAGGTGTGTTTGAGAACCCCACACCCCCCTCTCTCTATCTCTCTCTCTCTCTCTCTCTCTCTCTCTCTCTCTCTCATACACACACACACACACACACACACACACACAAACAAAACCTTTAAGCATTTCCATGAACGTGTCCATGTTGTCTGACGAGGTCTCTGTACTCATGATCCTCTTCAACCCGCCAAAGCATGAATGACGCGTGACAGAAGTCTTGTGGTGGAGTGGTGGAAGCGGGCACGAGCACGGAATAAATGGACGCATTAGATGGCTTGATTACCGAGCATCACGTAAAAGAATGAATTCGTGTGCAGGTGCGGCAGATGGCTTGATAGCTCGCTCTGTGAGCCAAGAGCCTGCTACTTTTCTCTGTGGAAAATATGACATGGCCTGTCTGAAAGGGAGGCACATTGCCTTGTTGCTGTTTTGCAGAGAGTGCTGCGTGATTGGAACAGCTTCCCTTGCGCTGCATGGGATTTAAAATGCACCAAATATAGAAACAAATATCAAACAGGCTGAGCCTCCTGCAGGAGAATCATGTATTTATAAGAACTGGTAATAATGATACAAACTCACAGAGGAGAAGCAATAGTCCTTACAGTATCTCATTTGAATATATTAAAATTCACCCATGTCATTTCAACAGTTGTCCCAAGATGCTTTGCTGCTCGTTATTGCTTTCCTCGGTGCAAATCACTGCACCAGAGTAGTAATACACAAGTGTTTGAATATTAAGCAGAGCCACACGTGCCCTGCTGACATGGAACCCTGCAGGCCATCTGTCAGCATGGAGAGGAATGGACCAGCGAATACAGCTTGACACCAGTTTAATCTGCAGCATCAGACTGGTCCTGTTGCTCAGCAGGACAGGGAGTCAGTAGTGGGACATACAGTACCAGTGGTAACACATCCTGCATCCCACTGGAGTTTTTGTTTTTAATTTTATGAATGTGAAACAGGAAGAGGAACATGGGAGACAGCAGCACATCTCACTGGTGTTATAAACAGCTGGCACTCTGCTAATGATAATGGTGTTGATGGGTCCTGAGAGGATCTCTGGAGGTCTTCTTGGTGATGGTTGTGATCCAAAATGGATGCTTTCGCAGCAGCTCTTGAGTTTTAATACAATCGCCAAGTTTTTTTTGTTTTTTTTGTTTTGCGCTAAAATAGCGGGGTTTGGCAGGAATTACAAATTAAAACGAACAGTACCTTCAGGCTCAGGCCCTGATAAAATTAAAATGATCAACTAATAAAGTCACTTTGTTTGATACAAGCATTAAAGCAAATCAGAAGGGTTCGCTTTCTTCTTCCACCTGAACAACTTCAATGCTATGACGCATCACACCGCTCGGTTGGACTGATACACGGTATTTGTGGTCTCATCAAGAGACGCTACGATGAGAGAGGTTGCTTTCTGGGTCTTCTGTGCATCTCATCTCAGTGGATCACCAGTGTTATGAAGACTCCCGTGACCAGTGAAGAACGTATCTCTCTCCAACTGCAACAGTACCATCAATACTCACAGCACTGGATTTCAACATTAATACAATTTATGGCATTTAATGTTTAAGAAAAATCACAGAATTTGTCAAAATTGCTAACTCAAATTGCTAAATTTTGCATTCTTTGCTTTACTTTGTGTGAATTTTATGCAATTTCCTGGAGGGACTGTTATCAATAATAGAAAAACGAAACACAATTTGACCCATTACCGGCCCCTTCATTGACCAGATAGTTGCCAACAGTATCATTTTATCACTTTAAAGTAGCAAAAGTGTCACGATCCCTGTCTTGTGTCTGGTTTTAGTTTAGTCATTTCCTGTCTTATTTTGGAGTCTTGTCCGCTCTTCCTGTCCTCCCTCCTGTGTTTACCTTATGTGTCTCACCTGGTTGATTACCACACCTGTGCCTTGTTTCCCTCCTGTATTTTACCTCGGTGTTTTCCCCTGTTCGGGGTTGGGTCATTGTTATATGTTGTTTGTTGTGTAGTTGTTTCACTATGTGCTGTCATGGTGTTCTGAAGTCACTTCTTTGTCACGAGTCTCAAGTTCCCAGTCTTTGGTCTCTGGTCTCTGGTCACTGGTCTCAAGCCATCGGTTCAAGTCGTCAGTACAAGTCGTCAGTACAAGTCGCCTGCCTCCAATCATCCAGCCTCAAGTCACAGTCTCCACCTGTCTCATTAATAAACCTCTTTTGTGCTCCCTCCAATACTCAGTCTGCTATTGGGTCTACCTTCATCCACCCCGTTCCATAACATAAAGGCTCTTGTAACACCTCTATACTGCTGATACATACTATTAAAAGACAGAAAGATACGTTTTAAATACCAATCAGTCCTTAATCCTATTTGACATGATTTCACGTTTGATGGCATTTCTAAGAGAGTCAAACCTCGGAAGGCTCTTGTTAGCGACGGTCTAATCTGTCGTTCAGCGATGACTCAAACGATCTAGCTGCAAGATTACGACAACGTTCATTCACGCACAGCTGCCTCGACAACAAAGAAAGATTTAAAGAGACACACGGACCCTGAATCCTCATTTGCAGCATCAAACCATCTTCAAACATCAAGTGTCTCCTTCTGATCCGCCAAAGATAAAACTCTGATCTGTCACCTGTAACTGTCGCGAACAACATCCGTTCTTTTCTTACCCTATAAACATTTTTAAAGTCACAAAAACAAAAAACAACAAAAAAAAAGAATGCAAAGTTTGAAACATTGTAGAGTTCCAGTCTTATTGTTTGAAAGGGAAAGTTAAGTCTACCCAAAAGCAGAATTCATGCATTTTTTATGTGGCCTTGGACAGTTTGGCCCAAATATTTCAGAGACAAACTGTGCAAGCGAGGAATAGCAATATAGCTGCAGTATTTGCAGAAAATCCCCAGTTTATAAAACCGACATCATATTAAAAGAATTCCCATCAAAATGTCAGAGACTTTGAAGCTGCTGCTGTCATGACTTCGCGTCCTCATGTTCACACTCTTATTCCCCGAGGTGATCACTCTGAATGTTGCGCCTCTTTTGTTGTTATTATTAATTGAATTCTTTGTTCACCAGGAGGGTTGCTGAAGCCCCAATATGCTTTTTGACTTATTTAGCATGGTGAGGAAAAACAAAGAGATTAACCTCTTTTGGGAGGGGAGGGGATTAAAAAAACCTCACAGACGCTCAGGGTGCAGATCGACAACATTATTAAACAGCAAAAAACATTAGCAAACAATGAGGCCACTTTTGAGAGGAGGCTCTGAATGCTGCAAAGCTGTGGAGCAGATAGTAGCTTCCTGTTCCCCAACACTCCTGCTGTGTCAGCCTGAGTCACCAAGCTCTCCTGGTGTGGTGCAGAAGCTGAGAAGCTTCCCCATCATCATCAGCAGCAGTCCCTTTGTACTGTGTGTGTGTGTGTGTGTGTGTGTGTGTGTGTGTGTGTGTGTGTGCACATCCATACACAAACACACACACACACAGACACACACACACACACACACACACACACACACAAGTTCACACACAAGTTCACACACAAGTTCACACCTCAAGACGTGCCTGGAAAAACTCTCACTTGAAGACTTGACTGTTTTTTTAAGAGTTTTACAGCAATATTTTGGTAGAAGGACACATTATGTAGCAGAAAATGTTACAGAGCAGACACATGATCACCATTTTGCTCGTGAATGTATTTTATAATTCCAGCAGCAGCAACAGCAGCAGCAGCAGCAGCAGCAGCCTCTTGGAGGCTTCTCATCATATAAAGGTGCCTACGGAATAATTACCTCCAAATTAATTGGGAGGGAAGAACAATGTGCTTCAGAGCGGACGGTTCTTGTGTCATCCATTATGTATAGGCCCGCTGATGGCTTTGAAGTGATCATCGCATAGCTGTATTCTCCTCCTTGAGTCTTGTGAATTCTCTATTATGGCCCGTGGCTTGTGTCTCTGTCTCCGACACATCAAGGTGAGCGGAGAAGACCGCACGCCCCTACAGCCACGGCTATTACAATGTACAGACAGAATTTAATTAAAACACACCAGCAACAGAACGTGGTGGAGTTATTGAGATTTAATCAGAAACTGTCGCACCGAAACACCCCGGCTGAATGCAACCAATTAATGGAAGGCTGAATTAATGGATTAATGGAAGGCTGAAAGAGCAAAATGCTAATTCCTGCCTGTTACCCCCACATATTCTTGGAACTGCATTTAGAGTGAGTGTATTGTTGTAAACCTCTAAATGGAAGTGCATTTGAGATTAAGCTTTTTTAGCATGCAATCAAGAACACATTTCCACACACAGACCCAGGGAACAACCCACATTTGTTCGCCGCTGTTTGTACAAGACCTTTGTACAGATTGAACCACTAAATGTATGCTGTTTGTCACATTGTGAAAAAGCAATCCTGCAATATCAAGTCTGCAGTTGGTTGTTTATGTGGCCAGTTGATTAATTGCAAATGTGTTCGGTAATTGAAACCACTAAAGTATAAAATCAGACTGCCTAATGCTGAAGCTCCTGAATTAAATTGCATTTAATCACATCACCGCAAACTGACTCCCATACTTCAGCTACAGCTTGCTTTCAGGCTTTCTTCCTTTGAAATGATCCCGTTTTAGTATCTGGAAGAAACAGCATTCTTTAATCTGGCTTGAAGAAGTTAATGTCTTGTGACAGGAAGAATATCTTTTCAGAATAGTTTAATATTTTGTGTTAACAAGTTTTTTATCTAGTTAACACAACATGGGTACAGATATATGTGTATATATAAACACCAACTACAGGGCTGAAGCTATAGTTGTAACTCATGGAGATTGCAAGGTCTGTACCGGAGTCACAGAGGTCAGAGGTCAGATTTGGACGTGTCACAGAAGCTCGATCAGCTTCATCAGTGCTCCCTGAGTGTACTGCTAGATCTTTTAAAGAAAAAGACAGACAGAAAACCAATGTGTTTATCGCCGTTGCTATTCAAAAGGGTTTAAAGGTTCATGTACAAGATATTTTCTGAAATTTAAATTTTTGCTGCGTTATTTGATCCATCACCTCTCTAACAGCTCCATCATACAAAAGATATTGAGCAGAGTGTGTGCCTTCATGCCTCTCTCTCTCTCTCTCTCTCTCTCTCTCTCTCTCTCTCTCTCTCTCTTGTTTCCCAGGGGCACGTTAACCAAAATCATTCTGGTTCACTGCGTGCACCATTGCTAAAGCAGTGAACAAGGATTACAGTGCAGTGTCAGTAGTGTGTGTGTGTGTGTGTGTGTGTGTGTGTGTGTGTGTGTGTGTGTGTGTGTGTGTGTGTGTGTCAGACTTCACCAACTCTCCCAATACAATCAAGCCTCCATGAACCTGTGTGTTATCTCGGCGAAAGTAACCTTGAGCTACTGATCTTTATCTTGAGTCATTCCAAATGTCACTTCAGGCTTTTCACCATCATGGTTCTCCTGTGGTTTTAGATGGTTTTGGGGAGCAGCCAAATAATTGGTTTTCCAAACCTTAGACTGTCAACAGGAGCTAAGAGGTTTTGGGAAATTAAAATCTTACTTGTGCAGGGAATTAGTGTGCGCCCCCCCCCCCCCCCCCCCCCAACCCTCATGTTAGGAAAAGAAACACAGAGAAGTAATTAACCCTCTGCAGGAGCTGACGTGATCCACCTCAGCTTATCTTTTTTCTTTTTTTTTTGGCAAAGCAAAAGAAAAGATCAGACATTTTTCTTGTTTCAAAATGTGACCACTTCCCAAGATTAGCTGTGATGCTATCATCAGCCAGCAATTACCTGCTATGGTAATCAATGCACGCAGGCCGCTGTCTTTAATACGCTCTGCTATTGTCTTCTCTGCAGGCTCCGCAAATGACAGTGATTCATCACAGCAGCAGCACACCACACTGCTGAATCAATTCAAGCACACACACACACACACACACACACACACACACACACACACACACACACACACACACACACACACACACACACACACACACACACAAGCAAGCACGCACTGCTGTTGGTACAGCTGACAAGTGTGGTGTTTTCTGGTTAGAAGTTTCCTGAGAGACCCTCCTAGCAAGAGTTTTTATGCCTCCATGAAAGTGACAACCATAGAGATTTTACTGTATGTTTTTGGTTTCTCTGTCTACGTCCATACGTCTGTCTGTCCCAGTCTCAAATTCACAACATTTTTGGGACTCCTTCAGGGAATTTCTTCACATTTGGCACAAATATCCACACTTGGACTCCAGGATAAACTGAATAGATCAAGGTTACTCTGACACACAGTGTAAGTAGAGTACAGCCGCAATGCAGTATTTATAGTTTTGTTCTATATATATGATGAAAATATTACCTATGCAATTTTTTATTTGCCAATAACCTTCTAAAAATGCTCCTGAGAATTAGAGAGACAGGTATGATGCTTTTTGGTTTTTGATAATTGGATTTTGGGACACTCTATAACTCCTCGCTCTGAAAACATTTTCAGAGGTAGGTAATAGTTTTACTGATGTTCCTAGAACATTGTTATTTTACAGCAGAACAGGGAATATAAAAAAATTATGCCAACATTTTGTCATAAAATTGTATCAAAGAATATTAAATATTTTATTGTCATTGAAATATTAATCATGTGAAATAACAATGCTAATGTTCCTATAACTGTTAAGCTGGGACAGATGTAGTACAGGAGCTGACATTAGTTAGCATTACGATACTTTTTGAGAAATGACATCTGGAGATAACAAGCTAATTACAATATGACCTTGAGATCACCGGGCTAGCGAGCTAAGCTGATATTGTCTCATGAAAACAAAAGGGCGATCAATTGTGTTAATTCTGTGTTTAAAATGATTTAATTATTTTGAATATTAAAATCCCTCAAACCCTCGTTTAATGTTAAGACTGAAACATTCGCTGAATGACACAGTTAGCCGAAGTTGTGTGAATGCTGGCGAGCTGGGCTGATGCTGAATGAAGAGGAAACATTTCATTAAAAAGAATTGTGTCAGAAATCAATAAATCAGCAGCAGATACGCACGCACACACACACACACACACACACACATCTGCCAACAGATGGTCACGCCTCATCTTATGAGAGTATATTTGCAATCTCTAGATATTCAACATCTCAAATGTTGAAAAAAAGAGTGAAGGTTTACAATGAACAAGAGAAGCCCGCCTCTGCCTGTTTGGCTGGATGCTGAGGTTAAAGGTCAGTGCAGCAGCCTCAGGGAGACTGATGAACTCCAGGGTGGGAACTTCAGCTCCAATGAGCTGCGATGAACACATCTGGCTCTTCTTCCTCTCCGCCTTCTCAGCTAAATCGTCCGTGCACCTGCATCAACTTGTGAAGAAAATCAATAGCAATCCCACCTGCTTCTTTCACCGGGTGACACCTGCCAGCTCCTGCATACGCTGCAGCTCACATCCAGTCGCCTTGGACAACGCACAGTGGAAAAAGAGGAGACAGTAGAATCAAAACAGGAAAGGACGTGCGTGTTTCCACATCTGTCAGGCTGGAGGGATACTGGGGGGTGCTTTGGGGACAGGACAGACGGGTGAGAACGGGACACTTCCTTTTCTGGAGCTGTTTATGCTGGTTTGTCCATGAACTTTAACAGAGGTTACTGCAGGACTTCGAGGATAAATACGAATAGTAAACATCTTTGAAACTGTTTTACACGCATGGAGTAAACATGTAAACATGAAATGGAGGGAAAGTCGTTTACTCTTCATGGTAGAAAGTCTTGCCAGCTGTATAAACAGCAAAGCCATAAAAGTGATTTGGGAAAAGCTGGACATGATCCTGAAACGTGAGCAGTCGTCATCTGATATCAAATACTGTAAAGTATTTATACTGTGTTTGCTGCGCTACAGTTAAGTTTACATACATTACGAAAGAAATGACGTCTGTAGAAGTCGAGAAAGTTACGGTCATACCTGCCCCGTTAAATTCAGGTCACATTCTCATTCGGCTATCAGACGCATGCGGGTTTAGCAATACAAAATGATTCACCTATGCACCCTCCTCCTCCTCCTCCTCCTCAACATCATCTCCATCAGAGGGATTCCACATGACAATGCTGGACGGTGGCATGTACAAAAGAATTTTTAAATATCAAATGTAAATTTCCAATATAAAACTTAAAATTCTGTGAATCATCTGGAAGAGGTTTGTTTACCCCTGTGACACAGGACATTAGCTGGATTTAATTACACACTTATATACTTGATCAACTTTGCGCGGTACATTTACGCTTCAATAGCTCCATTGTCACAATTATCAGTGCTTATCATTAACACGTGTCACTGGGATTTATATAGAATTGCTTGATTATTATTTACAGAGCTGCATTTATTATGCTTCAAGTTGTCTGTCCCTCCTATTTTTGTTCACACGATAACGCTGGAACTGCTGGAGGCAATTTGTTCAAATTTGTCACAAATGTCCATCAGGAGTTGAGGATGAACTGAGAAGATTTTGGTGGTCAAAGGTTAAATGTCACTGTCCCCTCTCATGTGTTCAAATTAGATTTCCAGAGCATTTTGTAGCGATTTCTGCCCGTGGGACTAAAGGATTAACTGAAAGGGGGTCAGAGGTCAAGGTCTCCATCACCTCTCATAACCATCACACCTTAGGAATGCCTTGAGGGAATTTTGCCAAATATAGAAATTAGATACCCTTATCCTCAAGGACAATCCAAATTTTTTGGGAGGTCAAAGGTCATGGACACCGATCGCAGAGGCATACAACAGCTAATGCAATATTTCTAGTATACAAGTAACACTTCAGTTGCTCGTTGGTGTCCCCAGGCTTTTAAATAACTTTGATTCCCACCTGCTGTTGTTTTGATAGGGACGGTAGAGACTGTGACAACAGGGAGAAAAACAAATGGTGGATCTCCATACAGAAGATGATTCTGTCCGGCCTCACTGGTGTTGATTCTAGAGACAGACTGGAGAATGCTGTCTGTCAGGAAAACTGTGCTGCAGTAACTAAACACAACATGAAACTTGCTAAATGCTAAATGACATATTAAGCTTTGAAAAAAATAGAGGCAATTTTTTTTTTAAATGAATATTTTCTAATTTTTAACCATTTCTTAAAATTCTGATCAAACACAACAAAAATATTATTCCAGTAGATACAAAAAACATGATTATAATTCAACCTCCAGGTGAGACAAATCACAGTGTGGGCGCCATAAAACACTGACGCTGCAACAATCCCTGTCGCAATATGTTCCAAATACAGTGGCGCGAAAATATTAGTGTTTAGTTTGAAAAAGGAATCCATTCTGACAAATTGTTCATTTTACGTGTGGGTATGTGTGTGGTGTATCATAGCTTTATTGTCATACTCCACCTTAATGCCAGACCTCCTCAACATGGCAGGCACCAGCTGAGCACACAGACAGACAGATCCTACTCTGAGCTCAGTCGTACACGCCAGGGAACCGTAACTGAACAATATCCTCTGTGCTGTTCAGTAATCCAAACAGATTGCTGGATAAACACGAGCCAGACTAAATCCACGGCTCGCCATTGCAACATTTCCTTTGGTTGGAGCCCCAAGGGTGGGGGATCAGCTGTGTGTGCATCAGCAGCCTAATTTGATTCTTCACAAGGCAGATGCTGTTGATAGAAGACACATTAGTTGATCACTAGTGTGTCTCGGCATCTCAGTACAAGAATGAATAAGAGAGCTGGTTTCTTGCAGCCGATGCGCTTTTGATGTCAAAACAAATTTACATGTTTAGATAAAAAAAACACAGCTCTCCGCTGCCGTCTTGCATGACTGGCATGCGCTTTCAGTTCTTGGAAAATAGACTTAAAATCAGATTAAAAACATATCCTGAGAGTTTTTGGGGTTTTTGTTTGTCACGATTATCAGCTGAGATTAGCTAATGTGCAAATATCAAGATGAACTTATCATGTGTTGATTTATTACTATTTATTGTGCAAGAAACCGATGCTCTCACCTTCATCTTTTGCTTTCTACCAGTGAATCATTTTCTGAACTTTTACAGAACTTTGATTTTATGGCCACACTTCAACAGAATGAATACATCATTTGGGATGTAAAGAAAACACTCCCGTATCGCGTTGCATTAACCGTTATGTGGTGTTGAAGCATTTATCTTGAGTTGAACCCTCAAAAAATACAAAATATATCCAAAAAACCCACCATCCACTGAAATACAGCTGTCAAATAAACCCTGTCAAATACAAATGATCAATATTTTTGTTGCAAGAGCAAAGCAGTGACAATTATCGAGGCCAGCATGCGGGTGTATCTGCACATGCTCATACGTATGCACAGACATGCACGTTATTAGTCGAGGGTCTTTGGTATCGTGTCCAGGGTAAATCCTTCTGAGTCCATGTTCAGCCCTTCTTGACTCCATATCTCTGATTGAGGATTACAGAGTCCGTCATCTTCTCAGCGTCACACTCGGGTCTTGTGTCTATTTCTTGTTTTATTTTACTTGCTTGACTCTGAAGAGTTTACACAGCCTGTCGACCAGGAGACAAACAGAAGAAGAAAGCAAATCTAAAAGAGGCGGACGCTCCTGCTCGCTGTTTACAGAGCCTCTGAGGGCCTTTTCAGTGTTGAACTGTGAATTTCCGCTCTGTATGCACATGCATGCCGGCCCAGTCAATGCAATGATAACATTTACTTTACCGCAGGTGGCGTGCTCGCCAGACGCCAGTTTGATGGGAACATGCTGTAATAAATTTCACCGACACGCGAACATGCACATCTTTGCCTTTAGTAGAGAAATCTCACATCTTCTTTCTCAGCAGATGAGAGTTAATGGATCCATTTGTAATCACATCACATTCAGCCCATGACAAGTGCTTTTGTGGGAATTTGTTTCAAGCACAGTGTGTTTGGGGGGCTTGAGCGCGCCAGTGGGGATGTGTCGAGAGCTCAGATATGAACTGAGAACATGTCAGACTCTACGCCGGATCAAAGCGGCCATCATTCTTGCTCTGTTACGGAAGACAAAATACAGACTGTCATATCTGGCTTGCTGGCTGCTGCTTCTGTCAAACCTCAAACCTGCTGCAAAATCTTTTTCATCTCTGCTCTGCCATCGCCTTATTTCTCTCCATCCGCTTCTCTGCTTTCACCTTTTCTGTCTCTTGTGCTTTTACTATACAAGCCTTAACCCTGAATGAGAGTTCAGAGAACATTAGCGCCTCCAAGCCCTGCAGGAACAGAGCAGGTGAGTAAAACAGGATGTCAGAGCCTTTGTGGGTGTTTACATACTCAGGGAAGAGAATATACTATAATTGCTTTGCCAAGTAGGGCCAAAGGTTGCATAAGATTGACAAGAATTGCTTTGGATGTCTATGTGTAAACACAGTCGTGAGTGTTTATTGCATTTGAAGACAGACAGGCGCCAGTCCGACTTGTGTGAGGCAACATGCGAATGATATTTCTTGTTCTCACCACGGTAGCAAAGTTTGTCCCTTTGAGCCACGTCAAAAGTTTCTGTTCTGAGCACGAGAACTAACAATTGTCCTACTCTGTCTTCACTGACAGCGAGCTGAATGACTCAGTGAAGTACAGTTTCTCACAAAGCAGAACAGAAACACATGACAGCACTTTTGGCAGCATGAAATGTTTATATTGCAAATCTAGAAAAATAAGTCTACATGACTTATATCCTTTATAAAACATGTCCAAAAATACTTTTTGGGTAATGTCAAATAAGAGGAAGGTGACAGAAGGACCGACTGCATCTGTCTCCTGTCTGGATTGGAGAAAAAAAATTGTGTACACAAGTGATTAAAAATACATTAGCGAGAGCGTCACTTGACTTCATACTCTGCAGGTCCCAGAGGCTCCAGCAGCTGATGCATGAAACAAGTTGGTATTTGTTTTGTTTGACGCAGGTATAGCCGCAGCTCCCATGGGTGTTTTGTTGTTAATGACTTCGGAGAAAGCGTAGGTGTATGGGTGGGTTGGGATTAAAAGAGAAGAGACTGTTCACCAAAGACTAATTAGTCTTTTAGATTTATGCAGAAGCGTTGAGGTTTTTAATCGGAAGAGATTTCATGCTAAACTCGGGCAGCAACAGAGTTGTTTATCACTGTCTAATTATTATTGCATCCGAGCGGATGATTAATTTTATGTGACAAATACATCCATTTGCTTTCTTGACATGAGAAGACTGATAATATTTGCGCATCTGTTACATTTGTGGATGCGACAAGAGCTAGCTTATCTTAGTATGAAGACTGGAAGCGGAGGGAAAAAGCTAACTAAGACTCAGCAACATTGATCCACCAGCATCTCTTAAACTTGCTGGGAATACGATTGCTTTTTTTTGTTGCAAGTTGAAGCATAATTCACAAGTTTTGCAATTCAAATAATTCATTATGTGGTCATGTTTTCAAGTAAGGAATGTGTTTGTGTAGAAAAGAGTGTCTTGCAACTGCCACAGAATCCCTCACATGCTTGTTGAACACCACAGGCAATGTGCACAAAGAATGCAAACGCATTTTTGTTTTTGTAACAATAAAGTACTCTAACAAGTTACTTCTCTGTGGAAAAAGATTATTTGCATAATTTGGACTCAGGTATGGATGCTGCACGCTAGCACTTCTTTCACAAGATAATCAAATGAGATTGGTCGGTTACCTTTCTTCACTGTTTTTTGAGCAAGCACTGGCTGACAAAGTAATTTCCCTGCAGGGATAAAAGGATGAAATACTCATTTTGAATAGCAGAATTCAACATTTTCTGCTGTGTATTGATTGACTAGTCTGTTTGCAACCTAAAACCCGCCCTGTGTCACATGTCCAGCCTTCTGTCGGGCTTCACAGTCAATATTGAGAACTCTGGAGTCCACTGGTGATTTCTTTCTAAGCCCTGAGCCTTGAATGCTGCCTGCAGTTTTAACCCAGCTGGTCCTTTTACTGTCAGCGGCATTCAGGGCCAGGATGGAATACGGCTGTTTGTGGAACGCTGGGATTGCTGTGTCCACCTTGCTCTTGGCTTTATTACCTCCATCTGTTTCCTGTGAGCAAGCCCCAGATGCAGCACACTAATAGCCGAGCAGTTGGGAAAAGCATCAGTCTGAACTCCTTCCACTTTTCCACTGCATTCGTCCAAAAATCCTTAAATGCCGGGGTGAATCTCGCCTCGTTTTCTTCCCCGTCCTCTCTGACCTCTCTCATTCTGCTCCTGTTGCTCGCTTCCACCTCCTCTGTCTCATCACCTCTAACCCTGATGTCTCTTGAATGTGTGTGCTATCTAGGATGCCCCTCTCCCTGTAGGCCTCATGGGCACTCGCCCTCTGGGTGAGACTCATCTCACCCTCCATTCACAGGTCGTTCATCATTCTGAGAGCTCAATTGCTTGTGCATGCGCTTACACACACACACACACACGCACGCACACACATATGCACATACATTGTAGAAATCCTGATCTGTTTCCAGTGTTTTCTCCTTCTCTTCTCAGTCTTATCAATAATTCAAGCCTGACTGATGGCAGCCTGAGCAGAGTGAGGCCGAGGAGACCGCCCGGGGCTTTGAACAGAAGGTCAGGCCTCGACAGGGATTCTGGGATGGCATTAATTAGATACTTCCTGGTGCCCCCTAAACAAACACCTCCATACTCTATCTGCTCTCATTACCCTTCCCCTTCACAGCAGGTTCACATCCGCCCTTAAGTGCTCAACTGGGAGGGGTCCCTGCCACAACTGTTTGTGTTAAACACACACAGATACACACTCACATAACCTGACCTGAATCTGTTACCAAGCCCCCTGTAGTGGCTATTTCTGTCACCGGCTAATACCTCGGTGTTTACGTTCCTCCTTGCCCTGTCACACCTCTGACCCCCAGGCTGACCTTTGATAGGCTCATCCTTCCTCCTCCCCTCCACTCCCATGCCACTCACCCTAGTTTCTGTCTCACCGCCTCATCACATGAATGATGGCTCGCTCACCCTCCCCATCAGGCTCTCCAAAACAGCCGCCTCTGTAATGATCCGAGTCCATCCATCTCTCCAGCAAATGACGGTGAAGTTAAAAGTGGGTGTTAAGACGGAGAGAGATATATTGAAAGGGATCATAGTGTTGACTTTAAAACAAGAAAGTTGTTAACTTTTTAATAAATGGTGGGATAAAGTAGCCATACTGTATGTGCTGCTATAATACATCCCTTTAGGATTATGAAACACTAAAGAAATACCACCCAAATTTCATGCCTGCGAGCTACAAAGAGTCTGCTTAAAACATTTCTGCAATAATATCATGCCTCATTAGGTTTTTGCTTGAGTATAAACATGAGTCAAATTTATGCACATACATTTGGGTTGGAAAAAAAAAACATTTTTGCACAAAAACCTCAACCTTGATAAAAAACTTTATTCATTTTCATCAGAGGCGCTGCACCTCAAGGACTCCCCACCCGTCCCTCTGCCTTCACCTGTCTCTCTCCACCTCTGTCTCTGAATGAGTTTACGTTCGACTGTCAAGTGACTTTCAGGTGAACGGTTGAAATGTTGCCAAAAAAAAGGAAATGTGTATCATGTAGTTTTCCATTAACTGGTTTGGACTGGGGAGCAAAAGCTACCTAATGTGACCAGATGATGGCAGTAACATGGCAACATTAAGTATAAAGATCACAGTTGAAGAAGAGAGGGAAAAATGAATCAAGGTGTTCTGCAGGTGAACAATCTCCATCTCCTGCTTTGTGCATTGACTCTATTTTGTCACCTCAAGCTACCATAACTTGCTTCTGCAAAATCAGGGGACCGGTGGAGGCAGATGACCACCAACTCGACGTTTCTACCAGTTAAAAGGCAGATTTCTATCACTGCTGGCGTTATGTGCTTTCTCTTGGGGCAGATTTTGGTTCTCTACCATGGTTTTAGACCAGCTCTATTCCTAAAATGTCACAAGCTAACTTTTGTTGTGAAGTGGTGCTACATACAGAAAGTGACTTCAATTGTTTGCCAAGAACCGTCGGTGGAGCCTCAAGGTCAGAGGGTTTATCAACGCCACAATTGCGAGGGCAGTTTAAACTTCTCCTCTCTGGTCGTCCTTCACCCTCAGACCAGTCGAAGTCTAACCACAGTGGCCAAATATACAGACACATGCATAACTCCACTGCTGGCTACAAAGACACATTTTATCGCTGAGGCAGCCAGGCAGGAGAGTGCAGAGCACACAGTTTGCCTTCAGGCATTCCATGAGCTTGTCTTTCCCGCAAGATAAAGGATGAAGGGGTTGTCTTCCTTCC
This sequence comes from Aulostomus chinensis, assembly GCF_037954235.1. Classification (NCBI taxonomy): domain Eukaryota; kingdom Metazoa; phylum Chordata; class Actinopteri; order Syngnathiformes; family Aulostomidae; genus Aulostomus; species Aulostomus chinensis. The sequence continues at coordinate 12,705,153 of NC_141332.1, read as the reverse complement.
CTGCATAGTAAGTTTGATTTAAAGAGGAAACAGAGAGAAGCCAGTGTACCCCCCACCCCCTCCCTGCTGCTTCTGCTATTGATTGAAGACTAGCAGGGGGAATGAATCATCTGGCTATCCACTGGTTTTTCTGGCTTCTGGAATCTTCGGTCTCCCATCACCCGAGGCCTATGGCATTCTAAAAACCTCAAACATCCTAATGATCATCACCAAGGGTATTTCATGTCCCCTATTCCACCCTGCACACACTCACTGTTGATTCAGTTCTAGTCATTTATCCTTAACCTCAAGCAGACAATGTCACGCTAAATATTGGTTTTCATGAGTCGGGCGCCCCTGGAGATCCTCATTTGTTTTTAAATCCGCAGCCCAAAAACAAAGACAGCTGGAATTGAATGTTGTGTTCCATCAGAGCTGATTACCCGAAAGGTGTGCACGTTTGTTTGCGCACTTGAGTGTGTAGTTTGTGAGTACGTGTGCGGACGCTGTGTGGGCTGGTGAATCACCATCTATTTTGGTATGAGAGAGAAGCATTGTTGAGCTTTTAATTACAGTCATCTCTGTCAGCGCAGACAGAGACCAGGGCTTGATGGGTGATGCAAACACGCAAGTAAAGATCTCTGAATGTTAATGTCTGTTTAAACAGGCGTAGAAGTACACAGTCATGTACTAACGCAATAAATGTACAGTGAGTTTTGTAGGATATTTGAGATGAAACTTAAGAACGAAGGCTTTTCCTTGGAGGTTTGCCCACTGAGGAACCACGTTATCCTTCTTTACATTATACGCTCCTTGATAAGTCCTTCTTCTTTATTGCTGCGAGCATCATTTCTGTGTATTTGGATCAAAGATACCCTTCCAAATATTACTCTATGGGCCTCTGTTGCGTGTCTTCCTCATCTGTCTCTGTCTCCCCTCATTTCCTGTCAGCTCAACTGAGAAAAGGGGATAAAACACTCATAAAGACTGTATTAAAAGCCTGTTTAGACTGTTTACCAGTGCTTTGAAAACCTTCCCTCTAATGGCTGTGTTTTCCGTCGAGGGGAAGACCACTCACTTCCTCCCAACAGAAGCCACTATATGATACATAATGTATGGTTTCAGCTCCAAGTCTGGCTGGGGAAAACAGTGGACTGTATGAAGAGGAGGGAAATAAAATACAGTTTTAGTAGGTTCACAGCTACTTTCTATTAACACACAACAATCTCTAGGGGTTACAGTGAACGATCCTCTCCTGCAAAAATTAAAAAATCAGTCGCTGCCTTGTCAACAGCAGAGGACGACCACACTGGTTTGAGCTGACGCTTGAACATTGATGCAGGTGGTCTACGGCAGCAGAAGTCAGAACAGGAAACAGGCAGACTCACCCAAGCTGGAAAATGTTGCCTGATCTGATGAGCCTTGATTTCTGCTGCAACACTTAGCTGGCAGCATCAGATGTTGGATCCATTGCGTCTTCTGTCAACGGTGGCATTGCACACTTTCATCTTTATCAAGACTGCGATCAGACCCTCATCAATTAGTTCGTTTAAACAACCACAAGAGTATTTGTCATCTCTGAGCTGTTCCTTGTGGGCAGGTCTGAACACAGTAATCTCAACCACCAGACTAAGACCTGTTGAAGAGGTGGTCTCAGTCTATTTCCTGTACAGAACTTGGGTACGGGGCTGCACGGTGGTGCAGTGGTTCGCACTGTTGCCTCACAGCAAGAAGGTTCCAGGTTCGAGCCCCGGCTCCATCACAGGATCTTTCTGTGTGGAGTCTGCATGTTCTCCCTGTTCCTGTGTGGGTTCTCTCTGGTACTCCAGCTTCCTCCCACAGTCCAAAGACACCAAGAGGGGACGAGGCTGATTGATACTCTAAACTGACTGTAGGTGTGACTGTGAGTGTGAATGGTTGTCTGTCTCTATGTGTCTACCGCGACCCTTACTAGTAAGGAATAAGCGGTAGAGGACGATGGAACTTGGGTACGCTGCGTTTGTGGTTGGACCGAAACTCAATCTGATGCAGCTTGTAGGCCAACTCTGAAAGTATGAGCTGAACTGCTGCTGTAACCAGGTGTGATTTTTTTTTTCGATGCTGCAGAGCACTCAAACAGTAGCAGGTTGCTTAGAAGATCAAAAATAAGATATATGTATGAAAAAAGTAACATAAATAGTAGTCCAGAACTCAGGATCTTCTTCTTGAATTTGCTGTTGAGCTTCTGCAGACAGACTCGACGATAGAATAGAAAAGAATAGAATAGAATAGAATAGACTAGAATAGAATAGAACAGAATAGAATGCATTTATTGTCATTACACAGCAATGTACAACAAGTTTAAAATGTGCTTCTCCCAACTCGTGCAGATAAGACCTCAAACCACACACAGTGACAAACAACATACACACCAGGGGTATTTTGGTATGAATATAAAATAAAATATTGCACTGTAGGTGGAGGGGGGGGGGGGGGCAAGAGTGAGAGGATTCTCTTGGTTTTATCTTGACGTGAAAACCAACTGAGGGGAAAAGTGACCAAACCCATCAACAGATCTGCGTCACAGCCACTGAAGTGAAACGCAGCCTACCTGAGTCCATCGTTGCACCACTACAGCATGAACATGATTGACAGGTTCATTGAATAGCAATGTAACCTATGGCCCGGGGGTCATTATGCTGTTTGGAGGTCACGGGGTAAAAAAAAGGACCATTATCATTCGAATATTTTATTTCTGGTTTGACTGTAGCTGACTGTCATCAGTTCCTGTACACCTAGCTTACATATTCATAAAAAATAGTTCTCTTTGAATCAGGAATTCTCGGCTAAATAAACTGGGCAGCACATGAGAGCAGAGGTCATGGTGTCCATGTCTTGAAGACTGTGAAATCAACTTAATAGCTTCCGTCTTAAACCTCTTTTTTTACTTCTTAGGGCTAACATTGAGCGTAGCGTTGCTGACATTAAGGATTCTCTCTAGATGTTTTATTCAGAACACATCTTGTTCATTTACCACTGTGCTTTGTGCCAAGTAGACAGAGTTGTCTCTTCTTTCCAGCTGTGAAATTAAAACTGTGGGAAAGAGAAATATCCCTAGAGGGCATAGCAGAAGGGCTGCGAGTGGCTGACCCTGTGTGTGCACGTGCGTGTCTTACGTATGCATGTAGTATAGTTATAGCATGGATAATTGCGTCGTGCACTGTATGGCGTGCATTCTGAGTTAGATGAACCTTGTCTGTGTGTGTGACTGAGTGCATAGTCTCCCTGACCTTTCTTAATGGGACCACAGGGTGAAGGCAGGCAGGGGTCAAACACTCTCTGCTGGGTGCTGGAGGGGAGGAGGTATATAGTTTATTAGCGATTAGGGCACAGCTCCTGGGGGGGGGTAGCTCCAATTATGGCACGCAGCTTGCCTCCCAAGCTATAGAGGGAGCCTTAATGCACATTGCTAAGCTGCTGATACAACATCTGGGGGAGACATCTCGTTTGTTGATCCAACCAGACCTCCAAATACGTCGGAGGAAAAGAGGAGGGACACAGGCAGGAATGGAGCTGTGGCTGGTACTCAGGGTTGTTTCTGGAACTGAGATTCCATGCACACGCAGATGTCAACATGTTAAGTATTATCTCTGTGTTTCTCCTCTCCTCTCCTCTCCTTCGGTCCCCTTCAGTCTCCTCTGTTATTCTTTAGGATGCAAGTGTCAGCCTGCAAATGATCATGTTGGAATGGGCTAATTTCCTGTTTCCATGGTCACAGAGAAGCTGTCGGTCTCAGCATGTCAGATGTTATAAAAGCAAACCGTCTATTAGATCAATCAAACATGCACTATCCACACTGATCCATTTTCACTCACACACACACACACATACACAGTTGCTGCACTCATCTCACTGCAAAGTGATATTTTCTTTTTGTGATCACATTTTAACAAATCAGTGTTGTGCATTATTCATGTTGTGTTTTATCTTCAGAGGCACGTACTTTCAGACACCCGTTTCCTTGTGCACACATAAAGCAGTTAAACAGATGTTGAAATTATAAACCAGAGTGTCACAAATTACTCATCAGAATTATGACATTATTAAATCGTGGAAAAATGAGTATTCAGCTAAAATCATGGTCAGTAAGTGCTGATGTCAAATCTGCAGCAGGCATGTGTGTTTGGTCTGGGATGTTTTGTAGGTCAGCTGAGGTAAAGCCAGCAGGCCTGTGCAGACTTCTGTCCTCACCTCCTCACACAGGGAGTCCACTGAGAGGAAGACCCCTCGACCTACAGGACATATTTTATTTAGAGTTTATGCACTGCAGGAATTAAATCTCTTGAGGCAAATCATATCTTGTCAAATCAGAAAGACCCGAGAGGAATTAAGTGTTATCCTTGGGCAGGATCGTCTGTTTCATGATGTCATAAATATGTTTAGCAGTCTCTGGAGTGAGGTTAGAGAATTTGGCACGGACCTCTGGCCTTGACCAACCGATGGTGCTGGAAGGTGACAATAAAATTTGAAGCAGCACTGAGGAGAGATAGTTAAAAGACAGGCCCCCGCCCCCCTTGCCCTAACCCTCCATTATTAAGTCTGATTTGGTTTTTCTAGCTAAATGGAGCTCAGAGACTGAGGTGAGAAGTTGTTATAAATCACTGACTTCAGGAAGGTATTTGTGTGGCTGTCAAAAACTAGAGGTGACGGACGAAGAGTTGGCGTCCTCCTGACAGAACTTTCACTCACACCATCATTTTCTCAGGCCTTCAGTCCACTTCCAGTCCACTGCAATTATTTAATTATTGTCATCTTAAAGGCATCAAACGTATTTCTTTTTCTTTTCTCAGAGTCGAGGGCTAGTTGGGGTTAGGTGATGACATCATTCAATGAAATCTTCAAGAGCTTTTGTTCATTTTGTGTTTTATCAGGTTAAAACTTGAGATTTTGCTTCATCTTCTAACCCTTCGGTCCTCAGGAAGTCTCACGCAGTGTCGTGTTCATTTTGGAATCTGCAGATCTGTTATGTTTGCGCAACATCCTCTTCACAAGGTCCATTTGGTAAAGCTTTTGTGGCGCTTCACATCATCTTCCTCAGCCCTCTTATACTCTCAATCTCTTATTTTTGGCCACAAAATATATGCATATTGATTCAACAAAAAGAAAATGAAAATATCCATCCACCCATGTCAGGATCCTTTGGGTTTTTCCAAGTTTAAAATGGGGACAAGAGACAAACAGAGTGAACAGAGCCGGCAGTAAATGCATACACTTCTCTGCAGATCCTCTGAGACACAAACAAAGAGATAAGGACAAGGGGAGATAGAATGAAGAAAGGAGAGACGAGGGGAAACAGCAACTAGTCTTTGCTTATTTTGAGAGAAGCTGCTACCCCTGGGAAAGAACCATTTCTCTTTTATCTGCTTTAGTTCTCACTAGCTACCTCGCTGGCTGCTAATTCCGTTCAGGAGGTTTTTCTTTTTTAGATAGAATATACTTTATGTTTTATTGCAGCCCTCTGAGCGAGCAGTAAGAGTGAGCTATAAGGTTTACCTGTTGTGAGCCAAGTGCAACACCGGTGACGTGTTCAACGTCCAGAAGAGGCTCAACTGCAGAGACTGACCCCTTGGTAATCCATAAACATCTCAGCCACACACACACACACACACACACACACACACACACACACACACACACACACACACACACACACACACAGATCCTAATCCCCTTTTCCTAACATGGGACTAAAGACAACTGGATTAACGCTTGGACTGTAAAGACCTTTTCCTTAAAGCACCTGCAAATGCTGCAACAGTGTCATTTTAATTTACAACAAAATCTAAAAATGTACATCCTGACAGATTTCCAAAGAAACCCAGGAGGGGCGCACGCACACACACACACACACACACACACACACACACACACACACACACACACACACACACACACACACACACACACACACAGTCCAGATAGAAAGAAAAATAGCTCCCTTCTCCTGGTGGAAATTTTCCACCTGGTTACACCAAACACTTGAGCAGAGCAGTTGAATCTGCTCCTGAAAGACGAGCCGCTGAGATCAAAGGAGGTGAATTGCTGCGGGAGAGCAGTAACCAAGGCAGCACAGGATGTTCTGTCTGGACACACATGAAGGCCATTGTCCCAGACACACCAACCTACTTAATACATGTTGCTGTGCCTGCACGGCAGAAGCAATCAAGCGTCAGGACTCACTGTCTAGCTGCTGTATCTGTCCTCCGGGTTGCACGCTCATTGTGCGGAGGCTTGCAGATGTACGAGTTTGGCTAAATTGCTGAGTGAGCTTTTGCTTGAATTGACGAGTTTGTGGAAATGTTCCGCTCTCTTGCTGATGGATCCCTGCGATAGCCGATGAACAGCAGAGCGCTAAACAAAGCGGAGAGAGAATGAAAGTGGAGAAAGGACAGAAATGTGGAAAGTTTTCATGCTGTCTTGTCCTTATTAAAGCTTTGACGGCTCTTTGGAGACAAATCCACCAATTAGATATCAATTCTTTTAACACATCTTACCCCACAAAGACCCCCCCCCTTCTCTTTTCTCACTTAATCACTCCAAAGTCACGGCGGTGGGAGAGTGACTCTGAAAGGGGTCAGAGCCGACTAGCTCCGGCACCATGGACCATCTGGCCTCTCCCCGCTGTGGTGATGCAGAAATCAGTGACAGTGTGTGAACAGCCTCTTGTGGATTTAGAGAGATTGCACATCAACAATGGGGAGCCGCATACACAGGACATCCAATCAGCCTGAGCTCACTGTGAGTTTATTTTCACAGAAGCACTCAGAGGCAAAACGAATGTGAGGAGGGCACTTGAGGACTGCCTGTTCCCAGTTGTCTTACTTCAGAGCTTCGCAGGCACCACTTCCCCACCTCCATGCTGCAAACCGAAATAATTTCTAGAGGAGGAGCGGCGCCGCTGTTGTCTCTTTTTATCTGCAGCAATCAGTTGCCTGATTAAATATGTACACTTTCATTTTCAAGGTCCAATAATCCACAGGTTAGTCGGATAAGGAATTAGACTCCACGGGGCAGCCAAGCAAATGCCCTCACAACACCAGTGAGCTAATTTACCTTAATTGTCGGCTTCTTTCACCTGGAAGGTTTTCTGATGGATAGTCAATGAGGAACCCTGGTGGTTCATTATGTGAAAGCTTCTATTTCAACCAGAATTTTCCTTAAAAACAAAGTAGATGTACACAAATTTCATCTAATTATCACTTCTGGACCTCAAGACATGCGTGGAGGTAACTGTGTCCGTGGCGCCGCTGCTTCCCGCACGAATTTAAAGGGTTTTGATTGTGTGCGGGTGTGTCCCTTAAGCCTAAACCTGAAAATATAGTCAGAAAATAGGTCAATAAATGTAAAAAAAAAAAAAGGGAACTCCACAGTTGTAGCTAAAAGTCACGCACTAGATTGGCGTCATTTGTTGGAGGAAAACGAAGCATTCATCTGCATTGGTCCGCTCCTTCATCCATATATCATCAGGTCTCATCACCCTCTTCCCCTCCAGAACAGCCTCACAATGTGACCTGTAACTAGAAGAAATGTTCCTTTTTCCTGTCTGGCTAAGATTTATGAGCAATAAGTTGTCATTTAACTGGACTAAGTGACTTTCTGACATCTTACAGCCGAACAATCAACACGGATGACAGGAAATCAAGAGATGGTTCAGGTTGCGATGTGAGTTGGTTCTGTGCACAGCCAGTAGCATTGTCAGTCTTCTTTGTCTCTAGGCAAACTTAAGGTCAACAGTAAATAAAGGCATTTACCAAATGTCAAACTCTAACTTTAAACCAGCCACTCAGCCTGAGTGAGCCCAGCAGGGTAAGGTCACTTTCTCTTTTTTCCCCCCTTTTCGTTTTACTTTTGAAACAACTGGGCCTCTCCACTCAATCATTATTTCTGCCTTTCCATTACTGCCTCAGTACCACACACTTTCTCTCCACTCTCCTTTTTTTTTTGTTACAAATACAGCCGATGGCCTTCACTCCCTGCTGTGTTACTTTGCCATCTCATTTTCCCTCTCGTTCTGCTGGAACAGTTTGATTTGAATGCAGAGCTGGAGCTTTCTCGGTCTGGGTCTAACTGCAGGCCATCTCTCAGATCAAGGCCTTTGCTTTTGCTTTCTTTTTTTTCATCTGTAGACAAAGAGAAGAGGAGGAATCTCCCCTGTTCATTGCTTGAATAGCGCTGAGAGCTGCTCGGTCTTGAGACTTCACCTAGCACATCATCAAAAGGACAATGAGGAGGAGAAGGGACGAGGGGTACTGAGGAGCGATAGATAGAGATGAGATCTCAGTCCCGGTGGAGGGCAGCTCTCCTATCCGCTCCAAGCGGATGAGTCACTGAAAGGAACTCTGCTGGTCGGTTTTCCCTCCCAGCTCTGGATTCCTGTTCAAAATTCATTCAAACACACCACTGCATGTGTGACTGTACAACAAGGGAATACCGCCGTAACTTACACCACAAAGTAAACAATCCCCAAATGTCACAATAGCATGAATGCAAATGTGCAGGTTTCAGAAGGATTGATTCCTTGAAGTGAGACGTTCTGGGTGCAGAGGACAAGACTGGCTTGACTATTGTGGAAAAAATGTTTGTATATTGAACTAATGTTGTTACTGCCCCTGCCACGGAGATGTTCTCTCTGCCATCCGTCTGTCTGTTAGCAGAATTATGCAAAAACCATTTGGCTGATTTTCACCAAACCTGGTCAAGGGACACAGCACAGGCCAAAGAAGAATGAATTAAATTTGGAATGGATCTAGTTAACATACCAAAAAAAAATTGCTTCTTTTTTTTTCAAAAAAAAAAATCGGATTTGGTTAAAGCTCTATTGCCTTCATGTTGTATAGTTTAACAAATTGAGTTCATTAAACCTTCTGCTAGAAGACTATAAGTGGTGGCCCAGCAATCTGCTCCAAAATGAATATTTAATATTATTGCAGCAAAACTGCGAAGCAGGGATTTGTTCACATTTAGTGAAAACGCCACATTATTGCCACCCACAGGGTGAAAAATGTAGTCGAACGTACAGTAACCAGCTGTTTTATGGGATGACAATGTGCCCCCTCGTTATGAGCGACAGTATTAGTGGGTTGATAAGATCAGCAGTCATATAATACTGTATTATTACATTCATGAGGACTCCCAGCATGCACTGCGGCAACAGGTTTGTGGACATTCCTCTCATTTCTCATTATGTTCCCTTGTAACTTTTGCTCCCGCTTCATTACTTTTATTCATCTTACAATTTTCGTGAATGAATGTCAGACCGTAAGTGATGTTTCAGTGCCGCTGGTAAGAATCTCGCTCAGCTTTGTCAGATCATGGTCTCTCTTTATGAATACTGCACGTTTGATTGTGATACCTGATTTGACCTGTGATTTGTGGACTTGGTAACATTCAGGCACTTAGTCTTGATCCAGCTACAGTCTGTTAGTCATTAATAGGAACAAATTACCATCATATCACCATGAGATGCCATGTTGTTGTTGTTTTTTAGCTGTATTGATGCCTTTTGTCTTCCCTTTTTTAATCTCAAGCTGTACTTGTGGTGTATTCATCACGTACATTGTAGGTACTTATTCTTTGTTGCTGAAGTCATTTTCTCCTCTTTAAATGTTCTCAACGTTCCTCGGGATCTGTAAACTCACTTACGGCTATCGATTATGATCCCATCAAATGTGAAAAGCCTTTCACAGGTTGAATCTTTAAGTCTCGTTGCTATGACAACATTAGCAAATTTGACGAAACCTGAAGATCCCTCCTTCATCGAGTCAACCTTTGTTTTTTTCATATCCATGTGTCATTTGACCTTCGCCGGCACAAACAGGATGACGTCTGTCTGAGATTACGATGACAGAAATATGTACGGACGCTGTTTTTTGCCGCTGTCACCTAAACATAGATCACCTGAACCGACCCATCTCTCATGAAGCTGCGTGCCTTGGGGAAGCGTCTTGCAGACAACAACACTCACTCATCCTTTCTCATCTTATTCGGCCATCACACATCTCAGGAACTGTTTCTCTTCAAATGCAACTTGACAAGAGTTCACAAAAAGAATCGATCACAATTAGTCTCACAGGTTTTACGAGCTGCACGCATCCATTCAGCCATTTTCTAGCTTGTAAAACATTCAGAGCGACCGCAGATGAAACCAGCTCTGAATGCTGCTGTGGTGATGTTGTAATGAGCCTTTGGTGGAGTTCAACACATCTGTCATTTGTCAGAGCCACCACCCATAAAGGTCAGGGGAATTTTTCAGAGTAGGCAGCACGCCGAGTTTTTGAGCCGCCGCTGTTGCAGCCGCCACCACCACTGAACTTGTGAGTGCTTGCTAAGTTGAATGATGGCCGTGAACACTGTTAGGGTACAGACCATTAACTCCAAATGTACAGAAAAGGAGAAGAATGGGGCTCATTATTAATGGTGAAGTTGAGAACTGTGTCCATCTAGTGTTCGGATGGGGTAACTGAAATATGAATAAAGTAAAAGGGAAAACACACTGAGACTGTATGTTCTGATGTACTAAAACTACAAATAACAATAAAACTGTTGGTTTTATCCACCATTTTATTTGGCATAATTTAAAATCATCTCACTGTTAGTTCATTTATACAAATATGCTTTTGTTATATATAAAACAATTACAAACAGATTTCTACAAATCAAGTTCCCAGTGTAAAAGCGTAGTACCACGCACACGGTAGCATACAGCTCTGGGACGCAGACACAGAGAGCCCACAGGTGTATGTTCCACTTCAATAGCATTGTCTGAGTGAAATAAGGACATGGTCAGAGGAAAAAAAATAAAAATAAAAAAGCTCACCACAGTTTTATCTTGTGCACTTACATTCAACCCTCAACACATGATCTGGGAAATTTTCACACGTCTTTTGGTGGATCTCAAACCACATCGTCACATAAAACCTTCCACTCGTGCGCTTTAAGGTTATTCTAGACTTTACACGGGCCACAATCTAACCCAACTTTTACGCTTCTTGAACAAGTAACAACTATACTAAAAGGGCTGGTGTTATTACTGGCAGCTGGAAGCACAAAGAAGCAACCAGTCATTACTAGGAAAAAAAAAACCATTATAAAATGTATAAAACCCCTCTGCTGCGTGATGAGGCGCCTTCCACTGATGCAGCTCTTGCTAGCTGTATGTGCAGGCTGTGCTGAAGCTCTCGCTGCACCATGCAATGCAGGGATGTAAACCACAATCTTTCAAGAGCTGCGAGCGCTCGCTCACCAATGCACACAGACTTGCTGAGCAAGATGTCAGTTTAGCACCTGTGTCTCTTAAGAGTGTGTATTTACTGGCTGAGACTACGGCGGAAAAATTCTGAAAAAAAAAAGGAAAAAGTGAAACCCAGAGTTGTTATTTGAAAGTTCTCGAGAGGCACTATAGAGAGAACCCTTTGGGTCTTTGGTTTGGATAAGGCACCTGACCAAAACAAAGGCTCCTTCTAGAACAACTGTTGCTACGTGGTAGGAAAGTGAACAAGGCAGCTATGACAGTTTCTTCCATGATGAAATGATATTCAACTACATCAGACAATATAGGAAAAGAAATATATAGCCTAGCACAAGCCAGATTAAACATATTCTGGGATAATAAGATACACAGATTCAATTATGCAGTGGTCATAGTCTGCTGACCTTAAATGTAAGGCAGTAATGCGATTGCTCAAGGGTCGTTATGGAGTTCTGGTTTAACAAATCGGAGTATTAACTACAACACACACAATATCTTATTATCAAAAAACATAGGCTATTACAAAAAATATATTCAACTTTGGCCATAACCGCACTTGTAGGTTAACAACATTTGAGGAGTAAATTTACAGAGTAAATTCAACATTAGACAAAACACAGTCTGTGACTCCACCTACCAAAGGTCATTCTTAGGCTTGTTTTCTTAATGGCATTCAGCGTGAGTCTCGAGATTAAGACAGAAGAGCGCTGTACAACCTGACTGTCAGCTTGAGAAATCCAGTACCGGTGTGGGTTAACTTGGCAGAAGCCGTATGACACCTGCTCCTCCGTTACTCAAGAGGGCAAATGGTTGGCTGCTTTTAATGGGTCCGGCTTATCTTCAAAGGCCTACTGGCTCTTCCATGCGTGGCCGTGAGAGAGCAGTGCGAGAGGCTGGAGGGACAGCCCGCCAGACAGCTCTAACATGCCAGACTGAGCACAAGGGGGGGCTGAATCTCCAGAGTTTAAACTCTATCTGTGCATACTGGTTTAAGGGAACTGGCATTTGTCCGGGAGTCATCGCACCTTGTCTGGGCTCAAGCTGCTTGAAATTAAAACTTGCTCACCCCTCCATTTGGTTGTTTATGTCATCTTAATAGCAAGCATCATACTGGTGAAGTTGCTTGAGACTCATGAGATGCAACCTAGGTGAGAAGTATGAGGTAGTAACTATTTCTCCACCTAAAAACTGGCAGATCTCTTCTCTCCAGTCAAACAGGGCAGCTTGCTGCTTGGTTTAGATGGTATTATGGCTTGTCAAAACCACGATCAGCGTTTTATAAAAGGCAAAGCAGAGAAGCTATAAATCTAGAAGAGATGTAAATTTTGAAGAAAGTGTAAATATCAAAAAGTTAAAATGTAAGAAAAATAGAAGAGATCCGGTCTATCTGCCCACATTTTGGCATAGTCACTTTGGTGATGATGGCGACGGAGTGAAATTCTCCAGGAGATGAAAAAGGAGGAAAGGATTCACCGAGGAGCTGGATAACAAAGCTGCTGGAGGTGGTGTAGAGGCAGCCAGATGATGATTTTCATTTATCAGCCTTCCTTGGCAACTGTGGATCTCCATCATTCCCCTCTACAGTCCAAATCTGGGAACCATTTATTACAACAGCACACACTTCTTGGTGTTCTTTTTCGTGACTGGGCACAAAACCGCCCTCACAGCCTCTGCAAACACCTCCCTGACTCCTTCCTGCAGCAAAGCGGAGCACTCCATGTATTTAACAGCCCCAATTTGCTTGGCGAGGGTATTGCCCTGCTGCAGGGTTGTGGGAGCCAAACCTTGCTCCTTTAGCTTCTTCACCGTCTCTGAGTCGCCCCTCAGATCCCTCTTGGTGCCCACCAGCAGGATAGGCACATTAGGGCAGTGGTGAGACACCTCAGGATGCCACTTGTGCCTGACATTAGCATGGGAGGAGGGGCTGCCAATGGAAAAACAGATGATGAAGACATTGGTCTGGGGATAGGAGAGAGTGCGGAGGCGGTCATACTCCTCCTGGCCGGCCGTGTCCCACAAGTTGAGGCTGACAGTGCGACCGTCCACGCTCATCTGTGCGCTGTAATTGTCAAACACTGTAGGGATGTATTCTTCAGGGAAGGCATTGGTGGTGTAAGAGATGAGCAGGCAGGTTTTACCCACTGCCCCATCGCCCACCACCACACACTTTATGGTCTGCATCCTGCCAACGACCACTGGGGCTGCAGCACCTGGAAACAAAAAAGGCACCTGGGTAACTAAACCCCTAATTATCCTCCCCTACAATAGAATGCTTAACGAAGCAGTCAATTGCCAGTGATAAGAGAGGCGGTTGTTCAACTTTTGTAATAAAACTGCAAGCCTATTTTTCCGTCATCACTTTCAACGGTTGACTTATAAAATGCCTTTCAGACAGTTAGCATACGTGCTAGCCGCCGCCAAGGTAGCTCGTCGTCGTATTTATCGTAGGAAGAGTTTGCTGCAATTACAACCGTCCACTAACAAGCAACTGCCTGGAAGATACGAGTCTGGTAAATGACTTGACGGAGGTGAGTGAGCTGAGAGTGAAACAGAAATTTTGGGGGGTTTCTTATCTCGCACTGATCATTTACGATACTAGGCGTTCCCCACTGGCTAGCATTAGGCTAAGGAACTAGCGTAGCTAACAGGCTAGCTAGTTAGCAAACAAGTTGCAAGTTAAATTGTCAGGCCACTTCTCAAAAATACCGATTGCCGACCCAACAACTTCATATCAGGTAAAAATTAGTCAAAATATATTCCCTTCCATGTCTTGGAAGTTCCAGTTTACTGTAACTATTAAATTTAATGGGTTTTTCGACTTACCGCCACTTGGCTTGCGATCTCTTTTTGCCTGGTATAGTCAATCACAGCCGCATCCGGGGAGCTGTCCATTCCGTAAAATCGACGTACAGAAAAAGACATCATGGGATTTGTAGTTTCATTTCGTGATAGCGGTCTCACCAGCACTAGATGGCGGTATTACGTCATGTTTTTTTTTTATCATTCTTTAGGGTTTGAACTTCAAACCACCTCGATTTCTCCACTTTGAACTGAACTTCTTCAAGTTTGGGGCTAAAACATTGCTTTAGAACGACAACTTTAAATGATAAAGACTTGTTGAAAGTAATATCTCAATGAATAAAATACTCCAATACATGTAAAAGTGTGTACACTGAAGAAGTAGTATGAAGAATGGCCACGTTACTGTTATTTTATTGACTTAATATTACTGACATATCAGAATTATCTTTTGATGATTTGTTTTGTTCGTCATAATGGGTGTATTCAGTTTAGTAACAGTCCATTTTGTTTCATTTCTTGTTTCTATTGGGTTTGAAGAATTCCATGTTAAATCTAATAGATTCTTAAAAGGTGAATATCTGCCCCTGAAATGCAATTGAAAATTTCTAGGGGGCGCCATCAGAGCATTTTGGAACACCTTGGCACGTTCACGTGGATGTGCGGGTTTCAACAGTTTTTGAGCATGTTTTGGCCCTTGAAAAAAAAAAGATTCTATGGGGAGAAGAGGGAAATAATTACTAGTGCCTAACTTTTTCTTATACTAGATGTTTTTAAGGTTTAACATGTTTATCAAGCTGAGGATGGAGGTGACTGTAAACTGTATCAAATTGAAGCGGAGCCTGTAAGCATGGATATTTAAAGACTGTTTGGGTTTTCACCTCCTTTCAACTTGTTTCATTCTCCTCATGAAATTCCATTGTGATGTGTCAACAAGGACAGTCTTTTGGACTTTGGTCAGTACTGGTCTTAATGCTCATATGTCACCTATTCAACTTCGGACACGTCATCCTCACCATGCAAACGCTTTCAGATTCACGCAGATTACACAAAGGCAGCTCAAGAGCGATCCCTTTAGACCGCTCTGTCCTACACAACTGGAGATCCATTGATGATGTCACCTCTATACACCGAGGCAGGTTCAGAGGCCAGAGCTGACCGACAACCGGACACTCATCAACACAAAGAGGCACCAGTTTATTGCCTTTCCCAAGAGGGTCTGGCGTCACTGTGGCCTAAAAAGGGTGAATTCCCACTGGGATCCTACACCCACAGTCAGTCTCCACCCCAACCCTTGCACCCCACTATTCTGCCAGGAGATTCCCTGGGACGTCTGTAGCATTTCCATGACAACAGCTGCTGACAGGATTGGGGCTACTGTGTCAAGAGATGCAATAAGAGAGAGCCATGATGAAGGAAATGAGGGTGACAAGAAGACGGCCAGATGCCAAGAGTTCTCAGAGAACGACACCACCTGCATCCATTTCACCACCTTTATTCACCTTTCTTTTATTTACAAATCCTCATAATAAGAGTGAATAACAACCAATACCATTCAATTAAGTTATAGAATCTTCATATAAAACAAAACATTACAGTAAACATCTCCTTGTGGCCTCTTCTTCAGTTTTAAAAAGTGCATCAGAAAGATTAGGCATCGCAACAAGAAGATGTACTTGTACCGAGTTCAGTTCAGACCGTCAACACACAGTGAAAGTGCGACCGCCACTTAGCAGAAGTATTCAAAATATCTGGGAAGCAACCTAAAGTCAAATTAATTGCCAGAGGGAGAAAAAAAACACCTCCCCCTGTTCGAATTCTTTCAAAAGCACACTTGTAGATCTCACTAGGCCTGTCGTGGTATTCAATGTGCACGATCTTTGTTTACCTCCTCTACATATCAACAGTGCTTCTTATCGTATCCGATTGCCTGCAAAGGATACAGATTGATGTAAAACGAGGTAGAATTTAAAGGATCAGCTGGTGTGTGAAACACTGTTGCTCCCTCTCACAAAAACCTACGCACGACTACATACACACTATATACAAATGAAATATTACTATGTAAATACACTCGTGTAAGAGATCTTATTTTGATGAATTCATGGAAGGCTTGAACAAACAAGCATTTTGTTTCATTTCTATCACCTCCACAATGGCTGAGCTGCGGTAGGTCGAGGCATCTTAAGGCTGGGTATTCGAGAGGCTGTCGGGATTTTGGAGCCAGTAGGAGAGTCACTTGTGCTTGTTGTCTTGGCAGATTTGTTGCGGGCTGCAGATATGACAGCTGTACGTATGGTCTTGGGTGTGCTGGAGGACGGGCTGTGGGCTGAGCGAGGCTTTGAGGACACCTGAGTCTCAGAGTTTGGTGCAACTCTTTTTGACACACGGAGAGGACTTCCTCTGATGAAAGCTGGCTGGGTGCTGCCTGAGATTTTCTCTGGTACAGATCTGTCCGAGATCCTGCGGGTCAGGGTGGACTTTCCGGGAGTCTCACTTACATTCTGTGTCCTTTCACGTGTGCTGTTGCTTCTTTTCACGTCTGCTTGAACTGCAGAAGTGACAGGAGACAAGCGCATGGATATGCTGCGGGGGCTAGCCAGACGGCTAGGGGTGGGTGGGTTTGTTGGGGAAGAAACGTTATTTGATGGCTCCGTTTTGGAGCGCACCCTGGGAATGCCTGTGCTATTGGAAGGTCCTGCACGTGACACAAGTCCCCTCTTGGCTGCTATCCCACTACGCACAGGGATCTTCATGGTTCGAGGCTCTTCCTTTGATGTGGGAGATCCTGGAGTTGTCGCCTCTCGAAGGTCAACCTCCCTCTCTTTCCTCCACTTGGAACAAAGACTCGGCGCTGGTCGTGGGAGTGGCGACGTTGGGGGTGACAAGACATCATAAGATCTGAGGCCTTTCACCAGAGTGTGGCACTCCAGGGTTTCACCCACACGAGAGTATGACCTTGATATCTCCTCATCAGGACTTGGCAAGTTGGCAAAGTCTTCTGGCTGTGACTGGCTAAACTCTGGCAGACTGGAAGGCATCCAGTTGTCATCTAAAGGTGCTGACGATCCCTCTGAGTCAAACTGCTTTTCTAGACCTTCATCAGGTAAAGCTCTTGCTGCAGTGCTCCCTCTGCTCTGTGGCTCCTCACTCGGAGCATTATGGGATAATTCGGAGTGTCTCTCAGCTCTCTGGTATCTTAGCGACCCAGCGTTGCTCTCACTATGGGAAAGTCTTCCACTCCTTTGACCAGACTGAGGCACAGACTCATCAACACCACAGCTATTTGATTTCTTCTGAAGACTGTTGCCTGCCAGTGGGAGGCCAAAACGATGTCGGTGAATGGAGGTCTGGCTTTTACCATAGGGGGCAGGTGTTTCTGTGCAGGGACTGGGGGAAGATTCTGAGGTTATTGAAGGCAGGTGATGATGAGATATTTCAGCCTCTTTTTTAAGTGTTTCTGTGGCCTTCAGTTGACCTTGCAGCATATAAGAAATGCTCTCAGGTCCATGTTGTTTCACTGTGAAATTATGTCCATGTTGAGAATGACTAAATGAAACAATATGAGGGTCCGGAATTGCTTGCATACTCCGATTCGTTGCTTGGTATTGGCTGGGCTGGGTGCTGTTCCCTCGATCCAGAACATGTCCGTGGTCAACAGGGGAACAAGTACCATCAGTCTCTGGAGAACTACAGAGCACATTGTTGCTCTCGTGGTCAGATGAGCTGTTTGAGTGGCAGCTGGTCGACGTCGGGCTGCTGCCCAGCTCAGGGAAGCTCTTGAGCATTGATGGGTGGTGAGGATGGGTGTCGCTTTGGAGATGGTGAGAGTATCTGCGGGAGTCAGAGCTCCTCAGGCTACGACGACTCCAAGTGTAACTTAAGTTCTTCTCCAGGATTTTCTCCAGTTCATCTTGGTTCTCCTGATCATGAGGTTCTCTGGCGAGGCTGAGGCCGAGATCCAGGCCTGTACAAATCGACAAAGAGCGGCGCTTTTCTCCCATCACCCGCTGACGCTCCAGACGTTTCTGCTCCTTCAGCTCCCTCTCAGCATTCTCCTGAAACAATGGAGAGAATCCTTTCTCATTAATAGCGAATGAGTTCAGCTCTTTTTTTTTCAATCTCTGCACTTCCAAAACAATTTGATTTATTTCTGCTTCTAACCTGGACAGCTTTTTGGAAACGATGGCAGAATAAATCAAAGACTCTGCAAGCTTCCTCGAGTTTGAACGTGCTGTCGTCCTCACAGAAAAACTCCACCAACGCCTGACTTGACATCTTCATGCCCTCGACTTCATCCTCTGCCTTCTTTAGCCGCTCCTCAGTCACCTTCACACACATGCAAAGACATATTTTACCGTCACCTTAAAAAAAAAAACCCCACATTATGTACAATCAGATATTGGCAGGAATACTGAAATTGAAGACTTGGGACATTAAAACAGTGTTGTACCTCCAGGAAAGGTTGTGTATGCAGTAAAATCTCAGCCTCATTCTGGATGTTTGACTTGAGAGCAGACACTCTGCTTTTTAACTTGGACAAGTCCTCCAGCACAGATTCCTCACACAACCTGAAGGGAAGATACTGGATTTACAACTCTGCAGAAATTGCTCTGCGACATCTGCACAATAGAAACAAGTTGTAGTCATCTTCCTCGAAACAGAAAGACGTCTTTGAAGATGATAAATAAACGCAGCAAATTTGGTAATGACCCACTTTCACTAGGGTTCTCAAACAAGGATGCCTCGATGAAACATTTGTTTTTGCGGCCTCTTTGGGTGTACTGATATTATAAAGCTGAGCCTGAATCCCCCTCAGACTCAATCATCATCTAACATGATGTGATCTGGGTTTTGGAAAGAAACTGACCTAGAGGCGGAGCCAACATGGCCTAGTTGGCTTGGAAATGAGAGTAAACTCTGGTCCTTTTTCACAGCTTCCTGTGGAGACAAACACAAATGATTATTCAGCTATTGTTCCAAAAGAAGTAAAGCATCATTTGCAAATGTTGAATGAATCATATGCTCTGTGGAGCAGTCTGGCTACAGAGTTTTGAGCAGCTACTGTTCCATAGTGAAAACAGAAAAAACTGAGACTAATTTCCCCCTAAAATGCATCAAGCTAGTGATAACAAACTGTTGCTGTGAAGAACCATCAAAACTTTTTACAATCTTCATAGTTTCTACAAAATATGAGGCCAAATATCATCAAACCCACTAGAGGTGCTGAGGGGGTCACCTCTGTTTACTGCACCACCACCACCATCACCCCTGTGAACTTGGGACTCTGCCCAAATCTGGCACTTTATAATGGGACTGGGGTTGTCACTAAGGAAAAGGCAATGGCCTGATCGTAGCAACTCTAGGCAATGGTTCGGTTTCCACCAGAAGCAACCTGGCGCTTCGCTCCATGAGGAATATGTAACGCCACTGACAGGGCACACGTCAACACCGCACAGAGCTGTCAAACTAGACAGGAAGTCCTCAAATGACTGGCGTAGTGCAATGATGGAAAAACCAGATAGAAAAGAGCATGAATACTCACAGACATACTCTATGTACACGCTAGAGACACATAAACCATGAGACTAGATCATCAGAATCTGAGGAAGTCAGGCAGGCAAAACAGAACACGGCTCAAACGCTGCCAGTGGGTATAGTAGCTAAGAACTAGTGTAAAAATGACGCAGCCATACAACTGTGGGCAAAATTTTTACCCATGGGGTGGGGGGGCATGGTTTCACAGCACCCTGCACCCCATAGTCAAAAAAAACAAAAAACCTTCCGGTGGCTGTGTTTTAGAGTAGATTTGTTTAATATAGTAAAAATTGCGTTGTTGTACAATCAGTAGGGCTAACTCAAAGGATTCTGTTAACCATATTAATACATCTGAGATCTTACCATTGCTACAAAATGTAGCAGATTCATGCCCGGTTTGTTGGCTTTGGTGTCAGCCAGTTTTAGCAGCGATGAAATTCGGAAACCAGCGGCATTCCCCGCATATCCACCCTGAAAAACCACACGCACAAGGTCAGAATAACATACACACAAACACATGCACACTATTTATGGCAACTTTAAACAAACAATGTTACAGAACCCAGGTGCTCCTGAACACACACCCAGAACTTCAGCATCTTGTAAGTATTGTGCACAGATTAAAAAAAGGGCAGATTCTGTTTTTGTCAGGTTATATAAAAGACAATATAAAGAAAACTCACAGCATTCATATAGTTTCCAGCTTTCAGCACCAGACGAAGGATGGAGTGTAATTCGGGGCAGCTCAACAGTTCTAGGAGACACAGATTCAATGTTGTACCTCAGAAACGTAGCTTACAACCAGGTATTAAAATGAGCTCTGAGGGGTTGAGTGTGAGCAGTGATGTAAACCTCTGTACAAAGCAGCTTTCCTACATATCCTTCATTTATTCTGTCTTCTGGGTCACCATTCACTGGCACACTAATTGCATATAGGAAGTGGTGGAATACACAATTCCATGCTGTTGCTTTACCTCTGGCCGCCTCCCTCAAACATCTGGCAGCCACACACAGAGAGGTCACAGCGGGGTCAAACTCTTGTTGCAGGATCATGGCATCCAAACGCAGCCGAAAACTAATGGAAGAGGAGAGAGACAGACGGATGAGTGACTGGACAGGTG
This sequence comes from Aulostomus chinensis, assembly GCF_037954235.1. NCBI lineage: Eukaryota > Metazoa > Chordata > Actinopteri > Syngnathiformes > Aulostomidae > Aulostomus > Aulostomus chinensis. The sequence goes on along the minus strand of NC_141332.1, from coordinate 12,684,429 downwards.
AGTGATGATAGAGACAAAAAGGGACTCCTAGTCAATCGTCGGTTAAATAAGCGTGTGTTGTTATACAAAAAAAAAAAGCACAAGTGGAGGCATATTTGTGTCAGGCATTTGGGGGAAGAAGAGATGATTTTTGTACATATGTTGAGGAGAGTCAATAAGTGTAGAATCAGGTCGAAACAACAAGATAAAGTGGAAACGTGGAAGAAAACTTAGAAAAAGAAATTGTTTTAGAATAAGGTCCCAATGCAGAGAATAAAGTTTAGAGAAAGTTAAGAGATCAGTCAAAATTATGCCAATAATATGGAAATGTGAATAGTAGAGTTGAAATTCTGAGAATTAGATCAAAATTACACGAATACTGCTATAATAATGCTGAGAATTCGGTTGAAATGTTTTCATTTAGGTTGAATGATAAGTCGAATGGAGAATTGTGTGATACGTCATAATGTTCAGATTTAAGTCAAAATGTCACAAGTTACATTAAAATGTAGAGAATACAGTCAAAAACAGGAAAAATCATCTGGTCTGTGGAAGACCTGACCTTCGACCTCCTCCTCCAACTTCGGAGAATATCAGGAGTCTGAAGTGGAACGTTTATATTCTCATCTGATAACTTTCTCATATCATTGACATAGCTGAGCTTATTCTTTTATTTAATTCTCAAAACTGGATTTTAACTTTGAAATGAAAACTAAAGGAAAAATCCTCCTCAAACTTGTTTTAGTCCTCCGCACACATGCAAGACGAGAGTCACGTGATAAAAAATTTCTGAAACAGTTACAATGTGGATTGAGGCACCAGGGACGTGCTTGGTAATTGTATCCAGTGTAGATTTAAGGTGGGGTGTACCTGGGGACTTCCACCAGGAGCAGCATGAAGAGATCAGGCTCTCCGAGCAAGCTACGCTCCCCACTGAACCTCCTCAGGCGAGATTCCTGAGAGAGAACAGATGTTCAGAGAAAATCTGGGATACTAAAAGCAACATGCCGTTAATGGTCAATTCCAACATCTTTCACCATGCTCTTTCTCCGGAAACAGACCGCATCATACAGCATGGTGTAATGGCAAACTTTTGATCATCCTAACCAGAGCCAGATGATGAGTAAAAGGAGGGGCTTCAAACTGTTGCGTTTGTGTGCCAGAAAGGGCAGTTTACCTCCTCACTGTCAGGCAGCAATTTGCAGAGCTCTGCAAGCTTCTCTGCTCCGTAACGGTCCCCAGCACCATGCCTGATGTCCTCAACTATCTCCTTCGCAGGCCTGTGGAGGAAAAACACGCATGACATCATCTTTAGCATATAATAAGGTTACCTTGGGTAGACCTGTGACCCCTCACACATTTAATCCTCCTCTTATCAACTAAAGTGTTGAGGACAGACGCTTGGTTGACGCCACACTGGCGACGCTAAAAGTTGCATATCCACTGTACAAATAAAAGGCACACACACACACACACACCATGTCTGAAGGACTTGGGGATGTCAAGGTGAAAGAGCACAAACTGAGCTGCTTGACCTCTGACTCACTTCTTTCCAATGACACATCTGTCCTGTTGTGCAGCAGCTTTCTATTATCCTTTTCCTTCCCCTTCTCATCTTACAGCACATCACACACACACACACACACACACACACACACACACACACACACACACACACACGTCATTCCTACCAAATATTCTCATCTACTTTAAACTCACTTTAAACAAAACTTATCACAAAAAAATCACCAAATAAAAGCCTGTAATAATACACAGTGAGACAATACGGAAGTGCCAGATTTGTTTGAACTGCTCCTGCCACATTTCAACAGTAGCTCCATCTTTGTTTAAAACCAAGAGCAAATAAACTCCCAACAAGACCAACTTTTGTGTGCAGAAGAGGCACTTTCACATAATGGCTCTCCCTACAAGTCTTGACAAATCTGTTTCAGAATAGAGCCGCTCTTCAGTTGAGAGCTGCACAATTGAGTCTCTGAGGACATTTAACGCACACGTGGAGGCACGACAATACAGCGATTCAAGCACTTCCTTTCCCTTTTCTTTTTTTTTTGTTACTACATGCAAGGTTGGAATATGTCAACATCAAAAAGTTGACGGGAGCAATTGTGTGTTTTAGAAAACACAGCAGCTTTGTTTGAGGACATGCTAAAGAGGTGACCACGGGGGGGGGGGGGGGGGGGGGGGTTACGGAGCTGCAGGGGGTCGCTTTAACAGTACGCGCTTCCTGAAAGGGCATCAGCAGGTGTCAACTCTGACTCCCTCGGCGCTATACCCGGACACTTAAGACACCCGGTCCAGCTGCTCAGATCACCCCCCCTCCCCTGCACCTGTCCCCTGCTATATACTCATGTCCCCTCCGTGCCACCAGCCATCCTCTCTCCTGATGGGTCCTCACACTTCTGACACCCATCTCTGATATATGGCTTCTCCCTCTTCTTCAAGTCAAGAGCTGTTCCTTAAGGCACAGTTGAGCACGTGTCTGTTTCCTGCTGGCAGCTCCAGTTTCTGACTGATGCCACCAACGCACAAACGCCAGAAAACTGCTGTTAGTAACAGAGCTGCAACTCGTGAGTGGTTGTAGGGTTGATTAAAGCTGTATCCCCCCCCCCCCACCCAAAAAATGTAAACACTATTTTGTCTAACCAACAAGCTGAAGCTGCTTATGTCATCTGTCAATTTACAGAAAATTATTTTACATCTAATAAATAACCGACATTCACTGTTTCATTAGACTCACTTGAAAACCTTTAGCGGGACAACAAACTCAAGCTGAAACCATCTCAGGCTTAAAATTAAATTTCAACTGAAACAATTCATAATAATGAATATAATCCTAAATAATTGATTAGATTTAACAGGAGAACAAAAATGACAATCTTTACATTTGTGAAGTTAATTTTCCTTGTCCATGACAACTCAGTCATGAAATGTTCTTATTCTGAAATGTACTCCCACACACGAGAGGTTTTTCTTTAACCTCCAATTTAGTCTTACAGACAGATAGCAATGCCTGATGGGTATTTGTATTCCTTGCTCCTGACATCTGTTGTGTACCTTAGAATTGAGGACTAAACACATCCTATAGGGTGTAAGAACATATTTGTGCCAAAGAACACTTAATGAATGTTCCCCAGCTCATGTTAGGAAGGAGTGAGCTTACATTTTGAACTGGCGGAGAAATATTCCAATGTTCATGCTGCGCTTGGAGTCCAATAGGGAGATCTGGAAAGAGGAAGAAGAGATTTTGATGAGGACAAATAAAGAGCAAGAAGAAATGATGGTAACAGGAGTTGGTACCTCCTCGGCGCTGTCCTGGGGGGTTCTGCAGCGCAGCAGAGCAGAGCGCCGTCTCAGGGTGGCGCTTCTCTCCTGAGGCTTACTGTCCTTCTGGCCAAACAACTCATCCAGAGAGTGAAGGTCTATGGGGAACTCATCCTCACCCGAGGCAGCACCGGTCCACACACTCTTCCTCCCCTCCACCTTCTCTTTGGGGATACGCTCCCAGTTCAGCTTCCTGAGCCGGCTCCGTCTGGCGCTGTCCACTCTGCTGAAGGGTGAGGAGGAGGATTCAGGTGGAGGTGGGAGAGGAGGAGGGGGAGGAGGGGGAGGAGGCGGGGGTGGTGGAGGTGCCAAGGGAGGCAGCTGAGGGGTGACCAGCACCGAGACCGAATCCATGGCTGTCACTTCCACAGCGTCACGGGCAGTGGCGGGGAGGGGGGGCGGTATTCCATGAAAGGCACGAGATTCCTTGACGGCCACAGTCAGGTTGATGAGCATAGAGGCTGCCTGGTCCCCAGAGGGAGGGGAGGGGGGCGCTGTGCTGACGTCTTCTCCAGCTTCCAGTGAGCTCTAAGTTCAAAGGTCTACCAGTTAATCCAGTCTATGAAAGAGAACAACAATAACAAAAATCTAATCTCAGACGTTATTGAGCGGAGAGACGAACAGGAAGTCAGGCTTATCCAGGAGTTTTGCAACAGCAAGCCACTCAGACGACTGAGGCCGATGACCTCACCTGAACGTTGTACGTTTGGCCGACACTTAGCCTGACATCTCCTTTCATCAACAAGACGAAGGCTTTAACCCCAAGTTCAACTTTCAATGCAAGTTCAAGGCATTTTTGGGAAAGTACACACTGGGCAAAATGAGCTCTTCTCCTCTGTGGGCTTTTAAACGGCTTGTCCCATCCTGTTCAGCTTCACCTCACTGCATACACACAACTCCACCATGCACCTTCTCCCTTCTAATTAAAAATAATATGGAGACACCAAGATGCTCAGCCCCCCCCCCCCAACCCACACACACACACACACACACACACACACACACACACACACACACACACACACACTTCAGTCTGTTCTGGTTCTGGGAGGTTGACATCTGAAAGCTTGTTGCACACTTGCACCAGCAGGTTTTAGGCTGGATTACTAATGTAATTGCTGATGACTCACACGTTTCAGGTGCCCGTTCAAGGAAACATTTGTCATCACGGCAAGCACACATCTTTTTTTTTTTATACTTTCGCATTGTTGCCATGAATCACAACTTTTGGGAAACTTTGGGAGTCTTCCGCTGAGCGCCGCATGAGCGCTCCGATGATCTCACCTCCCTCCAGCTCCGAAATCTGCATTTACAGGCCAACTATTAATATTAATAGCAGAAAATAATGTGGCTGCTTAGGGACTCACGCGAAAATACACAAAGGCCTACTTGCGAGTTCAGTTTTCTTATTCACATTTATACTCATTTCATATCAAAATAAACCTCGACAGGTTTAATGTATTTTAGGTGGAACTTCAAACCAAAAGTTGGTACATTTCTGTAATTTTTTATGTTTAATTCAAATTTTAAAAAAAAATCATACGTAATTAAATGACGCACCCCTGTTGCTGCATCAGATTCAACTCAAACAAGTAATTTGATTTACCTGCAGTGAGGAATCAGTTAGGTCCCCTCCAGGGGACTAACTCCAAACATTCAATACTCCGCGAAAGTAGAAGCGCTTCACTCCAGTCTTCTTACTTGGTACTTTCCTCTTTATCCCGGTGACTTCCGTCGACCCGCTCAGACTCTCTTGGCTTGCAGGAAAACTTCCACACGGTTCATCCAGAGCGCGCATGCGCGTTCTCGCACGCTGATATCCCTTTATTGTATCCTCCCAGTTTTCCCAGGGGCGGATTTAGAGCTGTCAGGTGGGAGTGCACTCGATCTTAACTCCACTACACTTTCTAGACTTTTACTGTTATGATGTTACCAGTTATGAAAAGATAAGATTGAATTGAAGTAACAGTTGCACTTAACCTTTTATTTTTCTATCTCTTAAGTCAGGCTGAAACCATAATGCTTCTTTAATCCTGTTAGTTCACATTTTCCAGCCTATTCATCGATACATGCAAAAAAAAAGTTAAATCTGTTCCAAAGATTCTATATCCAAAGCCAATGACTGTATCCTTTTTATTTTAAAGTGTTTTGTGAGCAATAGCAATTCTTTGCTAAATTAAATAACTAGTATTTAGTTGGGTTTTGTTTGTTATTGTTGTTGTTTGTTATTATTTGGGGGACATAACAACAACATTTGTGCTATCAGGGTAGTAGAAGAGTCAGTTTAATAACACCTCAGTCCAGATGATTTCTAGAGAAGTCAGATTAAGTAAACATGTTTCAGGGAGTGCTCGGCTTTGGTATTTGTTTGAACTGCTTTGTCACATGGAGAGGTGAGTTCCAGCATGTGTGGCTGTGACCTTTTGCCTTCTATGTTGTTGTCTTATTTACTTGAATCTTGTTTTTTTTTTTTTTAGTGTAGTTATTTTTTTCTCCGAAAAGCAACCATAGGTAACTTATTCAAGGGTTCCCTTTTCATGCATCTTGTATTTTGTGTTGTATCACTCATAGTTATTTTTGCATTGACGTAAAATCATGCGTTGCTGGATCGTTTACACTCATGAGCAGAGCTAAATATGCGTTAGCTAAATGGGAAAAAATATTAGTTGGCTTATTGGGCTGTAACGTGGTTCGTCGTCTCAAACTTTGTTTTCCTACAGAACTGTGGGCTGAAATGTGTTTGTGATGAGGAATTTGTGTCAGTTTTAGTTTTCTTTTTTTTTAAGTACTGCCTCAGCAACTACTTGGAGCATAATCTGGCCTTTGTCTCCCTGATGGTTACTGCTCACCTGTCCGCGTGTACCGCCGCTGCCTCACCTAACTGTAAGTTTTGACACGATCTAGGTTCGCCCACGTTTCAGTCAAATTCCTCCCAACGTTATGCACTTCCTTTCAATCCAGATTCACATCACGCTGAAGCAATTAGACGCTCTATATCAAATAGTTTTGATACCTCATATAAAGCTTTATAGCTACATTTGCCAAGTCCGGCGGTCGTACTGACCTCTCTGTTTCAGACTAATCTTCCTAGAGGGTGGGACTCTGATCTGTAATTGGCGTAGAAGGCCTTGATCAGCCTCGTCTGTGGGAACCTGAGAGAAAGGTCGGATGGCTATCAGATATGGGAAATGATGTCTATATCTCCTCCATGAAATAACCTGGAAAAGGAGATAAAAATGGGTGAAAACTAAGAGTCTAGAACTCACTCCAGGGTGTTGAAACGGCCCGGGTGCTGGCATGAAGACCCATAACACTGACCTTTCATCAGAGGTGCTGGACAGCTCCTGGCCCGTGTCACCTGGTCTACCCGAGTCCAGCTCAGGTAGCATCTTTCAGAGGCCATGCTGACAGGCACTTATCACCACCTCTCGGGCTACGGTAATTAGGGGGTTACGACCCCGTGGATCTGGCTATTGTTGTTCCTGTGCAGCGGGGCATGTTTTAGTGTACCCGTGCCAGAACAAACCTCTCTCAGGAAACTTCATTTTCTATTCAGTCACCCTCTTCTCAGAGTACAGTGCACTTCTCAGAATACAAGGAAATGCCACTGTTGAGAGATGGCTGCTTTATAGTTGATAAAGGGCCTGAACAACCCTGCACGATTTCACTTACCATGCCAGCAGTCATGTAACGCAGACACTGCCACAGTGATGAATGAATAGTAAGGAGTTAACTTGGCATCCTTCACTCCTTGTTTCACCAAGACAGTTAAACTGCAAGAGACAAAACAGTCTGTGATGTGTTTACAGGCTCGCTCCTAGCCAGCCCCCCCCCCCCTTTGCATAACAGTGAGCTTCAGAGCCCGAGCTTCACGCAGCCCATTCTTCACTGAATGAATGTGCATGAGGGTGTTCATGTGTAAGATTTGTGTGTGAGCCCGTGTGAATGCCCTCATGTTTAAATGGCACTGCAATTGACAAACTGTGAGAAATTGGGTTTGTGACATTTCTGTGATGTTTGGTGGAAACGTGCTTGTCTTTAAACACACGAGGACCTCCACCCCCTCCCCCCGCCCCAACCGAGGTTTGATTCGATGGTGGCAGCCATGCAGCTAAATGTTAGCCCTTCACCATCTCCCCTTCTTAATCCCACTTTGAAGTCCCAGAAGGGTTACATAAAGGTGACAGCTATTACTTCCCTCCTCCTTACACATTATCATGGGTGATCACACACACACACACACACACACACACACACACACACACACACACACACACACACACACACACACACACACACACAGCAGTGAAAACAGCTGCAGCAGAGGTTTAATTCTGTACACTAAGAATCCGGATATAAAGAAATCAATGCGATTGCTTGTTGCTACGCAGATGTCCCACTTTTAAAGCGTGTAAAAGTGGCTGTTCCATGTGAAAACTATTGATATAACCAGCTCGGTGTAGTTCTGCCTCTGGTGTATGTGGTCTGCCTCCTGGGTCTTGGCCATGTCCATGGTGGAATAAATAGGTCAGTGTGACTGTGGCTCTGCGGGAGTATTAAACACATGCATAGACAAAGTGTGTGTGTGTGTGTGTGTGTGTGTGTGTGTGTGTGTGTGTGTGTGTGTGTGTGTGTGTGTGTGTTCATGAGTACTCATACACACACCTGGGTTTGATCTAAGACTCTTGACAGTAGGTCCGGGGAGGTATTTCTAATCAAAGCCAGCTTCCTCGGATCTCCTCTGGTTTCCCAGCTGCACTGGGATCACGTGCAGTTAGAGCCTGACAAGGATCTCTGGCTTTGGTCAGACCACCAGTCTGATAAGGAGAGACAGCAGGAGACAGACAACACAAATTCTCTCACACACAAACACACATGTCTACAGACTGCTTGATGACATGAGAATGTACTCCCACGTAGTTATACATGATAGCGAGAGACAAAAAGAGACTTCCACATGCTGCTGCTGCTGCTGCTGCTGCTCAGGGGTTCACAGACAGGCCATTAGACCATGATACAAACATTCTGGAGACAGCCAGATGAAAGAGGAGACTAGTGGAGAATGAAAAACACTCCTTAAAGAGTACGGAAGCTTTCACTTTCTGTGGGTTTTCATGTCTTTGTGTGAATTTCCAGCTTGAGTTTTGCAGCAATGCTGGCTTTTCTGGATTCAGATAGCAGACGCAACTGTCCCTCACTCTGTTGTCCTAGCGGGACAGCTGAGGCTTGGCTGTGTTTACCAAGCTGTCCTTTGTCACAACATTTTTTGCATCAAGCCCACGTGTGTCACATTGTCATGAAGTTAAACTCCCTAAAGATGAAGAGCTGCTTGTGGTCAGTTGTCCTTGGCTAGTGTGTGTTGGGTTTAGATTAAACACAGCAGGGTGAAAAGGGAGGCTGCAGCGCTCGTGGTCAGTTGCCCTCAGGGGCCGTGGAAGGGGGGGGGGGGGTTGGGGGTTGACTTGTTTGTCTTTGCACATCTGGCCACAAGAGCCACTTCCGACTCCAATTAGGATTTCCTGAGACTCAATAAAGGGGATTATTGGCCTGCAAAAAAAAAATCCCAGCCCTGACTCTCCCGCCCTCGGCTGCCTTCCTGCCCCAACTGCTGTGGCCAACACTTGAGGCTTACAGTCCTTCCCTCTTTTTGTTTTGTATTTAAAATGCATCTGTAGTCTCTTCAGAATGAATCAAATGATGTCACTGAAGCAAATTTCCACCTAGCCGGCTGATGAAAGATTACATTTGTCCGTATACCAAGCTGTGGTTGGGCACAAAGCCCCGAAGCAGACTGCAGGGGAGCAGGGCAGCACTGATAGGGGGTCCAGAGCAGCAGCTTGTGTGGCAAGAGTGATCACACAGTTAATATTCAAAGGGCCGGGTCTGTTGTAAAGAAGCCACTAAATAGAGGTTGACAAAGCGCGTCGTACAAACAAAGGCTTCTCTCTAAGTAGGCTGTGTATATAGCAGCGAGCACAGTGAAGGGCTGGGCTTTGCTGGGGTGGTCATGTATGGAGTCTATAGTGAGTTATTAAAGCGGGGGCTCTCCCACCATCACAGCAAAACTCAACCACACAGCTTCTGTTTCATGTCTGCATGGCTTTGATGTGTTTGAAACATTCTGATGCACTGCAGGGAATGAAAGTAGTAGTAAGTATAACATTTACAAAGCTTCTATTTCAACAGCATTATTTTTCTTCCGCCTCCATTTAAGTATTACTCATCATATCTACGTGCTTCATGTGGAGTAAAGCCTTGTGAAACCAATTCAAATCCGACACCCCCATCATCTCTGCGCACACACACACACACACACACACACACACACACACACACACACACACACACACACACACACACAGAGTTACTTCAACCATCCAAACTTAATTATTCCCTCACGCTCCTCTGTGCCAACCAGTGATGTCACTCCCAGAGAAACAGTGGGACTGTTGGCTTTGTGCCAGAGGAGAGGAGAGGAGAAGAGGGGAGAGGAGAGGAGTGGAGAGGAGGGGAGAGGAGAGGAAGGGAGAGGAGAGGAGAAGAGAGGAGAAGAGAGCAGAGGAGAGGAGAGGAGAAGAGAGCAGAGGAGAAGAGAGCAGAGGAGAGGAGAGGAGAGGAGAGGAGATTAGCAGTTGAGAGGTTAGCAAAGCAGGAAAATGAAGGGGGACCCCTGGAGTCTTGGCAGGCCGTTGTGTTGGAGCTTCAGGGATTAGCTGCACTGCCGATACACCTCCACAACCCAGACCTCCGCCGTTCTCGCTCCTTCTCCTGCTCTGATGTAGCCAACACATTTAAGACAGCAAAACACAGAGGAGTTATGAGGGCCAAGGGGACTCCCTCTGGGATTAACGTTGCTACTCTTCTCTTCCCATCTTTTCCACTGGCATTCACTGGGCCTGTGGTGAAACCTATTCATTCGTACCAAACTGTTGCATAACAATGTGGCCTGGCTTTTCCTGAAGCACATGGGCTGTTGGTAAAACAAGACGCCCTTGGGCCCCTTAACCCAGGGCTCACTTGAGATTGATACTGCCCTGATATCTGTCAACTCCAGATAAAATTATTCAGCATGCAACATAGTCTTAGTTCCAGTTACATATCCAGGGAATCTTAAGCAAACTTTGGAAATGTAGCAAAAAAAAAGGAATTGTAATAAATAAGGTGCATCCACCAAGAGTAGCAGCTGGTCAGTCACGTGAGCTAAGATTCGCCAGTCAGATAATCTTAACTCATGCGCATTTCAGTTTGCACAAAAAACAAACATCTTAAACAAAAATTAAAACATTTTTCCAAAAGTGAGAGTGTTGTTTAAAATTTACAGTTAAATTCCATGTAAATAGGTGAGCTTTGGTGGATTTTGTTAGCATTGGACAGAGCCACACTCTTCACCTCTTTCCAGTCTTCATTAAATGAACCAGCTACTGTAACGTAGACCAGACAGTGGCAGCAGTCTTCCCTTGGCTGGAGAGCAAATTTCTCCCAAACTCTTCCTGTATTAAGTATTGGTGAGAGTATGAATTTGTCTCTGATGACCCTTTGGGTGTTCAGGTCATTTTAAACAATAACAACACTTAATTTCAGTGAGGGAGGGGGACAGAAAAGAAGAGAAATGACTTAATGTAGGTCAGATAAATGGGAGGACAGCGTGGGGTATATTCTACTCTCTGGGGATCACGTGCAACCCTCTCTCCTCTTCCTTCCTCTCTCCCTGACACATGTTTGGCAGAGGGAGAAAAGACTCTGAACAAAAGGATGAGTGACAAATGCAGAGTTGGGATGGTCAGCTGAGTTATTTGGTCAGGACCCAGTAAAATGGAAGGACGGGCTGTTGCTAGGCTGTGCTGTGAGAAAGACAGAGCACTTCAGCAGAGCTCATTGAAAAGAACCAGGCCTCTATTTACTCACACACATATAGTACTTTAGAGGCGCTGCAATCACCACCAATTAGTGTTATTATCCATTATTACTTCCTATCACTCTCTGGGAGCCTTCATTAACCACTCAGCCCACCGTGATCTAATGGACTTACAAAAGGCTGGAAGAGAGCCTGAAGTGTAGGCATCCATCATAAAAACATCCTCAGTTATCACTTTTGTTATTTCTACATAATGTTCATTATCTATATTTCTATATAGATATCTATATCTATCTCTATATCTATATCTATATCTATATCTATATCTATATCTATATCTATATCTATATAGATATAGATATAGATATAGATATAGATATATATAAAATAAAAAAAATTCTATAAAGACAGCACAATGGAATGTGTTCCAAAATGCACTGAGACGCTTCAGGTGAGTCAGCCAATCAGAGTGCAGCCTGAGGTGAAGGGGGTGGAGCAAAACCTGCACCACCTATAATAAGTTCTATGCAGCTCTAGAATGGGGCTAAGCTAGTTAATGCACAGCAGCAATGGTACTGGACATTAAATTCAGATTACGGGAGAAAATGATGGGAAGTACACAAAAACTTGACACAAAATATCGGAGAGTGAAGTAAAACAGAGCTAACCTGGAGCCGCAACACCAGGTCTCCCCTGGGATTGATACTTTGTTCCACTCCACATACCAAGATGCACACAAGTTTTTTAATCCCACGTAAAAGTCTTTCCCATCGCAAGTAGTTGAACTGCTTTTCAGGTTTTTTTTTCCTGTTGCATCATATTCAATTCCATGAACAGATGAACAGAACAGGATACACCACAGTAAAGCAGCATGGAGGGCAGCGACTCTGTTTTAGTGCCTTTTATTAGCCTTTGCTCCAGTTTGTATTTTAGACTCAATGCTGACGAGCAATGTTAGAACACAGAGTTTATCGTATCATCAACATTATCTCCATGGAGCCCGAACCACTCATCACATATGGACCTGAGGTAAAAAGCGCCACTAGCAGACCAGAAGTTACGATGTTCTGTTGTGTTTTGAGTGTATTCATCAGTCAATCAGACTTCATTTGTTGAGCTCTTGTCAAAGTAAATGTAACACAAAGTGCTTTATAAAATACCCCCAAGAAATACCATCAATAAAAATAATATTAGATAGGAGGAGGAGGTGGATGAATGGAAAAGAGTATAAAATAAGACAATAAAGAAATATTATGATGCCATATCAAGGTTAGTCAGTGCCAGAGCAGCATGTACCCGTGTCTACTGAAGGGTCATTTCACCTGGGACCAAATTAAGCCCTTTCTCACTGCAGACAAAAGCCAGATGCTAGCAGATAAAGGGGCAATAGAGAGTATTTTATGTATGTTTCTGGATCAAGACTATATGACTTTGCTGTCTATAGTCTATATAGCTGATGTCAAACACACAGTTGGTTTTACCTTTTCATTGAATTTCGGGTCAAAGTTGTTAACGTTCATTGTGAGCAATGTTTGAATCTATTTAATGATTCATGAACGTGTTTATGGATAAGTACACTCGTGATCAAAGAAAAGGGTTTCATTGTCAGAAATGTGTGTCCACATGAGGAGCATTAGCCAGAGAAGCTTGGACAAACAAATTCATGCCCTGCTGCCTTTGCACCACTGCAGCCTCTGGCTCTGTGCTGTGAAAGCTCAGGATGGGCTCCGACGGAAACAGACTCCGAGGTTTATCTTGTTGCGGCCCTAAACATAAATCAGAGAGCGAGTGGAACTAGATCGCGGTGTAGAAAGAAGGAGAAAGCAAAACAAAGAATGAAAAAAAAAAAGAAAGCCATTAAGATATGTTTGTTGAGTCCCTAGAGGCCAATGTCTTGTTTGAAGAGCCCTGAGGTTAAGGTCAAAGGTCACAGGTTATGCTGGGAGGTTATCAGCGATGGTTTGGGGGTTAACTGTTGTCTGAGTAGATGGGTACTGCTACAGTTCAATGGATTAACCCAGCGAAGGTATTCAGGGGTTAAAACCTGAGCCCACAACCGTCACACTCCCACATTTTTGTGCACGTGTTCTGTTTATTGAGACACCCACTCGGGATTGTATCTCCTGCTGCTCTGGGTGTGGCTGAATGTGGAGCTGGGGTGTGAGAGGAAGTCAGTGGGGAGCAGAGGTGCTGAACCCTGTCATCCTGTTGTTGGTGGTCACACCTGCCTGTTGTTCCCAGGGAGTGTTAAGGAGCGTGTGCGCATGTGCATGTGTGTGTGTGTGTCTTGGGAGGATAAAGTTTACCAGTAGAGAACCAGTTAATCTCACAATAAGACTTGGAAAGAACGCATTTGTGACAGAAGAAGGGGCTTGGCAAGGTACAAGAAGAGACACAACAATTACACACACACAAACACACACACACCCATATCCACAAACACACGCTTATATGAGTGATAATAGCAAGGCTTTTATTTGACGCCTCCCTCATTTAGCAAGCTGGGGGATGTACTACAGTGCATTCTTAATGGTCTTCCAACTGTGACCTGAGCAAGACGTGTGGCGGAGGAGGGGGAGTTGGGGGATGGGGGAGAAGAGGGAGGCAAATGTCCTAACAACACAAAAGTCTTTGGCTGCATTCAGTGTCCTCATTGGCCTAATTCCAGTTTTTCTCTCTCTTTTTTTTTTTGCCCATCAGTTCATAGTTTTGTATTTCATCGTGAGTCAGTAGCATCCATGTGGGTGCATGGATTTCACTCTTTTCCCTTCCTGACAGCTTTTTGTAACATTTAGGTAACATTTATCAATAACTGCACATCACTGCAACACTGTCCCAGCACACACACACACACACACACACACACACACACACACACACACACACACACACACACACACACACACACACACACACACACACCCCAGCTTCACCTTGGCATCGGCACGGTTTCGCATCTTATTGCACAGTAGAGCCCAACTGTGAATTCTGTGTATCTCAGTCATTTCTGGTGACCCGCAGTGGTGTCGCCTATGAGACACGCTGTCGTCATGCTTAGCCTTCGCCGCTGCTGTGATCGAGCATAAACAGAACACGGCTGATTACTTCTATAGTACTCTGTCACAATATGGTCATCAAAGTAGAGAAGGGTGCCAGTATGTGGCACATCAGGGCTGTGGGGTCCAGGGGCACAGTTCTGGGCACAGAGTGGCTCTTTCATATGTGGAATGTATTTGAACCCTGATTGACATGGAAATGTCTTTGAAGTGCGACTTGGCGAGGTTTAAACTCTGAAGCTGTTTTAACATGTTGAACGTGTTCACAGATATCAGAGAGACTTTTTTCTTCCAGTGCACAGACCAGCGTACATTTGGGGTTTTTTGTTTGTTTGTTTGTTTTAAAAAAAAAACGCTTAAAAAAAAACAACCACTTTGACCCCGTTTCCTTTTCCAAGTAGATGAGTTGACTGAAAATACAGTGGGTTAGAGGGCAGCATGGAGGCTACTGATGGTCTTTTGGTGGTTACTACTTTATATTTACCTCTGGTCTTTTTTTTCCAATCTCAATTGAATGATGTGAATGTGCTGCTTGAGTGTAGTTGGGTTGAATTTGAGGCCACAAAGACAAAAAGTTACATGTTGCAGGATTTTGTGTTTACATCAATGCCAATCATCTTTTTGCCCTTGCAGAAAAAAACCCAATGTTATCAGTTTTTTGGCAAATGTAAAAGCAGCGACAGAGCTATTTCCATCATGTTTTTATTGATCGTCATATGCATTTTACTGAAGATGTAAATAAGAAATGTACCTCAAAAGAAGACAGACATAGACCAGGAATTCTAATGACATGTTGGAGCTGCCATGATAATTCTACCAGGTGCTAGATATGGGTATAATAACAGGGGAAGAGCCACAAATTGCACAGCTATAGTGCCCCACAGGTCATAATAATATAGTACCGCCATAAAAATAGCAGATAAGCTAAAGTTACTCATTAAAGTTCTTAGCACTATAAAGTCTATAGTCAGAGAAGATTGTAAATAATCACAAAAATCCATGATGAGGACGATCTGTTGATTATTTATGGACAAATGGAAATGTCCTGTTTCCCCAGGTGCACTGGGCGGGTCCTTGCTGGGAGATGCTAATTATGAGCTGTTCGATTTCAGCATTATGTATCGCACAAAGGGGATTTGCTGCTAACCAAGGCTATGCCAATAAAGCAGGCCTGGACAAAATGCATGTAAGCCTGGATGGATGAACTGCAGGTTGTATCAACACAGTGACCGCATGCCTCAAGATAATAATATTCCATTATGAGGCATTAAACTTGGCTTAAGACCACATATTAATTTCTCTGTAAGCATGTACACACCATGTGAGCGTAGTACACAAATCAGAGACAGCAGCGACTTGTGTCTTAGGAAAGTTCACAATTTGCCCTTTAGCACAGATTTGCAAGCAATGAGCCAATGCTGATTTGTCATGTTGGCAGGCTCCAAAAAGGCTAGTTAGAGGCAAATCCAAACAAAAATTTTACATTGTGAACTAAGTGTGTCTCTATTTTGTTTTGCACATTTGAAAGTGACAAATCGTTTTGGTCAACACTTTCCTTTTTATGCTGTTATTCATGTATTATGTTCTTATGTCAAGTGGCTAAAGTGGCCAACATCCTTTAGACTTTATGTGTTTTTCTCTTATTTTCGGTGGAAAAATAATGGCTCTTATCTCGAACAAACATATTCACTTGTTGTTGAGTCAGTGCCACAGTCGGAGCCAATAGCCATTTCTTAAAACACAAGCACTTCCCCTCCTGGGGCATTTCAGCTCTCCTCTACCACAGAGCCTTCAAAGACTTATGAAACAACCAGCTAGTCACACAATATAAGGACGAGCTCATGAAATTACAGCGCTTTCTTGTAAAATTTTATGAAGCAATTTCATTTAAATTTGCTTGTTGTGTTCAGGATGATGAGATTGAGCTGTGTCAGTCCAGGGTCCACATTCTTGGAAGGCTGTATTAATAAGGCTGAAACGACCTGGTCAACCAAGGATTTCCTATTCACATCACCAACTGCTCTTTGCTCTTGCATCATGAAGTGTTGCTCCTGTTGCCTGGCAACCATAACAGCTACAGTTGACAATCAAGCACTGTCACATGAGCTTATTATGTTAATCAAAACGGTTGGTTGTTAGCTATTTGACTGAGATGTGGCTGCAGTATTGGGACACAATTAGAAACACTGACGAGCCTTTGATAGTCACGAGCTAGCAAGATAGCTTCTATTCAACACGACGTTATCATCTCAAGCTACCTATTTGATTATTCATGCTCATAGTGTAACTGACAGTGTTGGCTGTCACGGTTGATGCTACATGCTGCATAGAACATCGTGCACCTCATTAATATCTCATGAACTTAATACACACAGGTATGGTGAGTAATTTTAAACACTTTGGAAACTAAAGAGTTGTAGTCTGCAACTCTTTTGCTGCGATGTCAAGGGTCACCAACCCATCCACTCCCTCGCTGACCCTTGTTTCTGCATCAGCAATCTCTGACCTTTGACCTCATGTTTCCCCCTGGTTGGTCTCATCTCCTCAGGCTCCAAGAAGCACAAGGAGAGCATCAAGAGTACAGACTTGCTAATATTCAGAGGTAAAACTGAAGAAAAAATTTATGTATGAGAACACTTGATGTCTCTCAGAATACATTACTTCTGCGTACCCTCTCACCTCGCTGTTCCAGTGCTTCATATAAATCTTGACAAAATAACTGTGCCAAAGGACGTGCCTGACCTTGGACACTGTTTTATATCCTCATTGTTTTCACTTTTCATTCATACTGTCAGTAAGACAAAAGAGCCTGTGATTCCTGTCATTGTTTTGCAAGTGATAACACAGAAAGGATGTAATAATGTGAATTTGAAAAGCTTGCAGGCGTTCAAAAAATTCCCCTAATGTGACTCTTTGGGTTTTGCTGTGGGTCAAAACTATTAATTTTAGTAGACCATACAGTAAAGGCAGTCCGTATGAAGTAAAGGTTAATAACCTCTGCTCTCTGGTTGGCCTTTGACTCGATTGACCTCACGACCAAACAGCTGAACGCCATCCCACACTGTCTCCTGTCTGTCTCCTCACTGAGCAAAATTACACTTTGAAACAAGTGGACTGGTGCACAAATAGCACCGCCTTCTTCCATCTTTCAATTATATACTTTAAACACATAATTTGTTGTTTTGGATACTGTGGTTCATGTTCTTTTGTGATTAATAAGGGTGTGTGACTTGCAGAACAACTTTGTGTAAAAGCTTAGCAGGGTGTGAACTCTCCAAATGTGGGGCAAACAAATTGAATGTTCTTGCCCAGCCCAGTCGTACGCTGATTATACTTTCCACTTTTCATGTTATGGCTCAATAACAGCCGTTGTCGCTACAGCTCTCTTTGCCATTTTTTGACATGTTCAAGAGTGTGTGTGTGTGTGTGTGTGTGTGTGTGTGTGTGTGTGTGTGTGTGTGTGTGTGTGTGTGTGTGAAAATGCCTTGCCTGTATATGTTTTATTGCACCCTGTGGCAAGGGTACTAACTGTAGTGGTCAACAGGCTGCAGTTAACGCCTTTTCCTCCGGACTCCTTCCCTGTTCCTTCCACAGCTACTGCGGTCCAGCCCGTTTCCGACCTCACATGCACACACACACACACACACACACACACACACACACACACGCACGCACGCACACACACACACACACGCACGCATGCACGCACACATACAAATACACCCTCAATATGTCTAGAGAGAACCTCACATAAAACTCATAAAATAACCCACAAACCTTTCAAAGCAACCCTGACATACCAGAAGATCAGACCCTGAGTCTGAGTTAGGTTAGAGTGATAATATTTACAAAAAGCTGTCAAAAATCTTCCTTTTTGTACACACTCAAATCAAGTGTGTATTGTATCTTGAAATGAGTCCCAGTTTCCGCAATATTTTTGTAACTGTGTGTCATATAAACAGGATACCTAAAGAGGAAAAGAGCAGGGTGGGAAAAGACAGAGACAGACTGAGATTGGATTTACGCTGTTCAAACAACTGTATGAACCAATAATTGTGCAATTAGTCTATTAGAGGAACTGGGGAATGACCCAGTGGGAGGATGAGCAAATAAAGAGATTTTTACCTCACTTGCAGGGAATGGGATAACATATTATACAAGTGCAGCTTGTTATTATTATGAAGCTTATCTTTTCAAAGTCATTCTAATCCTTTATTGTGGCATAGTGTGCAGTTACATAACTTGAACTTGCATCAATAAGACAGAGAGGAAAAAGTTCTCACACGGACAGAAGCAGCCTAATTAATTGCTGGTGACGTAAACGCCGTCAACCTGTAATGTGAACAGGTGTGATAAGACCAGTTCAAACACACTGCCTTCCTCTTAAGCTGCTTATATGAAGGTGGCGGTTGGAGATCTTTTTGGTTTTAGGGTTGAACAGTGCTGTATTGTGCCCTGAGCCCAATAAGAGGCTGATTTCTACTCCCTGGCGGTGACCTTCTTTCCGGACAAAATGTTCCCCCCACTGTAACTGACTCACAAGGTACGGCCTATTACGCAACCACGTGGCAGGAGAGGGGCTGGAGGAGTGTGAATGATGGATGATCCATTTTTCAGGATAAAAGGTTTCACCAAGTTTTCACACAAGCCCTATTTGCTGAGGGCTGGCTACAGTTGAGTTGCTGTATATTGTAAGTGTCACTACTGAGGAGAGCCATTGGAATGATGCGGAGGAACCCACAGAGATGACGAAAAACGGAACGCGACAGGGAGGTTGTTATTTTTATTTGGTTGAATCAGGGTGTGTGAGTACTTTAGGCCAAAAGAACAACATCAATCTTCTTATTTGCACATTTCAGTGTATTGCATTACAGAAGTAATTACAAGTTTAACTTCGGTTTATTTGTATTTTTCATTGAAATGTCATCATGTTAAACCTTCATGTGATCTGAAACAAAAAAGGAACGCGCCACAACATGAACTCTAGTTACAGTGGAAAAGTCTGCTTGGTGCTTTGTCACATTTATTTTGAATTTGATGGTATGATAAAACATTCATGTCTCATAAAATAAAGGAAGTTCTAAAGAGTGAGTTAATAACACCATAAAAGATACTGAAGATAAGTCACACAGTTAACCTTTTAATGTGGACTCACAACGTTCGTCAAAAGCAAGTGAAAGCAAACTCATTAAATAAACTGAAACAAGTCTAAAGAGGAGCGTAAAGCAATAAAAAGTCATGAAAGACAAACTTATTTCATCTCCCCCCACCCCCCCAAGACAAGGGATTCTGGTAGTCTGTCTGATCTGAGGCTGCACACCAGTTCAAAGAGGGTGGAAAACTACAGCATCATCAGAACTGTAAAACGTGCCCCCACGTAGGCACACACGAGTGCCTCTCAGATAGTCCAGCCAGCCAGGGGGAGTCTCCTCTAATCCTTCTCTATCCCAGACATCCCGTCTCTTGGATTGTATGCCACCTGATGCCCCCTCAGGTGGATCTAAATGGGATCTGGCAAAGCTGGGATCAGTAGAGTTTTTATCTGAGGAGAGTTTTTACATGGGGGATTTAATCTAAAGCCTTAGGGGAAGGCCTAGTCAATGCAGGGTGCAACACGTCTTTTTTTTTGAGGATGTCTTCTTTTAAATATTTTCTTGTTGTATGTCCAGAGCAGGAGGTGGTGTTCTTAGAGAGATCTGCATTAGGGAGGGGACAGGGCCAGAGATGGTGAAGACTCCTAGAGGGAGTATAGAGGCTTGAACCAGGGTTTGAGAGGCTGTCAATCAGCCGATGTAACCGGTAGAGCAGACTAACAGCTGCTGTCATGGGTGGTGTCATCAGGGCTTCACCACTTACACTCTCCTCCCTTAAACAGAAAAAGGCAGAATAAGAAATGCAAGAAAAGAGTAGCACCCAGGGTGAGTGAGAGGGGTCAGGAAGTCAGATGGACGACAGATGATGAATGCGGAGATGTAAACGAAGGCAGGCTGTGACACCTTGTAAGTCAGCCTGGACCTGTCCTCTTCCTGCTCTCTGACACCATGATGGACACAGAAACAGCCTGAGCACTCAGATAGTGTCAAAATGTGTGAAGTGGATGATGATGTATTTGTGTTTTTACCAGCCGTATCAGAATAGCTTTAACTCAAGAGCACTGGCAGAGTCGGAAAAAAAGAAAAAGGAAAAAAAAAAACGGTTATATTTTGTAGTTTTAATACCTGAGTATTAAAGTAACTTCAAACAGAAACAAACTGTTTACAGCAGTGCATTTTCCTGCATAGTTGTTTTGTTCAGACACAAGTTCCGACCGCAAAATGTGCAGCTATAAAACATCAGTCTGCACCTGACAAATGTCTCAAATGAGCGCCAGGAGCATGAATCAAACTAGTACCTGATGATTAAACTGGCTGGCAGTCAGAACCAATATGAGTGTCTACCTCTGCTATCTAAGATTTTTCCACCTCACACACCAATTCTCAAGACTGATGAAATGTTGCTAATAGCCTAAATTACAATGAAATCGCACGCTGAAAAGTGTTGCACCATGTCAGTTGGACAACAGTCTGTAAGGATGTTGGTTTGCACTACAACAGCAAAGCTGTTTCAGAGTGGTGGTTACGAAACTTAACAAAGTCCCACTGAGACGTTCAACCTCCTGCCGTGTACCTCTCTACCCCCACAGATGGCGCTAGCACTTCCAGTGGTGCCATCGCACATCCTCCTGGATACAGAACGACATCCTTCCAAACATTCATTCAGACTGAGCAAGTTAGACAAAATATTGTTGGGTTTTTTTTTGTTTTTTTTTAATGAGCCGGGATGAAATGGACATGGGATACTGGGTGTGCCTCACCCGACAAATTTCTTCCCAGTGTTTAGTGAGAGATGGACCAGGGTCAGCATCAGAGGAAGAGACGAAGCGGGTCCTCACAGGCTGGGGCTGAGAAAAACAAAAAACTGGTTTATTTTTAATGAGGTATTCTGAGAGGATCTTTACAGTTTATGATCTTTATCTTTATTTATAGTCAAGTGGATGGAGCATGTGTGGGGAGGAGGAAAGAAAACAGCTTACTGTCATGCCAGCATAGTCTTGCTAGCTAGCTAACATAGAAACATCAGGTGCTTGGATGTGTGAGTTCGTGTGCGTCACCGATGTAAACGTTATCATTTACATTCAGTTGAAACTGTCGTTTGATTGTACAGTAATTTGCACTTGTTGAGTCATGAAAGTTAAATTTCAGTGAACAATGTTACATTATAATATTCTTGTTGTAAGTTAATGTTACTTGGCATGGCAAGCTAATGAGGGGGACACCAGGGGAAGTTTGCCCCAGGCATGAAACATGCTAGGACTGGCACTCTGTCTCACACAATCTACAATCCAGATGCATGTTTATCAGCTGCAGGACTGACTGCATTGTTTTGTCTTGCAGCAACTTTACTTACAAAGTTGCAGTTCTATCCGCCAACAGACATTGTAATTAGTTCTATTACTCATTTTGGTCCTGCTTTCTTAGCTTTATAAAACTCTTCATTAACTCCCACCTGGCTCTTTAAATAGATTTGTCCACTTTCATCCAGAAATCAGTACTTATTCATTTGGACCACTGCAGAGGAGAAAGATCCGTTGTGAAACGGGGTCTCTGAAAGTTAAATTAAACTGCAATCAACCTAAAATTTGCATAAAAAATATTTGTCAAGTTGTTCCAGATGTGTGAGACTACGCAAGCTCACCAACTATAATTGTGTCTTCATGTGCAGTAAAGACTCACACAGCTTTGAATGGCTGAATACAGACAAACATCTAAATAATGAAGCCCCTCTCTAACCCAAAGCGACCCTATTCAAGTATCTAGGAAAACATTCCGAAGCACTGCAAATAATGTGGGTCATCAGCTTGGATTGGATCTTCTTGAATAAATGGGTTGCAATAATTTAGGCCGCTCATTTGCGAGCAGAATATGCTGGCCTGGCAATTAAACAGCCCAACCAATTCTTAATGTCTCGGGGCTATGCTGAGATTTTAAAAACAAACAGTCTAAATTGACCAGTGAGTTAGCGAACCTCTTTCTCTCTAATGTGATTCCTAAAATAGCCTGTGTGAAAGCAGGGCCTGTTGTGGAGAACTGTCAGCGACCCTCTAGGCAGGGAAGATGTGCTCAGCCCAACTGCCAGGCTGCTGACTATAGCCTGCACAAAGATAAAGCATGTCAGATGCGATTGCCGTAGACACACAGTGCCCATGACATCATTCTGTGCAGCAGTGTGAAGAGCAAAGGAAAGGAACGCGAGGAAGAGTACACAAACCCCGCGCATGCTTTGAGCACACAGAGCAAACCTAACATGTGCAATGATGTCAACTACTTTCCCATACCGGGACGATGGGAAAAATGAGGTGCAGCAAGCAGAAGCCCCCTTTTCAACATCTTCAGGGCAGAATGGCACGTTAATGACTTTCACTGGGCCAGATCCTCAAAACTGACTGATAAGGGAATGCGAGAGATGCTGCACATAATGAGGTTCTGTGTTTGGCTCAAATTAATAATGGATTATTGGTTGTGTGTTTGCTGTTGTGGAAACTGAAGAACTCAGGAGGATGATATGTGCACTCGCTACAGGCCTGCAGTGATCTGAGGCGTCATCCTCAAAAACAGCCTGGAAGTCTCCTTAGTTATTGCTTTACAGAGGTTGCCCCCTGTTGGCCATAATTTGACACTTCAACAAAAGCCTATAAAGTGTCACCGCTATCCCTCGTATTCATTTCAAATGTGGATTAACAGGCAGGAGAGGGGGGAAAAAAAAACACATACATGCTGTACATTTTAGTTAGGATGGAAGGTTTCACTCATGAGATCTTTATTGAGAAAAACAATCGGACACAAAACATTCTCGACAAATCCGACCCACACAAAAATAGACAATACTGGTCCGTACTGAAATGGCATAGAGGGGTTAAAAAAAGGTGTACTGATTGATTAAATACATTATTTTATCGGGGTGGCACGGTGGTGCAGTGGTTCGCACTGTCGCCTCACAGCAAGAAGGTTCCGGGTTCGAGCCCCGGCTCCAGCACAGGATCTTTCTGTGTGGAGTCTGCATGTTCTCCCTGTTCCTGTGTGGGTTCTCTCTGGTACTCCAGCTTCCTCCCACCGTCCAAAGACATCAAGAGAGGACGAGGCTGATTGATACTCTAAATTGACTGTAGGTGTGACTGTGAGTGTGAATGGTTGTCTGTCTGTATGTGTTGGCCCTGTGATGGACTGGTGACCTGTCCAGGGTGAACCCTGCCTCTCACCTGAAGGCTGCTGGGATAGGCTCCAGCCCCCCACAAGCCTAAACAGGAATAAGCGGTAGAAATTGGATGGATGGATGGATGGATGGATGGACATTATATTCCCATTGTACTTAATGTCATACATGCACAATATAGAGGCTTGAATCTCTTAAATGGAATAGAGACATAATTAATGTGGTTAATGGCAGCAGACTACAATACATCTTCCATCATGGCTTAGTAATAAAAAAGATTAGATGTAATGGTAACACTGTTATTATATCACTACTATGGTTTAACCTTTGTATCTTTAAAAGAACTGTAGTTTAACATGACATGAAATCACCACAACAAAATCAATTGGAAACAGGGAAAATGTGTATTACAGAAAAATGAATCTTTCATGCTCTAAGTGAACACAGAAATATAATGAGGATCAACTATAAATGTCAACAAGAAAATGGAAAACATCTTCCAGTCTCATGACAGAAATACACAAAGGGATGATAAGGTTTGTGTCCAAAATGTTCCTCTAAAGGTCTAAACACACACAGCCTGCAGTATTTGTGAAAGGATATCTGCTCAGATTATTATTTGTCTCTGTGTTTTGCCTAATGAAGGAGGGATGCAGTGTTGCAAACTCCAATGATTTATTTCACGTAAAATAAAACTTTTCTCCTTCCTAACATGGATATGTCCCACTAGACATCTATCTACAGGGAGTGCAAGGTCTGTACTATCCATCCATCCATCCATCAATTTTCTACCACTTATCTTGTTAAGGATCGTCAACTGGGTTTATCACAGGGCCAAGACATAGAGACAGACAACCATTCACACTCACAGTCACACCTACAGTCAATTTAGAGTATCAGTCAGCCTCGTCCCCTCTTGATGTCTTTGGACTGTGGGAGGAAGCTGGAGTACCAGAGAGAACCCACACAGGAACAGGGAGAACATGCAGACTCACACAGAAAGATCCCATTCTTGAGCCGGGCCTCGAACCCAGAACCTTCTTGCTGTGAGGCGACAGTGTAAACGACTGCACCACAGCCTTGGGCTGTACTATTTTACATTAAAAACAAATTAACCAGAGTGCAGCACATAGTAGTGATTCTGCAGCAGGCCAACACGTTTGGTTTCTCTGACTTAAGAGAATCAAATTATGAAGCAAATAATTAAAAAATCCATTGATACATATTTGATTATGTAAATATGACAATAAAACAAAGGAATTGCATTACCATACTCAATATTGCTATCAACTACCAACTTTATTTTGAGCACTATGCCTCTGTTTTGCATGTATTAAAGAACATTTATTGGTCTATTTGTAAGAAAGCTTATCCCTGAGTGTGTGTGAACTGTACAGGTTTCTACTTGGACTGGTCTGTAAATTGTAGACTGCTCTGTTTCGTCACACGCTCACGGGCACGAGCTCACCATCATCTGCACTCCGTCTCAATGCACCAATGTGCTCCTCCGCGTAGTATCACTCGATGTCGGTATTGTATCTAAGGAATTCGTATAACTCACGCTTTTTAAATAATACTGATAGCCTTCACTCGATGTAGAATTTCTGTCTAATCCAGTATCCATTTGTATTTTTTTCATAATTTTATTTCGTCGAAATGACGAAATGTGGAACTACTTTCTCTCAAAAATAAGTGCCACCATTTCGCCATTTTATGTTGCAGAAGTGCTTTGTTGTGAGGAGGAAAACTGGTGTGAGCTACAAAGTAACTCATGTATTAGTCAGATTTTAGCTATTGTTCACGCTGAGATGGTTGATTATTAGTCAGCTATATGCTAACCACTACTACATTAACTGTGCGCTGCATGAGGTACGGACGATCAAAGATAGAGGGAGCTTCTTAGCCTGCAACGTGTTTGCTAGCCGAAGCCGACCAGGACGACTTCCCGTAGGGCTTTATTTTTTCTTTTAAAAATCGTTGCCCACCAGCTGACACATTGACGACCACCGTGCAGGACGCGAAGACCGAGGAGATGGCGAGCTCAGTGGGGAATGTGGCTGACAGCACAGGTTGGTTGTTTTTAATTGAAATAAGTAAGCCGTTACAGTAACTTACCATGGCCCAGCGGTAGCTCTAACAGGATGGAGCGGACTTGTGGCTTTTGAAAGAGAGAAAAGGAGTTAAACTGAATACAGTTTAAACGAGTATTACGGTCTTAACCTCTGATGTGACGTTAGTGGGGCGCGATGGCATTTTTCGCTGTGGGCCTGCCTAATGACAGCCATATTAAACTGGAATAACCGGAAGGCGCATTTCAGGTAACGTTAGCATGAATGTTACGGTCCACGCGGATATATTTCGTTACAAATTTCAATTCATTGAATGTCTATAAGGAGTATTTATGATAGAAATATATTGAATTAGCTAGATCTATCTGGGTGGAGTTGCTATGCGATTATCTGCTAATTTCCGCCATGTTAGTGCGTCTCAATATGATTGGGGTGATCAATCCCTTACCCAGACACCATGACGTAATTGTTACGTTACATTAAATCAAGATGAATTACTCCTATACCACACTTGAATAATTGATCTGAAATGATACTGCAGGCTCACCCATAACCAGTGCTTCCATTTGTAGTGGCATAGAGTCTTTTGACGATTTGTAAACTAGAGATTGTGGTGTGTATGTGTGTGTGTGTGCGCACGCGCGCGTGTGCGTGCGTGTATTTCCAATAGTGGTATGTGTTTCAGACCCACGTATTATAGACTTTATCTCAAAATAAAGTTTGACATCAGTAGTGCAATGCTTTTGATTACAGTTTTAAATATCTTGATTTTCACCACCAAATCCCCTACTTTGTCTTTTTTATTCACCATCTCATGCATGCACATTTTTATTCCTTCATTTCAAAGTAAAATAAACTAAGTTGTTGTGTCAAGAAGGAAAATTAAATCAGACTGATATTTGCAACATGTAAATTAAATTTTCTCATAGAAATCATATAAATTTGTAAAAATTTCCCATAATTCGTCTGCAGTTATATGCAACTGACAAATATTTTATCAAATATTAGATAAAATGGATTTATCGGCAGTAATTTTATTTTAAATAAAATTCTGATCCCAAAGATGAGCTACCCCTGACAGATATGACATTTAAGATTTTGCATTTGTCATTGTTGCAATACTTGAACTCAGTTCTTTTATGATGGCCATGTCGTCTGTTGAGTTTCAGTCATTACATATTATATTGAATGCAGTGGCCATATTTTTATTTAATTTGATTATTTTCCTTCATTTTCATTTTTCAGCCTTATTTTCTTCCATCACCTCTAACATGTTGTTTCCCCCCTCCTTGGGCTGTGTTGGTGCTCCAGAACCGACAAAACGTATGCTTTCCTTCCAAGGGTTGGCTGAGCTGGCACACCGGGAGTATCAGTCAGGGGACTTTGAAGCAGCAGAACGCCATTGCATGCAGCTCTGGCGTCAGGAGCCTGATAACACGGGCGTGCTGCTGCTGCTGTCCTCCATCCACTTCCAGTGCCGAAGACTTGACAGGTGAGGTGTGGGAGTGCTGATGCATTGCACACTGTGCAGGGAAAGATGGAGCTTCTGTGACTTACAGTTCACACAGCTGGTCTGGGGAGGCAAACGCAACACCGGAACTGTCTTCTGGAAATCCTGTAGCCCTAATGTGGTCTTGCTCTGTCCCCTCATGATTCTAACACAGCGTTTGTGGCAACACTAATCTTGCTTCACAGGTGACATGGTGAAGGTGTCCAGTCTTAAAAGGTTGCAGGTTTAAAGATTTAATCCTCCATGTCAATTTCTATGTTTTCACTGACCCACTGCTAGCAGTATACTCCAATAAATTTAGGTAGTGAGGGGTTTCTGTGGCTGTTGGCTCTGCATCGGTTGGTGTGATGTAAATGTTGTCATCTGCCATTTTCGACAAGGGTCAGCAGAAATTGTCCGTTCACCCTCCCAAATCTGTCACCATCACTTGTCATGCTCTGTCAGACCAATGTCCATTAGGTGGCAAATGCAGTAGGAAGTGATGGCTGTGACCAATGTCTTGTGTTCCCCATCTCACATTACACTGATCCTTTTTCAAATTGCTCTGCTATGAGTAGGAGCTTCTTACTTAAAAGAAATTATTGAGTTTGATAAATGAAGTTGTGGCACACTGCCACCTCCAACTGGGACAATTGCCAGTGTACTTGCTCATTAATAGTGCACGTCTGTCTTAAGCAGTGAGATGAGCTTGTGGGTTCCAGCTACATGAGAGTTTGAAATACTTAAAGACAGGTTAAATAATGATTGTCTGAACCTGTGCAGTATTCTAGTTGCAGATGCAACACTGTCATATTTTTTTCAACTTAATTGGGAGTATACTGCTAGCAAACCATTTCATTTATTGACTTTGAATAATGAATAGTAATTGCATGTATTAATTGAAAACGTCAGTTTTCTCCAACATTGTCTGACACTTCTAAAGGTTATCAAACATTCAGCTTGGTGCAGCCAATGCTTCCACTTGATCCTTTCACTATTGTGACCATTATACACGAATTGTGACCCTGCAGGTCAGCTCACTTCAGTACCTTGGCCATAAAACAGAACCCAATGTTGGCCGAGGCCTACTCCAACCTTGGGAATGTGTACAAGGAACGAGGCCAACTGCAGGAGGCCATAGAGCATTATCGCCATGCGCTGAGGCTCAAGCCAGACTTCATTGACGGATATATCAACTTGGCTGCAGCTCTTGTGGCTGCAGGGGATATGGAGGGAGCCGTGCAAGCTTATGTGTCTGCGTTACAATATAACCCTGTAAGTGATGGAGGACACAAAATTGGAGTCACCACGTTGGTCTTCAGCATATTGTAGCGAGATGACAATTGATCATTACTGTTCTTTTCTCCTAGGATCTTTATTGTGTGCGTAGTGACTTGGGCAACTTGCTTAAAGCACTTGGGCGTTTGGAAGAGGCCAAGGTATGTCACAGTGGGTTGGCTTTTCAGCTGATGTGTGGTTTTGATTTCTGTTTTTTTCTTGTCAGTCAGTTCTTTGTTTTTAGTGTCCCCCACTAAAACCATAGATATTACTTTCTCCTCTGACATTTTTAAATCACATGGAGCCCCTTCCCTGCAACACCAATGGCCAAGTGAAGGACAGAAAAAAATTAGCCTTTTGTCATTCTCATAGCAGCACATCCTTAACTTATCAAATGCCTTTGGAAGCATTGGACTTGAATGAGTCAAAACCCATTTGAGGTAATCAACAGTTTTTCTATGTTTAATTTTGTCTTTGAAATTATAAGTAGCCTCAAAAATTTCAATTGCTTTTTAAGTAAGTTTAATCTGTATTGTTTCTCAGTAAATTAGATATCTGACATCTATCCCCACCCTCTATCACCCATAGTCCTTTGCTTTACCTTGACCTTGTACCAGAGGTCAGCCCCCCTCCCCTCCCTTTCAGGAAGAAAGGCTGGAGTATTGACTTTGAATCAGCTGATCTCTATTGTTCATTTCCGTAGTTGATTTTGGAGGGAAAATGCTGGCTCGATCTGTGAAGAATATATGAACTGATGAGAATCTAGTTTATATCTGACGTGCAAAAGATAAGATGGTCTCTAACCTAACCACGAACTCCAGTATTATATAGCTGTCTGACAACACCGCACACAACGCAGTTGCTGCCAGTTGTGTTACTCCCTTTAGTGTTAATCTTCCATGTAACGTCCAACTTGTCCGGGTACTTGGGGGACTCCCTGGGTTGGGTCAAATCTGGAGATGTGGAGTTGTCCCAGTGGTTACAGGCCATCTTATTTTGTGCTAGAGGGGGGTTAAGGAGTGGGGAGGAGCACCAGGGAGTGATAAGCTCCCCCGCTCTGTCGCTCCGCCCCCCCGCGCGCTTGCTGAGGATCGGTGGAGTGTGCGCGCCCAGAGCTGTCTTCCTGACCTTTCAGCTATTCCCATTAGTGCAAAGAGCACCTCAACAGTGCTTCTCATGCACACCCTTTTGGTTTTTCCTTTTCAATGGTTAATAATGCAGTGTTATCTGCTACCCAGTGTTAAGGTTTATGCTCTTAAAAGAGTGAAATCTCAAGTACCCTTTAAAATAGTCCCAAGTGGTGTCAAGCAGACAGCTCACTCTCTGTACTCCACCGCCTGCATCAGATGCTGGGTTAGAAAGACAGAGGCATGCGCAGCAACAGCGATGACTTCTTTATTTCAGAGCTGTGGAGGCTTCTAGATACAAATAATTAAACCACAGACTTTTCTTCCTACCCCATTGGCCAGGATTCAAGAAAGCAAGCCAGGATAAAGAAAATCAAAGTATTAAAACATTTCCTGAAAATGCTAAAAGAATAAAAGGAAAGCAATGATTAATTCTTCTTCCATTTTCCTTCAAATATGTAATATTATTCCCAAAGAAATGGGATCAGTTCATTTGGGCAAGATCAAGCCAGTAACTGCCCTCCTGTAGTTTTGAGTAATTGAATTGTTTGACTCTTTCATTGATAAATTGAACACATGAACACGTCAAAGCCTTTCTTCCCTCCCAGCTACCCTCGAAGCTTTATTTTTGTTCCTTTGAAATGAAACATTTATTGCATGAATGAAAACTAAGAGTAGTTTGTTTTTATGTTTGTTTGTGATTTCAAACAACATGTTTTATTTCCATATTTAAAGACAAATGTATTGTTTGAAAAATTTTTTACTAACGATCTTGTTTCTGATTTTGTCTCTTTTGGTTTTTCCACAACTGATATTGTTATTTAGAAGGTTTCAGGTGGGTGACACTATTCCTGCGTAGGTGCCCGACGGAAAGGAACACTAGGGCAGCCTCAGTCTTCTCCTCTTCTTCCAGCCAGCTGCGGCCACCACTCTGACAAAGTCCAAAAATATGGTAACGGGTTTGTAACTGCCAGCAAAAGAAAAACCACCTCTCTTCATGCTTGAGTTCCTCTGTCTTGTGGCATCTTTGAAGAGCAAAAGAAAAACGTAACAAAAGAAATTACAGTAAGCATTTCTTAAATATGCTTATACTAATTACCAAATTCTATATTAAGTAAAAAGAAACTTCGATTTGGAAGCAATAAACGTGAAAAACAAGTAAGAACCCTCTAACTCTGAACTGTTGGGTTATTTTTTTCCTGTTTTGTTTTATTTTTTCCTTCTTTATTTGGAGTTGCAGCGTTCTGATGATGCAGATAGTGCGCTGTGAGTCTGCAGTAACGCAGGGGCTGCGCAGCGATATCCTCCAAGCGACCAAAAAGGCGGAACGCGCAAGCATGCGACCCCTACCCCACTCCCTTTGGCCAGTTGGTTGCGGACCTCGCCCTGCTCTCAACCAGCCTCGCTCCCAAATGCCCCCAAACCTCTGACACAATCGGCTCTTAAAAAAAACGACAATTTAATATGTACAAAAATGACTCTACTAATTCAGTACCCTTTCATGAAGCATTGGCTGTTTGCTTCTAAAAGTCAAATATTAGTGTAGCCACTGGCCATTGTGGTCTTACGCTCTCAACATGCCCCCTCCCCTCCATTGTGAGACAATGTGGGCATAAGCGTGTGCCAGTCTGGTGTTGCAGGTGTTCTGCCGGGGTTGGTGGTCTGCAGCTGTTGACTTGGCCATTCAGCGAGCGCAGCAGCAAAACAATGGCCTGTGCCAGGAGCAAGGTCATGCCAGCATTCTATGGTGCATTGTGGTGGTGCTGGTGGTGCTACACACACCCGCGCGCCCGCGTGGAAATGTTGCGCATGCATTTCAGGGACCATCACCTGCACTAACTGTCCAGCATCCCAGGTTGTGATATTTAATGATCCTAAAATCTGTATAAAATTCATTCAGATAGATTTATGTTCATTTCTAATAATATGAAGAAAGATGGGTTGTATCTGGAAGTGTTAATGCTATCGGAGCAGAGGGAGTTATAATGTAATGTGTAATGGCACCACTATGTTTGGATATAATGTGGTCATAACTGCAAGATGCGGGCCTGCGTGTGGGTGTTGGTTGGATCAGCGCAGCGTAGGAAAAAGCAATGCAGCTTAGCGCGGCAGACTGGTGCGCACGCGAGCCCATGCTGTAGACTCACTTTTTGTTATCATGGAGAATAGTCACTAATTTTGCTTTCTCTGCTCTTTTTGTTTTTTCTTACTTTTATTCTCAATCTTCTATTTGTTTTTATTTTACAATCCCTTGTCCTCCCCCTTCTACACACTATACCTCTCCCTTTCTACCTCTTCTCCTCCTGTCCTGTGGTTTTTCATTGTAAACACTGAAGGCTTGTTACCTGAAAGCCATTGAGACTCAGCCCAACTTTGCAGTGGCTTGGAGCAACCTGGGTTGTGTGTTCAATGCCCAGGGAGAGATATGGCTGGCCATACACCATTTTGAAAAGGTCAGTTGCAGCAAACTCCATAACATATTTTAAATCTTGACTAAGCCTTGTGTTGTCCATATTTTTAAACTTTGTTTTCATTTTAAGGCTGTGACTCTGGACCCAAATTTCCTTGATGCATACATCAATTTAGGAAATGTTTTGAAGGAAGCCCGCATCTTTGACAGGTGAGTCCAAATCCCGACATAGTACGCTGTGCCTGCATCCTGCATGAAAAGGAAGCGTCAAGAAGAATGTCAACTGCATCACCTTGTCTGTACTCATAGCACTGTTGCAGCAGACTATTTTTGGAAAGTTATCAGAATTGCTGTCATGGTTGGGGTTGCGTTCATTTTATTAAGGCCACTAATACTATGTAGAAAGTAATTGATGTAAGGTTAGATTTTAAATGTGGCAACCTCTGAATTCTTGCATGTTTCCAGAGCTGTGGCAGGATACTTGAGGGCCCTGAGTCTAAGTCCCAACCATGCAGTTGTCCATGGGAACCTGGCCTGTGTCTACTATGAGCAGGGTCTCATCGACCTGGCTATTGACACCTACCGCCGTGCTATTGAACTGCAGCCCCACTTCCCTGATGCCTACTGCAATTTGGCAAATGCCCTGAAGGAGAAAGGCAATGTAAGGCAGTATTTCTTTGAAAAGAAGCTAAACATTTATAGAGTTGAGCTAAGATGTCATCCTTTCTCACAGGTGTCCGAAGCAGAAGAGTGCTACAACACAGCCTTGCGATTGTGTCCGACTCATGCTGACTCTCTCAACAACTTGGCGAATATCAAACGTGAGCAGGGCAACATTGAGGAGGCTGTCCAGCTCTACAGGAAGGCCCTAGAGGTGAGGGCACTTTTGAGTATTGTAGTTTTCTCCTATCAGGTCGTATTGAGCCATTTTATCAAGATCTCTATAATTGATGTAATAATGTTCATGATTGCCTCTTGGTTTTCAACAGGTATTCCCAGAATTTGCTGCAGCTCACTCTAACCTGGCCAGTGTCCTGCAGCAGCAGGGGAAACTACAGGAGGCACTCATGCACTACAAGGAGGCCATCAGGTTTGTGGATTCATGCTCCAATCATCTGCTCCTGTAAAACCTTAGATAAACCACAAAGTTGACAGCTCTTTGAAGATATTAGACATGTATGATCTCTTTGTTGTGCAAAATTCACATTTTACCTGCAATGTTTGTGCATGAATTGAACCGCTAACCATACTCTCTCAGGCAGCAGTGTTAATGTTGTGCAGCAGCTGTTGACACAGGTTTCCTATGTTAAATTCAGGATCAGTCCCACATTTGCAGATGCTTACTCAAACATGGGCAACACACTGAAGGAAATGCAAGATGTGCAAGGAGCTCTACAATGCTACACACGTGCCATCCAGATCAACCCTGCCTTTGCTGATGCTCACAGCAACTTGGCCTCGATTCACAAGGTAAGAGTCATTCTTAGACTGTAGTGCTGGATTCTTTTTTTGTTTGTTTGTTTGTTTGTTTTGCCCGATTTCTCCGAGAAACAATCCTTGAACAGAATGGATCAATAATGAGTTTGTTTTCAATTTATCGAGTAAGAATGTACTTTATCTCTTTTTGAACCAAGTGACATTGAACTTCACATATAGACATAAACATTGCAATGATATTGTCTGGAAAGGAGCTGTCTCTAATGTACTCTGTTTGTCTTAACTGCTAGGATTCTGGAAACATCCCAGAGGCCATTGCATCCTACCGCACAGCCTTGAAACTCAAGCCTGATTTCCCTGATGCTTACTGTAACTTGGCACATTGCCTGCAGGTTCTGACATCTTTATATATTAGCATGCAATAACAGTACTGACCAGTGAATTTTTGCTGTTTGTATACTCACTTTGTTTAGTTGAACTTGAAGCACATTTATTATTTCTGCTCTTTGGATTGCTTTTCCAGATTGTTTGTGATTGGACGGATTATGATGAGAGGATGAAGAAGCTTGTGAGCATTGTGGCTGACCAGCTGGATAAGAACCGCTTGCCTTCAGTCCACCCTCACCACAGTATGCTGTATCCACTCTCTCATGGCTTCCGTAAAGCCATTGCTGAACGCCATGGAAACCTTTGCCTGGACAAGGTACACGCACTCATCAAAGCAAGTAACCTTTACTTCATTTTGGGTGGGAGGGGGGTGGTGCAAGGTGGCTGGTGATACATTGCCTGTCTGCTGGGATGAGGGGTAGGTAAGGGTTGGCTGGGATACTGGTGAATGGATGGCTTGCAGGATTGAGCGTATGGTATAAGATGGGACATGATGTCAAAGTAATTAGTCTATTATGTATCCATGTTACTTGTCCCTTCAAGAAGTGATTATTCTGCTGTAGTTTTCTTAATACATCACTGCGTTTTCCACAGATCAATGCACTGCACAAACCTGCCTATGAGCACCCTAAGGATCTGAAGGCCAGCAATGGACGCCTGCGGATCGGTTATGTCAGTTCAGACTTTGGCAACCATCCCACGTCCCACCTGATGCAGTCCATTCCTGGGATGCACAATCCTGAGAAATTTGAGGTGGGTGCCATCTATTGTAAATGTTGGAATATGTGGTCTTGTAAGGAGGTAACATGGAAAGGCTTAAAGGAACTATTTATTATTTTTAAATTAAAGTGGAACTTAAGTTTGTCTTTGCCCCCCCCCCCAAGGTGTTCTGCTATGCACTCAGCCCAGATGACAGTACGAACTTCAGAGTGAAAGTAGTTGCTGAGGCTCACCATTTCACAGACCTTTCACAGGTAAGTGGTCTTCACCTCTCCTGGTAAATATGTGTTCATGTTCAGGATGGACATTTCACTCCGTCTGGTCATGTCTGTACAAGAGCTGTTACCGAAACTTAAAAGTCTTCTCAACATCCAGATCCCATGCAATGGCAAAGCAGCTGATCGCATTCACCAAGATGGTATCAACATTTTGGTTAACATGAATGGATACACCAAAGGAGCCAGAAACGAACTGTTCGCCCTCCGCCCTGCTCCTATCCAGGTATGGTCTGCATACCATTTCTGATTGGGGCAAACTTTGGCATCAGAGGGCATCCTTAATTTTTTTTCTTCCCCTATGGAACAGGCTATGTGGCTGGGGTACCCAGGAACCAGTGGGGCTCCATTCATGGACTACATCATCAGTGACAAAGAAACATCACCTATGGAAGTAGCTGAGCAGTACTCTGAGAAACTCGCCTACATGCCCAATACTTTCTTCATTGGAGATCATGCTAACATGTTTCCTCACCTCAAGGTGGGTTTACTCACATTTCTGTTATTTGTTTCTTCAGGGAGTTTTTCTTCATTGTTGCCAAGTAACAATCAAAAAAAAAATTGTGAGGTGTTTTGGTAACTTTTTTTTTCTTGACTCAGAAAAAGGCAGTGATTGACTTCAAATCAAATGGACACATCTTTGACAACCGCATTGTTCTCAATGGCATTGATCTGAAGGCATTCTTGGACAGTCTGCCAGATGTCAAAGTAATAAAGGTGGGTACCCAGAGTTCCCTTTACTTCCAACCTAAATAAATGCAGCATATCTCCAAATCGGTATCAGATATGATGTTTTGTTTTACATTAAAATGAAACTCTTTTCTTGTGCAGATGAAGTGTGACAACAACCAGGAGGCTACCGGAGAGACAAATGGAGCTCTCTCCATGCCTGTAATCCCCATGAACACGGCAGCTGAAGCAATCATCAATATGATCAACCAAGGCCAAATACAAGTCACAATCAATAGCTTCACTGTCAGCAACGGCCTAGCCACCACACAGGTTCGTAGGACTTGGTGTCACTTGTCTCTGTTAATATGTGTCATGGGCAATGGAGCTCTGGAACAGAACAGTATAAATGCAGACGCAAGATAAGAGCAGCATTTAAATTTAGTTTGGTGCTCTTCCAGATCTCCTCTGCCAATTAGGTCATAGTCTGTGAGACTGGACAAGTATGGTGTGTTTTCTGAAAGTAAGGTGAAGGCACAGAGTGTTGGTGAGGGGAAGGAGGCTCTGAATCTATAATCTTCTATTTGTAAGACCAGAAAGGCTTGTCTGAATGAAATACCTGCTGAAAGCAACATCTCAGCTCAACCGCTTACTTTTAACCCCATTTTAGATCAATAACAAAGCTGCCACTGGTGAGGAGGTGCCGCGCACAATCGTCGTGACAACCCGCTCCCAGTATGGCCTCCCAGAAGATTCCATTGTCTACTGCAACTTCAACCAACTCTACAAGATTGACCCTCCGACCCTTCAGATGTGGGTCAATGTAAGTTACACAGATGTGCTCACCTATCTGCAGCACAGCAACACAAATCTTTCCGTTCACAGCATCTTTGTCCTCCTGCAGATCCTAAAACGTGTGCCAAACAGTGTGTTGTGGCTTCTGCGGTTCCCCGCTGTTGGGGAACCCAATATCCAGCAGTATGCTCAGAACATGGGCCTCCCTGGCTCTCGCATCATCTTCTCTCCTGTGGCGCCAAAGGAGGAGCACGTAAGGCGGGGCCAGTTGGCTGATGTGTGCCTGGACACCCCTCTTTGCAATGGTCACACCACAGGCATGGATGTGCTCTGGGCTGGAACTCCCATGGTCACCATGCCAGGTGAGCTTTTAATGATGCTGTCACATACCAACTCCTGAAATTAACATGGATAAGAAGCATCTGTGTAACAGATTCATGTGAAGGTAGCTTCTTAATTCTTTAAACTTCATTTGCTAAGGTGAGACCCTGGCCTCCCGTGTGGCTGCCTCACAACTCAACTGTCTGGGCTGTCCAGAGCTAATAGCCCAGAGCCGTCAGGACTATGAAGACATTGCAGTCAAACTGGGCTCTGACATGGAATAGTAAGTGAAACTTTCCCAGACTGTTTTTGAAAAACAACCTTTTCTGTTTTTGTTACCTTTAACTGACTCACCTCACCCCCTGCAGCCTGAAGATGGTTAGAGCGCGTGTTTGGAAGCAGCGAATCTGCAGTCCTCTTTTCAACACCAAGCAGTACACAATGGACCTGGAGAGGCTCTACCTGCAGATGTGGGAGCACCACAGCAACGGCAATAAGCCAGAACACATGTTCAAAGTCCACACAGTAGAGACCAGTGAGAGTGCCTGAACTGGAAGCACGCTGACATCCTCCCATTTGTACCCCACCATGTCCTCCCATCACTCCACCCCCACCCCCCCATTTCACTATCAGCACCCCAGCTTGAATGATCCCCTTGGATGATTGTGTGCCCCTCTCTCATTGACTATTAATAGGACTCTTATTTTCAAAGGGTCCTAAAGAGGTACACGTGTCCCCATCACATTCACCATTGAGGCTGTCAGGCAGCTTGTCTGAGACTCTTGTCCTATACCTGAGTATATTTGGTGAGCATGAGCTGAGCGCGAGAGCCCCGATACACCTTCAGTACTTGGATCAGTGGATTTTTCTCTTTTGTTTGTGTGTACAGGACTGATTGCAGCTTTTGGAGACAATAGCCAGCTATCATTACTTGTTGATCTATTTATAAATGGATTAAGGATGTTGTGTGTTTTAAAAGGACAAATGTTGCACCATGAAAATTGTAACTGACTTAAGTTTCATCAGCTTTAACATGCAACTGTCAAACATAGACTGCAACTGCTCTTTAGTTTGTCTCGAGCTGTTATTAAATGGCTGCGATGAGTAGATGTGCTAGTTTTGAGGAATAGATGAGGACTCCTCCCCCTCCCTTCACCAAATGACAAGTTCTATTAATTTTGTTGTCAATTATGGAAAATGTTCACTAGCTGTTGTCCTGTTATGATGTCTCACTGCTTGTAGATGACTGGACAAAGGAGCTTAAAGTCATTGGAAAAGGGCCTAAATTTCAGTTCAGCAGCAAGAGCTGTTCACAAATTGATCTTGTTTTATTTTTTTTTTAATCACTCAAAAAAGGAACGGCCTAGGTAAGTATTTTCTAAGCAGTTTTTGTATTGTCTGTTTACTGTATGCTGTCAATGATGCCATGAGGCCCTAAATATAATAAAGAGATGGCAAAACTTAGTAATGTCTGGAGTGCTCATCTGTCCCCCAGGGCAAACGTCCTGTGTCAGTGTTATTAAACCGCCCATGATTTGAAGGATGACTCCCAACTGCCCTCCAGTGGCATCAGGGGTGGTCCATATATATCTGTGGGACTTGAGGTCTTCTATTGACTCCTTCATCAGGAACACTGGTGTTTGGTCATGGCTAATCACTCTTATTCTGCTCAGATCAGATCAGTCACTTCCAGAGTTAGGGGCAAAATTTGAGAGTGCTTTGTGAGATCCATGATTACGATTAAATGTATATAATCATAAATATTAACATCAATAAAATAAAAAATTCTAAATAATAGGTCGTCGATTAAATAAATGACTTAATTTTTTGCAGAT
Organism: Aulostomus chinensis; assembly: GCF_037954235.1. Taxonomy (NCBI): domain Eukaryota; kingdom Metazoa; phylum Chordata; class Actinopteri; order Syngnathiformes; family Aulostomidae; genus Aulostomus; species Aulostomus chinensis. The sequence goes on along the minus strand of NC_141332.1, from coordinate 12,646,136 downwards.
GTTGCGTACATGTATTTCAGCGATTTGTCATAGTTTTCGCCGTGTAAAGTAGGCGGGGTTTAATTAAACGGCTCTGTGCTATGACGTCACTACTTGAATCCTGTGTTGAATGGCCAATTGTCCTCGTGACCGCTGATTTGAATTTACCCTCCGTGATATGAACGTTTGCTAAATTTGTCTCTTTTGTTTCTGACTACAGAAGAGAGTTTGGATGCCATATATCAAGTAATACAAAAAATAACTTAGCCTAATGTTATTGTTGTGTCTCCATAGTCGTCATAATATTAGCTTGTTCTGACACTAGCACGATGCTAACGCTAGTGTTGCTAACGCTAATGTTTGTGATGCTCGTTACATCATGTAAAGTTAGCTTGTCTTTGCCCGCATTACGAGTAACAAATTAGACTGTTATGAACTCTAAATAATCAGTTTAAGGGTCAGTTAGTCGTGTGGTATGTTCTTTAGGTAGCTTACTGCTATTGAGCTATAGAACCGTCGTTAGCACTGGACTTTAAATGTTAAAAGACTCATGCTGACTTCTGTCCTGTTTTCATAGACAAAAGTAAGGAAAATTATGAATGGCGATACCAGCAAATTATTTGAAAGAGTGGCCAAAAAGATGGGGTGGATGGACAACGGCGGACTGGTCACAGCAGAAAAGAAGGTTTGTTGCAATAGCACGTCTTTAGAAGCTAACGCGAACAACATCAACTCAACGCACGCCTGGCTCCCGAAAGAAACACCTATGGAGTTTGAGACCTCGGGGCTATTTTCAATTTGAAAGATTTATAGAAATGCCATGTTGGTATGTTTTATAGCTGATAAGCTCAATTGGCAAGACTCGCCATGCTGCCAGAGGTGATAGAAGTCCTGTCAAGCAAATCTTGTCTGAGGATGAGTTGGACTCAGAAAAGGAGAACCAGGACCGCAGGGGACACCAGTACAGGAGTCAGGTTGCAGTCGAGTCCAGCGATGATGAATTTGACCAATGTCAGTGAGTTTACTCAGAATTGATGTTAAAGTCCAGATTTTATCACATGTGGGGTTGAATGAAATCTGTTTTGTGCATTTTACCTTCTTCAGTTCTTGTGGATCAGGCGACTCCAAAAGCGAAAGGTACCTCGAAGAAACCATGCAGCGCTGTAAAGAAAGACAGGTATGATCTCATGGAGCAGTCTTACTGATGATTTAAATGTCTCATCAGTCATTGGTCATGATATTTGAACCAGTTTTGCTCATTGTAGCTCAAACGCTGTTGTGGTGAGTTCTGACGATGACTGCAGTTTTGAGAAATGTAAGTTTGACTGTATTTTTGCTTATTACGAAGACAAACTTGAGGAGGGAAATGTGTAACATTTATGCTGTTATTTAGTTCTGCAACAAGTGAAAACACCAAATCGCAAGCCTAAAATGTCAGAAAGTGGAAGTGAAGACAGGTGAGTTATGTAAATGCACTTCAACTTTTTGGAAAGTTTTGTTTTGAAAAAAAACGACTAACTTGTGTTTTTCCTAAAGTATGAAAAACTTCATAGTGGATGATGAGTCATCAGATGATGATTTTATAAAGCCCAGATCATCTTCTAAAGGTAATTCTGATTGAACCTAACACTTCGGTTGTGCCTTATTGTTTTAACGAAAAGCAAAACCCATTTGTGAAACTGACTTTCCAACTCCTCTCTTTTTGTCTCAGCGCCTAAGAGGATCACCACTCCAGCAGCCCAGCGCCCAGTTAGGAGGCAACTGTCTCAGTGTGACTCTCCAGTTTTTGTTAGCAGTAGTGAGGATGGTGATGATAATGTTGTGGTCAAGAGCACTTGGAGGACTCGCCACTCAAAGCCAACATTTCTGCCAGAGCACATGAATAACACTGCATCCTGTAACCATGGCGACAGGTGCCCGTCACCGTTTTTCCCCCCTGTGCCTTCCTTTTTTTCTTCCCATCAATCTTCATCTTTACTGGCCACTCCCAAACGCACCCTCTCAGCTCCATCAAAGCTGGATGACTCAGCCAGCTCTGATGAGGAGTTCATGTCGCTGCTGGAGAGACTCAAAAAGAAAAACAAGCTTACAGGCACCTCATTCTCACCACAGAACAGCAAAGGTATCTGCTATTATTTGCCATTATATTTTTAGCTGAGTTATGACACAGGCACACACACACACTGATTTATTTGTGAAAGTGTGTTTGATTGAAACTGCTAGGATTTTAAGTTGAGGAATAGGCTTGAATTGAGATGAAAAATGCTTGATACTGTGTTTCATCAACAGTCGCTCAAGTAATATTTGAAATGACAAATATTAATATTTGTTTGTGGTACGTAAAGTAATTAGCATAATTATGACCAAATATAAACTGATTTCTCTGTATAAACTTTATTTTTCACAGTTGTGTCTATGTAGAAGTGATTATTCAAGCTTGTTTGTTTGACTTTTTCTTTTAAAAAAACTGTACCCACCTTTTTGTGGCTTTTGTTGTTGACTTCAGAAAGCAGCAAGGATCCGCCACTGCCAGTTCCACCTGTAAAGGGGCTTGTAACACCCACGTCTAAATCATTTGGGGAAACTCAGACGTACGCAAAGACTCCAGTGAACCCCACCACCACCTTCAGGCCAGCAGTGAGTCAGACAGAGCCTAGACGAGGCCCCGTCAGCAGGTATGAGGAGACTGGACAAACACTTCATCAGTTTTGTTGGTCAAGTGTGTCACATGCCTACAGCAGCATTTCTGTTTGCTGCTCACTCATGTAAACTTCTTCACTTTTTCCTCCAGGGAAGTGGTGTGTAAAACCCCTGGGTGCTTCCTGCAGTCCCTCTCAAACCCGAGCTCCAGCTATGGACATACTTTTAAGCAGAAAAAGGAAGAGCTGACCAAGATCCTCTACCAGTTGTACAACACGAGTGTTTTTGACAGTAAGGTAAAGAGTACATCAGTCTTCTGATTATGGATATGTGATGCTCTGTAGATGGTTTGTTAACATGTTGAATGTTTTCTGATTCTAGCTTCCTGTCAATATGTCTGTCACCTGGAATAAGAAGATGCGTAAAACAGCTGGCTACTGTGTTACGGGGCAGGAACGAGCCGGAGGGAACCGGTACGCTCGCATTGAACTGTCGGAGAAAGTCTGTGATTCTGCAGGTAAGATGGCCTCCAACCTGTTGCAGCTCATCTCTGATGTTAACAGAGGAGGGCTAGATCGCCCCAGTCATCTTGAGAAGACAAAACATTCTCATGAAGGAGCACTGTTTAATGATAAGTGAGCAAGATAATAAAGTTAAGTGAGTAAGATAATAAGTGAGCAAAGTACTTGTCATGGCTATTGATTGTTTTACATTAGCCAGCAGTACTGAATCTATCTAACGCCCCTGTATGGTAAAAGATGCACACCAGAGACTAAGACCATGTGAACTGCCTGTTTTGGTTTGGTCCTTGCTAACAAATGTGGATGAATAATGGAATTGTGCAGCTCTACTGACTTTGTGAATGTTTTCAGGTCAAGTGGATCAAGTATGGAGTCATTTGCAGGGGTTGTGTGACAGACTTAATTATGTATCCGCTGCTTTGCAGCTGAAAATGTCATTAGTTTTTTGGGATAAGATGAAGCAAACAACTCCCTGTTCCCCCTCTGGGAAGCAACGTGGCTGTGTCATGGGCGATGATGGAATGAAACAGCTTGAAACAAACAGAATATGGTGGAGATACTTTCAATGTATTCTGTGCTCTTCTATTCAGTGAGACCTACTTTAAATGTCCAAAAGATTGATAGTGGATGCGTGAATTGAATTAAAATATGTAATATCATCCATATTATGTCACACGTACAGAATCGCTTCTGTCTGCTTGTTATGTCAGTGACAGTCTGGTTGCTCAACCCTTCTAGATCGACTCCGAGACACACTCATTCACGAGATGTGTCATGCTGCAACTTGGCTGATAAATGGCGTGAGGGACGGACATGGAAACTTCTGGAAGCTGTACGCTCGCAAGGCCACGGTGGTGCATCCTGAGCTGCCGATGGTCACTCGCTGCCACAGCTACGACATCACATACAAGTACCAGTATCAGTGCACTCGCTGTCAGAACACGTACGGAACACTTACTAACAACAGTTACTCTCATCGAACATTTATTCAACTGTTTCCACTCTGTAATATTCCTTCACCATGTTTGTCCACAGGATTGGGCGCCATTCCAAATCTCTGGATGTCCAGAGGTTTGTGTGTGCGCTCTGCACGGGGCAACTCGTCTTGCTGAATCCATCAAAGTCTCGTGCTCCGACACCGTTTGCCAGCTTTGTCAAGGAACATTACGGGAGCGTACGGCAGGAGCTGGCAGGACAAAGCCACGCAGAGGTGATGCGTAAACTCAGTGCAGACTTTGCCTCCAAGTCTAAAATCAGTCACAGTTGAGATCTCTGGCCTGCTGCAGCGGACAGACACACAACCGGTGAAACACCTCAGAACTATGGTGCAGCTACCACAGTTTAAAAGATATCAGATGTTCAGTCCATGTCCTTGAATGTGTTTGGGCTCAGTTTAGTCTGTGTGTGTGTGTGTGTGTGTGTGAGAGGTTATTAGTATTTTTTTTATATCTGTGAGCGTTTGTTGATGAATTATGTATGTTCTTCTCAGGTGTGTAGTTGTACTTCAATTCTATTTGACTCAAATATTTGTTTGTTTTTTTCATTGTGAATAAAGTTTCAGTATGTATTTGTACTACCTGAGGATACTGATATTTGTATGTCAATAGCTGAAAGTATGTTGAAGCCAAGTGACAGAAAACAAACATAACGTGATGAAAATATTCAAATATATGAACACAATTACTGCTCCCCACTCATCACTACATAGTGCTGTACATGGGGAGTAGTATTTCAGACACCACCCACCCATGTGGTGGGGAAGTCCATATTTGGATACTTATTGGCAAACGATAACTGCTTTAATATCTTCAGCCTGACTCCCCTAAAGGGGTGCAGGCTGTAACCAGGGACCTCCACAGTTCTCCTTCTAATGCCAAGTGTGTCCCTTCTTCAGGAAAACATATAAAAATATTTCTCCAGTCTCTTGGAGATTGTTTTCCTGGGATGTTCATCATGAAACCAAGGGAAAAAAAAACAAATTACTATGATAACGGCCCCTGAATACATGTGCAGAGAATCCTGCTGGTGTGCAGCTACCACGGACGAGAGCTGCAGCAAAGGAGACCATCACTGCTGCAATGTGTTAATCGTGTGTGTGACTATGTCAGAGGTCTTTTTACATTTATGCATGATAACTTCTGAGGGATTGAAATGATTGAGCCAGCTGAGCTTGAGTTCAAACAATGAAAACAAAAGACAAAACTGCTTCAAGGGGTTTAATTTTTATCTTCAACACTATAAATATCCTGTTTGTACTGTATATATATATTCATGACTATACAAAACATTCAAAAATACAGGATGACTAATCCAAGCTACAAGAAAACAGCAGAGCTGGTGGGAGGTGTGGGGGCGGGGGCTGCTTCCCTGATATTAGCGGGATGTTCACTCTTTCAGAGGCACGTCTGCAGGGAGCGCTGGGGTGAGACAGCACTCCCTCTTCATCATCACTGGTTACACGTCATTAACTGCGAACCTGCCAGACAACAGCTGATACAAAAAACACTGCAGCTGCCAGCACAAACGAAACCATGGAAATGCACAAACAATAATATCAAATGACACGTTGGAATGTAATGTTACCATATATAGGCAGGCACTGAGTTTCTTGACAAAATAAGACATAGAATCAATGCATTCTTTGTATTTGCAGCATTCTGAACAAGACAATCTTTGTACTGAGTGTTTCTTTCCATTTAACCTTTGAATGTTTTTTGTGATTTTTTTTTTTTTATTTTTATGGCACAACACAATACTAAGTAAAGGGAAAGTAGAGATAGAATCAAATCAATGAGCAGCTTCACATGTAAAACCTCCTGGTCCCGCTGGTCTTTCAGTACAGGCAGGTTTTCTTCATGATCCGCAGGAACTCCTGCTGGTTCACCTCCCCGTCTCCATCTCGGTCGGCTTCATCGATCATTTCCTTCACAAACACACCGTAAACATACATGTACATACAGTAGCTACTGGATTGAGTTGTATTAATATACAAACGTACCTGGAGCTCTTCATCTGTCAGGTTCTCTCCGAGCTCTTTGGCGACTCTCTTCAGGTTCTTGAAGGAGATCCTTCCTGTCTCGTCGTCATCGAAAAGGCGGAAGGCTTTCAGGATCTCCTCTTTGGAATCCTTCTCAGCCTAGATTCAAATAACAGGAAGGGATATCTTTTTTTCTTTTTCTTTTTTAACTTAAGACGACATGTACATAAGTCACTGAAAACTCTGAGAAATATGGTTTCTGTACTCGAAATGGGATATTACACTGGGAATATCGGAATCAGCTTCAAACACTGACGTTATCCATGCACCGATCCAGATTTAATTCCATAGCTGCTATGTGTGTGTGTGTGTGTGTGTGTGTGAGTGTATATATTTAGTTTTTTTAATAAGAGGTGACATGATTTACTACAACCTCAAGATGTAACCTTATAAACAACAACAATCAAAATGATGACGTTCAAGAAAACATGCTCTGGTATCAGAATCCGTCTCAGCAGATGTGTATCTGGATCGGATCAGAAGTGAGAAAATGCATCAGAATTGGATCTGGAACTGGAATATATAGATCGGTGCTTCTCTATACAGTCAGTCCAACAGCTGACAGGAAATGAAATAGTCCAGATAAGACTCAGTTCTAACTAGGCTGCACAATTAATCAACATTTTATCAAAATCACAAGATGGCCTGGATTATCCAGGCTACCGCAACCCTAAACAGGGTAAGAGGATGACGACGGATGGACAATACAGCAATTTTTAAATCCCAACAGTACACTATCTTTATTAAAACTAATTGTATCAAAATACCAGTGTAAATTAAACATTGTGGTGCTGCAGGGATGTCCTAGTTACACATCCGATTCTACAGATTCTTAGGAAAACATTTCTTTTGATACAGAATCCCTATCCCTTAAAAATTGCAATTATCATCCAATTGGGAATTCAATGAATTGGAGCCTACCCCAGCTGCCTTTGGAGGAGAGGCGGGATCCAAACCCTTATTCCCTCGAATAATGAAAATCAAATCAAAATATCAGTCAAAAATAATTGAAATAACACGACTTTCCCAATCATGCAGCCCCAGTTCTAATGGATGAAGTGGTTTGAATTATTTAATTATTTAAATTAGCAACTGTGAGTGGTGGATTCCTCGAAGAACTACAACATGGACATGTACCATTTTCTGTGTCATGACACTGAGGAAGTCAGCGAAGGAGATTTTCCCTGTTCCATCCTTGTCCACTTCACCGATCATCTTCTTGATCTCCTCCTTCTTTGGTTCGAAGCCCAGAGCTCTCATCGCCACCTGGGAACAGCAGAAAGAACCTGTTGAGGGTGTCACAGGAACCATTCCTCTCCTCCTGGGCCTTTGGGTACCGTTTTACCTTCAGCTCCTTCACATCAATGTATCCGGATCCATCGGTGTCGAACAGCTCGAAAGCCTCCCGGATCTCCTGCTTCTGCTCCTCCGTCAGCTCGGGTTTGGGGCTGGTCTTCTTGCGAGGAGGGGGTACCGGCCCCTGCAGGGACGGCCTCTTGGCGCTGGTCGCCTGGTGTACAGGAGGGGATGACGAAAAGGATTGCTGTTGATGATCTCAAATTAAGCATCAAATTATAATCACCAGATTTCCACTCACCATCCGTTTGTCTGTGAGGAAGCGGATCAAATATCCAATCTAATAGGCTGCGGAGGCTTCCTGTCATGTAGGGAGAGAGAAATCGAACAACGATCTCTTCCTCACATGCAGTCGCACGCAGATGATCGCGGAGGCACTTATTCTTCAGAACAGCGAATTTATTTACCAGGTTCAGACGCTGAAATGCAAAGAAAATTGTAGCGTCAGGTAGAATTCACAGGTTTGGATCAGTCCAGCTGCTGCTGTCATGGAGTCCAGATGTTTGTTTAGTTCACCCGAGCCAGGAAACACGCGCGGCATCCTGAAGACCAGGACAGAGTTCCACCAGAGGCACAACGAGGAGAGGAAATCAAACATACCAGTCGGGCAAGCCTGTGATTGGCTGGTGGAGATCACGTGGTACTGAACACGATCAGTAAATTTAGAGTTGTAGAACGTAAATATGCTTGTGTTACCTATATCATTGAAAGATAAGAAGGAACAGTAACGGAGAATGTGTGTGTAAATATACGTTAGCACATATACTAAGATGGTGTGCTGTTACTACGCCTCAATGCGCCCTCTAGTGTCAGGTAGGTTTCATTGCCTCACACAGTAGTTTGTATGACAGATTCACCTGATTACAGCCGGTTTTAGAGCTTCTGAAAACACATGATAAACTAGTGAATTACTTATATTTTATTATTTAATTGAAATGCATATAAGGAATTGTTACATGTATAAAATTATAAGCCTGAAAAGTAGAAGCACGGTTTCGTATTTGTACATATTAATGTTATGTTTAGTCATTCGTTGTTGTTTAATACACATATTTCACATTTTCTTTTAGTTATATCTCTTTGGTCTTACATATTTTCTGAACTTGAAAAAGATTTCGCGCATCCTTTGTGTCACATACAGTCCCACATCCAAAAACTACAGCCATAATAAAATACATTCACATTTCACTTATCAAGCCAACTCTTATCTCCGACTCCCGAATGACCAATAAAATGAACAAATACCTCTCAAACACATTCAACAAAAACTGAACATTATAACTTTCATGTCTACAGTTTACGCGTATTTGAAAAGCGCTCTGTAAATAAAAGGTGTCATAATAATAATAATAATAATAATAATAATAATAATAATAATAATAATAATAATAATAATAATAACAATAATAATAATAATAATTATAATAATAATTATAATAAAATTATTAGAAAGTTTAAAGGGAGAACATTTTCATGAAGAAAAACATTTTAAAAGTTTTTGTTTACTGTGTTACTCTGTGATTGCTAGTCTGACAGCAGAGGCGGAACAAGTCACTGATTGGTGTAAATTATGGTGTCCTTTGACGTATTCTCTATCCTATTGGCTGACTCTGGGTTCCGGGCACCGGTTTGACCAATCACGCAGCAGCTCTCACTCAGCTGATTCAGAAAGTTAGTTAATGTGGTGTGCGCGGTTCACTTGCACATTCTGGATGTAGGTGAATGTTCATACAACAAGTATTTGCCAATAGTTATTTGAGTTTGCTTAATTAAGGGGTGTTAATAGTTTAATTTGACATTAGTGAGTAAGATACATACGGAGTAGTCATTTGACACGGACGAATATACGAATATTCCCACCATACTTCCTTCTCTCACCTGTTGGTGATTTCTAAATTATGGCAACACGTGTGCGACCGGTGAGTTAAACCTACTCGGTGACGTTTTGTTTGAACTTGTTGTGATTCTAGTTCTCTTTGTTGCTTCTGCTGCATTAACAGTCTCTCTTTGAGCTTCGAATGTATTCATAATCACCGTTAGTTTATGATTATTAGTAAGTTCTTTGTTAGCTTCGAAATAATGAGGCGTTTCTGTTAGCTTTTTTTGTATTAATAATCACTGTTAGCCTCGAAAGTACTATAATAACCTCTGTGTTAGCTTCAAGTGTTAATATTCTGTTAGTTTCTCTGTTAGTAAATGATGTTTTATCTTCAGGTTTGTGAATAATTTATTTTCCAATGTAATCTGTTAGTTTCCTGGGTATAATTATGCCACTATTATCTCCAAGGACATTAATAATCTTTCTGTCTGCGTCAAGTGCCTTTATAGTCACTCTCTTAGCTTCAAGTGTATTAATAATCCCTTCCTGGATGATTTCAGAGTAGTAAACGCTGTGCCGTCATAGGAGGGTCCGGGTTCCTGGGCAGACACTTGGTGGAGAAGCTGTTGGATCGAGGCTACACAGTTTCTGTGTTTGACATCCGTCAGAGCTACGAGCTTCCTGGGGTCACCTTCCACCAGGGGGACCTCTGTGACCCCCAGGTGAGGGGGCATTGATAGAAAAGTCATGAGAATGAAGATGAGAAACTGAAAATGTGATCAAATATCCTGCTAGGGGGAAAAAATGAAAATAAAAGGGATACTTCACCCTGAAATGTCAATACAGTTATTATTTACTCACCCTCCTGCCAATGGGAGGTTTGGATGAAGTTTTATAGTCCGCAAAATACTGAAGGAGTGTCACAGGAAAAGGTGATATGGCCGTCTCTCAAACAATAGAAGTGAATGGTGATCAAAAACATGATAAATCAATACTGCTCACCTAATGTAATCTAAGTTTCCTGAAGCCTCAACAGCCACATTCTTTTGAAAAATGACACTGAAAACTAAAAACATGGAGCCATTGACTTCAGTTGTTTGGGAGTTCTGAATCTTTGTTTAATGTGAAACTCCAGCAGTATTTTATAGCCTAAATAACATCAGCTGCCATTCCGTTATCATGCAGGGAAGTAGATGAAGACTGAGGTTGTTTTTTTTGTTTTTTGTTTTGTAACTCTCCCATTAGGGGCAAAAAAATGGGATCTCAGCAATGTGAAAACTAGTTTTTGTGTGACAGTCCGTTTCAGTGTAGGAGAGAGAACTCTCTAGTTCTCCTGGGTAAAATTCACCTCTCAGTTCAGTTAAAGGTGAAATTGTGACGATGAAAAAAACAAAAAGAACTTTGGCAAGAAACGCTCTGTAACCTCCCTTTGGATTAGTGGAGCTTCAGCTGAACTTTCAAACATATTTCAGTGCAGAAAAAGACAAAAAAGAAAAAGAGCAAGGCTTAGAACCTCCTATTGGTACAGGCGCTTGAGTAACGTATCAATGGATTCTCTGGGGCCCCGGTAGCATATAGCAGCATCTAGTGGCAGGCAGCGGAACTGGCCGAGTTTCATGACAGGTCACGACAGTCATTTTGTAGTCAGTTGTGCTACAACTGTTAAAACAATCTTTATTGTACATCGTCAGTGTTCACAGTAATGCAGTTATCAACTAACCAAGTAGTCACAATGAAGTACATGCAAGTCTAACAATGAGAAACTAAAAGAAAAAAGCAGTGTAAAAGATGAACAACCATGTTTTACTTCAGTGTTACTTTATTTTATGTAATTAGTTTTACAATAAATATGAGCAAGTGTAAAATATAAAATATTTTTTTATATTTATATTTATATAAATATTATTAATTATATACAATATAAATAAAAATACTGTCCCTTAAATAGCCTGCCATGGTACTCAGCTATTTTGCTCAAACATCTTTCAAATCGGTTTACAAAGACATCATGTGTTTAATTAGACAGTCAAAATAATATTGATAATGATTTAATAATCAATTAACAGTTTCAGTCTCTTCTCAGACTAAAACATTTGCTGGCACTTAACTGAAGTACAAGGATTTTCCCTGTCTTTGACCATTTTTGACAGTAAATGAAGAGTCTTTCACTTTCTCTGTAAAAAATTTGCGTTTATGAGATGGCTCGGCTTGATATTTTATAGACTAAACAATTTCATTAATTGGGGAAATAGTTTTTACTATATTATTGTTATTATATAAATATTATTGGATTGTGAAAAGTAATCCCTAGTTGCTGCCACAGTGGACACTGTTTCTATGTAGAACAGCTCAACGTTAAGGTTGAATAGTTTTTTTATTATGCATGTTAAACTGACAAGTCTGTGTGGATATACCTCAGGCTCTGCTTCCAGCCCTGAAGGACGTGTCCCTGGTCTTCCACTGCGCCTCCCCAGCTCCTGCCAGCGACGACCGCAGGCTGTTTGAGAGAGTCAACATTCAGGGCACCAGCACTGTTCTCCAGGCCTGCATCCATGCTGGCGTACAGGTGAGGCTACAAGGGAAGCCGATGTGGGGATACGGGGCTTTCTTTTGCTCCAGATGTCGTTTTAAGTGTTTGAATGTTTTGCCAGAAACTAGTCCTGACGAGCAGCGCCAGTGTGGTGTTTGAGGGGACAGACATTAAGAACGGCAGAGAGGACCTACCGTATGCCAAGAAGCCCATTGACTATTACACACAGACCAAGATTCAGCAAGAAAAGGTAGGAGGCTGGCTGAGTGTGGCTTTAAAACCACAACCAGCTTCAACAATACAAAGTTTGTAGTTTTCTACAGTGCACATAGTGGAAGTGTATCTGTGTTTGCCCTCTCATGTGAGGAGACAGTACTTGTCAGCATGGTTTCTAGTAATTATTAGTGATTTAAGTGAAGATTATCAATGTTTCTTCCACATTTTATTTCAACTGAAAATTCAAAAACAATTGATATACAGTGATAAGTGGTGATAAACCCTGGACTAGGTCTACTGTTAGCATCTCCTCCACACCCGTCACACCACAGATGTGAAAGAGGGATGGACTTGGAGCTGTATCTCGTTACTACACGGCTCTTTCTGCAGTAACTGTATGAAAATAGCACTGTAAAATACCATCGTTTTGCCCTTAAGTAACATGAGGGATACAGTCTTTAGAGATGCACAAACACAAGATTGTCCAACTGGAACACGTGATCCCGACCATCATCTAATATTAAACAATACAATTGATACTGGGCAAAAAAATGGAATGAAAAACTGTTTCACATGTCAGAATTCAGGTCAAAAATGTTCTAGAGAGTCATAGTTTTCTACCCCAACAGAGCAAATATTATTTGAATGCAAATATTTATATTAACACTCAATATTGATGAATTGATTCCTATCATAGGGAAGATGTGAATGCTGTGGCGCAGCCCTGATGCAGAGATGAAAATTCCTGCTTTTGTGTCCTAGCTGGTCCTTGAGGCATGTGACAAGCAGAAGGGTTTCCTCACGGTGGCCATCCGTCCTCACGGCATCTTTGGCCCTCGGGACCCTCAGCTGGTCCCCATCCTGGTGGACACTGCTCGCAGGGGCAAGATGAAATTCATCATTGGGTGAGCTAAAGGGACACTAGACGCACTGATGCAGTAACTGATGCTGATAAGATGTAGATGTCCACCCGCCTAGGAACAACAGATGTAAATTAGCTCTACTAACTCTAGGGCACTGTGTAATTGTGCACTGTCCCTATAAAGACAAAAGAGATTTAAATTTTCATCATTTTTATTCCCATGCACATTGGCCTCCAAGTTTTTGTCTTTCTTTCCCACTTATCAGTCAGTTTTACTGACTTTGCACTGCACTGAGCTGTATGAAAGATGCCATACAGATAAAGTTTGATTGAATGTGCTGGACATGTTTAGTTAATGCAGTTAAAAGATGTTGATGTCTGCTGGCTTCCCAAAAAGAACAGCCACGATTGTGTGGAAACTGAACCGAGATGACCAAAAATCCATGACTTACCAAAGCAAAATATTTACATTATTGCAGTAGTTGGAAATTCTGAAATGAATCTGTCAAACTATTTACCATTACTTCTGTTTAGTTGCTCCTGACCTCCTTCTGTCCGTGATGTGGCTCAGTGTGGCCCTCATCCCATTTTCATTCTCTTCCCCTCTCCCTTTGCTTTCCCCAGCGATGGCTCCAACCTCGTGGACTTCACATTTGTGGAGAATGTTGTGCATGGACACATCCTGGCCGCCGAACACCTGAGGCAGGACTCGCCCATATGTGGTAAAGTGAGTGAGTATAAATCTGAAAGTACTATTACTAATAGATCTGTGGTTACATCTCCTCTTATACTCTTTCAGCCATACCACATCACCAATGATGAACCAGTTCGATTTTGGGATTTCATGTCAGAGGTGCTGGTAAGTCTAGGATACGACGCTCCACGCTACCACCTCCCCTACACTCTAGTGTATGGACTGGCTCTTCTGCTCTGGCTGCTGGCTCTGGTCCTGCGCCCCCTAGTGTCCTTCAAACCCACCTTTACTCCGATGAGAGTGGCTCTGGCTGGAACCCACCACTACTACAGCTGTGAGCGCGCAAAGCAGGACCTGGGTTATAAACCAGTGGTGGGTCTGAAGGAGGGGATAGTACGCACGGTGCAGAGCTATCCTCATCTCAGACATGGCGCGTGATGGAACATGAACACTGGTTGTGGCTGTTACTATAGTTACTCTGAATGAACGAACCACAATGAGGAAAAAGTGTCTTCAAACCCCCCCTTCACCCCCCCCCCCCCACACACACACACACACACACACACAAGAATTTATGTGCCTTCTTAATTGTAGTGCACATTTACACCAGCAGATGGTGGCAGATGGTCTTGGTTTGGTCAAGACACACACACACACACAGAGCAGTCTGACCTTGTAGGTTTTTGCAGCCTGTACTGAAATTAAGCGTAAACCACAGGTCACATCAACTTAAATCTACTGGTTGTACACTGAAAATCACCTGTACACACTTAATATCTTAATTACAAGAAAAAGCTGTAAGTGAACATTCACAATTTCTTTGTCAATAAAAGTAGAGGGGTATGACTTCTTCAGTAAAGAGTAAGAATTTGACCCAGCAGAAACTCAGGCACTTATTAGGACAAAGCCTAAGTGAAGTCAAACAGGGTAAACACAGGCGTAATTGATGAATTAATCATGGTTCTTTCCTGTTTACTGTGTCATGGCCATCCTGTGAGCCAGCGTGCACCATACCAGAGCCCCAGGCTGCCTAAATGGAGCAGGGCCTTAATCACTTCTATTAATTACACCTGTGTTTACCCTGCACTGAGCTGTCAGAAAGGCAGCAGTGAAAGGGGCTTATTGGGCTACCTTGTCTTAGAGGCCAAATAGCATAGTCATGATGCCACAGACAAAAACTACGAGAGGTAATTAAGGGGGTGTGTGTGTGTGTTTCTGCTCCGCCGTATTACATTCCACCAAACTCTTGATTCCTCCGGTGAATTTTATTGTTAAGTCATTTACATTGTATGACCAAAGCTGTCATTTGAGTACTGCAGTGAAAGTTTAACAGGTGTTCCTCCAACTTTTTTGGCAGCATTTAAATTTATACCTGCCTCAATGGCAGCGAATCTCAGTAGAAAGGTCCCTTAGGTTGAAAGGCGCATGCCAATATGCCGTTTCGTCAATTTTTCGCCAGACAAGACGGTAGATACCCCTCTCTCCTTATTGTGTACATTAGGGAGCTGAGACACCCCCCCCCCCCGCCCCCCTTAGCATACCTCAGGCAAACATCATCTAGTAATAAAGGTTCAGATGGTTTGTCCAAATGTACTCTTCACCCAAGTTGGTTCGGACAAAGGTCTGCCAGCAGTTCCAAGCCAGATTGTTTGTTGTGCTAAGCTAACTAGAAATCTCTGTAATGCAGCACAGGGGAGAGAAGGGTATGTACCTGCTCTCTGGCTCTGGGATAACGGGGAGCGAGTGTATTTCTCAAACAGTTTGCGTGCTCTGTAAGATGAGTCGTAATGCTTCCCAGTCTGTGGCCCAAAAATTGAGTGTGAAAAGTCTTGAGATATTAAACCATCAGTAATTACATCTGACTTATTTTGTATCAATCTTTCCAACACACTTTATAGCTTCGTTCTTGATGTCACAGCAACTATCACACCAACTGAACAGTGTGTTTATGTGTTAGAATGCTATTTTATGACTTCAGTACAATCAAGGGATGGGTGATTACACACCACGTGGCATAATTTGTCTCAACATTCCAATCATCATTTTGATGATAATTTGTTATGTGACACAGTTCTGACTAACTGTTACAGAATGCCTCACTTTCACACTATTCCTTTTAAATCTTTTACTTTTTTTTTTTTTTTTTAAATTACCTGTTTTTCTGCTGTGCCTTTTTGGCATTCCATATTGCGGTGTGGCAACATCTACAGAACCTAAGTCCAGATACTTTGCATTCTCTGTTTAATACTGCATCAGCAGCTCCCCAGTGATTCACTGCTGGAGTCAGAGCCACCAGGCAGGGCTGTCGGACTGGTTTGTCGTTCATGGGAAACGGGGAGAGGGATCCAGCGAGATAATAGACTTGAGCGTTTACACTAGCCAACAGGATCAGCAGAGTGAAACTTTGGCTCTCAGACTTGCTAATTTCCTCTTTCACCTCTCTCTGACATATTGTGAAATGTATTCACACCCTTTTCTGATGGGGAAGGGCTTTGCAAATATATGCACAGTGTGAGTGAGATGTTTCTATTTCTCTTTTTTCTCTTTTACTGCAAGTGCTTGTCAGATCTCCATTTTGTGAATTTCAAAGCGTGATTACTCTGGCAAATTGCTCAGATTGTGCTTTTTGTTGCAGTTTGTTGAGGAAATACGTCTACAAATGTGTGTTGTTTTTTTTGGTCTGTCTGACAGTGACACAATTACAAATTTTTTATTTTTTTTAAATCGGAGGCCCGTTCTACATTCTCTACCACATATTATTGACATGATGGAGTTTCTAAATGTTTTTATTCTCCTGCCCATTTCAGCCGAGTGTCAACTTAAATATCCCCTGTTCAGAAATAAAACTGTTCAGCTCTTTCAGGACATTGTATTCAGTGCTTTTTTGAAATCTACCTTGTATGCACTTTAGGTTACTTAGATTTGATGTTAAATGCAGAGGAATTTGATCATTTTTGGTTCATTGCTGTTGTGAGAGTGTGTGGCTTCATTGTCATTCAAGGAGATATCCCTTACAATTGAAATTACACGAGTCTCTAAACACCATTTCCTACAGTTTCATACCTTCATGGGTTAATTATATATTTAAACATAGAGAAATGTGTCTTTTGTCAGCTCAAATTGTGCTTTTCACCTCTTGAGTTGAGAGTGCCCTCAAGTGTAGAGTTTGTGAGTTTGTCTTTTCTACTTTAAAAAGTATTCACTTCTCACTTTGTTTCTTCACATTACACTGTCTGCAGGAAATGCCTGGTCTAGTTTCTAATTTAAAATCCAAACCTCCATAATGGGGTTGTGTGGACCTCATTGTTTGTTATCTAATTTCAAGTGTGTGTTGCTCCCAATCTCATTTTAATGATGTGCGTACCTCCTTGATTTTCCTGCGTGGTGAGCCTAAGAGAAGCATTCCCACAGGAGAGGTTGCTACGAGCCACCTCGGCCCGTGCCACCTCGCTCTCATCAGCACAGCAGTGATTGCAAATGCTGTCAACAAAAAAATGAATTCTTAGCAACCTTTATTACACACACACACACACACACACGCAGTCACTTACCAATAGACAAACACTCTGCTCCACCCCACACATTCACCTTCCTTGACTGGCTGGGCTTGTTAGTGCTCACGCCCGTACCTGTTCACTCTCAGGCAGCAAGAGACACCTGTCTGACACACACACACACACAAACACACACTCGACAGTGCTGGCTGGACGTCGCTGTACTGGAGGTCAACTGGATATAAAGTTAAAAACAGGTAGGCAGGTGATTAGGAATGTTATTACAACTTCTTAGGATAGTGCTCGCTGTTATGAATCTGCAGCTGTAAGAACAGAATGTGTAGTAAGTGATTCATCATGTTCTATAAACTGTACGATCGTCCACGTTTGCCCTCTCATTTCTCTGGGTGTTTCCTTGTCACCGCTGCTCGTCCATAGAGTTGCTGATCCTGTTCCCTGCTTGCCTTTAAATGCTTTACCTGTTGATTAATGATTGATCTTGTGTGAACTGATCTTTTAAACCCAAGATAAATATGCTTTCTGAGCCCTCAGTGTATTTGCTCTGTCACCAATATTTGGGGCAATATCCTCACGAGATATTGTTGCAACGCACTTAAAAGGGAGTTATTTCACAAACTCAGGAGTTTTACAAAGTTTGATTTGCATTTGGAATTTGGTAGAACTCCACTATTTTGCATAAGCTGTAGTCTGTGCCTATTTCCAGATAAGCGAGCACTTGTCAGTATTTCATTAATTCCCTTTCTTCATTTCCCTGGAGAAGTGGGCTCATTCTGACTGTAAATAACTGAGGGGTCAGCTATCTTGGATATGTGTAAAAGGAGGCAATTTTTACCTAAACTCATTTTCTAAGAGATGTTGTTTCATATCCAAACAAATAGGGACTGTGTGTCCATATTTAGGCAATAGCAGAAATTTTTTTTTCTTTTTAGAAAGCTGTTGGACAGGATTATCTACATGTTTAAGGGATGAGACAGGAATTCTTTACAGAGCACACGTTTATCTTTGGGAGGGTACAAATAGAAGGGAACTGTTAAAATAAATATCCATTTGCTGTGTTACACAATTCAATTTTTATTCTATCTAAATGTGATCTGTGTTTTTCCAGGTGGCTTGATAAGGAAGAGGAGAGAGAAACCATCAGAATAAACATGTCAGGCGGTGAGCGCGCTGATTGATCAGATCTGAATGTGACATGACGCGTTTCCTGAAGGAAGCAGAGGGCACCATCAGGCGTGTCCCTCGTGCCAGCCTCAGAATGCTGTTCGTGTGTCATCATTCAGCAGATAACAAATATTTGATTGTTGTGCCAAAGGGGATTATATCATATATGCAACCTGTATGATGTAGCCTGCAAAGTAAAATATCTAACCTGTGGTGTGTGTGTGTGTGTGTGTGTGTGTGTGTGTGTGTGTGTGGCTCAGAGGGGGATAAAGCAGCTGTGTTTCGTACCACCAAAGTGAGGACCAAGCTGAGAGACGATGGCTGTTGGATGCGTAAGCCTCAGGACGAGGCTGAGGAGGAGAAGCCATGGTGAGATTTACCTGCCATTTGCAGAACATACAGTATTTTTAAACTGTCTAATCTGACTGTGTATCCATGCAGGATAGCAGAAGTAAGAGCCAGCCGTATAAATGGGGCCCCAATTGAGACCAGCACAGGGTCCATGCCAACCAGTTCCACCCCGCCACCCACCAAGTCTGATGCTGAAAGGTAAACACTGGCTGTTATGTCACTGCGTCATCTCTAACGCACATAAAACAAGGATTTGCTGATATCATTTCTCTGTTTTGAACTTAGAGCGCCAACGTCAGGATACCTGATCAGGTGAGGCTAGTATGAGTTCTAAAATGGATTTCAGCACCAGTGTGCATTTTGTAAATGATACTTTACATAAAGCTTTCAAAAATGTATTCACCCTTATTTTGTGTTTTTCTTTCAGGGGTGTTTTCACGAAAATGGACAACGCGGCTCCATCCTCACCTTCCAACGGCTTTAAGTAGGAGCCTTTCTACTTCCTCGTCCATGCTCACATGACTTATGTTTTCAATTCCCGAAGTTTGAACAATTTTAACTTTTGTGCCAAAATGTAAAACTCAATACATTTGCATCAGTCAGTCAATTTGAATTAACTGTAGCTACTTCAATTGCTCTAATGGATTTGTTTTTGTTTGTGTTTTGGGCCAATAGTATGTTGTATTAAAACTACTGCTACCAAAAGAAGCAGTATGGAGTGTTTTTTCACATTATCGTAAGCTGCTTTCTGTGTTTACAGCGCTCCAACTGGACCAACGCAATTCACCAAAAGACCTTCTGAGACCTACAAGAGAATGTAAGAGTGCAGGAGCCAGATTAATAGTGAGCTGTGGGCAGCTGAGAATGTCTCTTCATGAGGGTTATGTTTGCGCTCCCTAGAGCTCCCCACACTGTGAGGCCCACGTCAGAAAACCTGGAGAGCAAGCTGAGCAATGAGGAGCAGGACAAGCGGTAAGACTTGCTGCGTGAAGAGAACATCATCCAGTTTAAATGGAAAAAAAAAAAAGACTGATTGCATTTACGGCGTCATGGTTGCAGGACGGAGGCTGCAAGCAAAGTTCTGAGGCCTGCCTCATCCAGGCAACAGTCCTACGTGCTCTCTGCTGCTAAGAAATATGAGTATGTATCTCGTGCTTGAATTACTAAAGAAGTAAATTACAGGTTAAAAATACATGTTCTTGCATGTTCTGGCTGTGACTGGCATTTATATATTGAAATGTGTGATGATTTAACCTCAGGACTCAAGAGAAAGCACCCGCCCCTGCAGTGGTCAACAGCACTACATCATTTTTGGCTAAAAGGTAAATGGTCCCTCTGAAGTCTCTGAATCGGAGTCGCTGTAAAACAGCTTTCCGTCTGTCTTTACACATCAACACTGTGTGTATGTGTGTGTGTGTGTGTGTGTGTGTGTGTGTGTGTGTGTGTGTGGCTACAAATGTACAGGGTGGAGATTACAGATGATGATGACAGTGCTGCAACTCCAGCACCTGTCAGCACTCCGCCTCCTTCCCCCACCAACCCCTTCACATCTGTGGCCTCCACGCTGGCGCCCAAACCTCGAAAAATGCAAGTCCTGTGCCATGTTTCTATTTTCAGTGCAACAACTGAGAACTGCTCTTGTAAATTATTCAATTATCTCTGTGATTTTTAGGTTCAGCTCCAAATTCAAGACATCTGTTGATGAGCTAGCAGCTACAGAGGTGGAGAAGATTACCACAGATCCTATTGTGACCCTAGAGGTGGAGAAGGTCCCTACAGATCCTGTAGTGATCCCAGAGGTGGAGAAGGTCACCACAGATCCTGTAGTGATCCCAGAGGTGGAGAAGGTCACCACAGATCCTGTAGTGATCCCAGAGGTGGAGAAGGTCACCACAGATCCTGTAGTGATCCCAGAGGTGGAGAAGGTCACCACAGATCCTATTGTGATTCCAGAGGTGGAGAAGGTCACCACAGGTCCTGTAGTGATCCCAGAAGTGGAGAAGGTCACTACAGATCCTGTAGTGATCCCAGAGGTGGAGAAGGTCACCACAGATCCTGTGAAAGACGACCCATCTCCAGTGTCTGTCACAGTGAAGAACCCATTTGAAGACATGACACCAGGTTGCACCAAAGTAGACACGCCCCTCCCGGAACTCATCCTTGTCGATGTCCAAAAAGTGCATGCAGACCCAGAACTTGATGATTCAGATGTTTCTGACATTCGTCTGGCTCAGCTCGTCCAAACATCGCAGACCCTGCTGTCACCTACCCCTCACTCACCCACTGCACCTTCTGCTGACCTGCAGTCTGCTGTATCAGAGGACACAGTGACAGGGATCGAGCCAGAGCCAGAACCAGAACCAGAACCCACCCCAAGGTCAGACTTCCATTAAAAAACAGAATAAATGCATAAATGTTGTAGCTTTGCTCAGTGATTAAAAGTACCATTTTATATACTTCAAGTACTACTATCACATGCTACTTCACTTTATGTCTAGTTGTGATTTTGTCCTGTTAAAGTTCAAATTAATGTCAACATGAACATAAAATATTGTTCTAACTACTTAACTGCCAAAAGTATATAAAGTAGATTTGTTTCATGTTGACTAACTACAACAGAGTGATCCACAGGTGATAATGATCAAGTGATTTAATATGTAATAAACCATTCACAGGCTTGAATGAGTCATGACAGTGTCAAGTATTTCTCTATAACATGAATATAAAGAGCTTTATCAGGCCGATGTGGGTGTGGTTTACTGAGATTTGACTGTTAATCATTTCACATGCATGATTGACAGCTGAGCCGTTGTGGCCTCATCTGTTTTTTTTTTTTTCTGCATCTTTGTTCACAGTTCCGGCGTTGACACTCTCGTCACCTTGTCCGACAGTCTCATTTCTTTCGGCACAACTTCAACAAGGTACCAGCTGAAAAAAACCCAAAACACATAGGTGGCAAACTAGAGGGAAATAAATATGACGTAAGGAGTGCAGATGGTTGCAGACAGAAGAGAGTGGATGTTTAATTAAATTTATGTGACATTTAGTCATCAATAGATAATGTTAGACAGCTCTGTCCGCGTCAAATGAGGGAATATTTGTTTGGAAGAATGACGTTTTAACCCTCCTTTGTCGAATCAATGCCCAGGCACATTGAATCTGTTCTGGCGTAACACCTTACCAAGATAAATTAAGTCGATTTTGTCATTAATTCGTCACCCATCGCAGTTGAAAGCAGCAAAAAACCAACACCAAAAAGATTACTTTGGCACTAACACACTGGAGCCTCCAGCCTCAATATGCCATCTGATAATAAGAGTTTTTATTTCCTCTCCAGCTTCAAGGAGGATGCGCCAGAGCTGGCAGAGGAAGAGGGAGGCTCAGTGGACAGCCACACAGAGGACGGGTACAAAAAAAACAAAAACAAAATCTAACAACTTCCTCATTCATGTCATAGCAGCGTTGGCAAGAAAAGCAATAATGGCAAACCGCCACTGTGTTCACTTCAAAGTAGTCACAAAACAACCCCCTATCTAATTTTCAAGTTCCTAAAACTACCTTCCACAAGAGGTTGTCCTGAATTAGACTTGATTAGAATTATTTAATATAGAGATGTGTGCTAATATATTTCCCCCTTGCAGTGTTGAGCAGGATCCAACTCCAGCATTCAGCAACTCAGAACCAATAACAGATGATCTCCTGGCACTGGATGATGGGTTTGTTAAAACTCCTCTTTGAATATCACCCACAAGGTGGCACTGTTGAGCTTCATATGATCCCCTCCTCTCCCCGCCACCTCAACTGCCCTGTTCTTACTCTAAAATCTCCTCTGAATCCTAAATCCTCCTTTGTTTACCGCCTTCTCTCCCTGCTCTTCCTCTTGTCTTTCTGCCTCTGCAGTCCAGAGACATCAGCAGAGCCTGTTCCCACCAGCCCGGGACACTGGAGTCAGGATCTGCTCAGTGGAGTCGACAGGTACAAGAAGCCCCCCCCGAATACCCAGTTATGCACAGAATTATCCTTTTATCAGAGGAAAATCAATATTGTCAGTGGTAATGTGAAGCGCTACCTTAATTCACCTCACCAGAGTTGCATATAAAGTTTCAAGGGAGCTTGGGCACATAAACACACACACACACACACACACACACTCTCACACAGCTCTGTGTTTGATATTTTAGTGTGACGGTCCCAGAAAAGACCAGCAGCACCCTGGATCTCCTGGCTAATGATGTCATTGTCATCAACACGGAGGCACGCAGGTGTGACACACTCACTAAGGCCTCTCTTCCCGTCCCTGTATGTGCACCATTAACTCTTATCAGCTCAGATGAAGGCGAAAACATCCTATCGCTTGTTCCCCGAGGTGCCAAATCTTTAATAAACCTCATCCCTCTGCTCCATAAATCAGGGCTCCCTTACCTCCCACATTCTATTTTAACCCTCTACTCCATGTTAGATACAAACAAAGTCACAGATTCCTGAAGTAATGCTTTGAAACAGAGAGCCATGTCTTATCTGCATGCGACTCGAAATAGAGGCGAATGTTCTGTACTGATTAAGTATTGCTGCTTTGTTTTGTCTTCGCCAGCCTCAGTATGCAGCGAGAGCCGACGCAGACAGATGAGACAACCAAGGAAATACAAAGGTAGACGGAGATGACAGGCTCCTCTTAAACAATTATCTATCTATGCAGAGCGGCCCCCGCTAAGAAATGCATTCAATTCCAATGTGCCTTGTAATGATTTATACTAACTCTGCCTGAAACTCTTCTCTTGCTCACCAGCCTCACCGAGACAGTCACAATCACCGCCAAAACTGTGATCATTACTGAAAACAGGTAACACACACACACATGCACTCACACACACACGGAACATATTCCCTTCTGTACTATTTTCAGACGGTTTCCATGCTTGTTAAATAGTTCAGTGTGTTTCAAGTATTTCTAATGGACTGGCATTTTAAATACTGTATGAGAAGAACCTCGCTGACCTTTACTCGTCCTCTTTTCTCTTCTCATCACGCCATTCATGCATTCTATCTGGCTTACTGGCACCGTCGTGTAGTGAGGAGGACAATCCGGCTACCTGGAAATCGTATAAGACCAGTACAGTCACTGAATCCAGGTAGTTCATGACACATCACCAGTGCTTTAAAAATGTGAACATTCAGAGGAATGTGGTAAATATTTTCCTGTTGTTAAGATACCTGGACTATGATGTGTGCTGATAGTAATTCTAGAAACTGCAGACAAGCCGAATACACTCCATTTGTCTGATTTTGGAGTCCCTCTCTGTTTCTGTTTACCATTCAAACTGCATTAAATCTTTCCATTATGAGTCAATGTGATCAGAATTCCTCCGACACAAGATGGGCCATGCTGACTATTGAGAATGAAATCAGTGTGAAATTGTTTTTCAGCTCGGCTGATCCGTTTGATCCATATCCGATAGGGACCACATCCCTGAACAGGTAATCATATTGGTGTGGAGCTGCGACTGTTTTCCAGTCAGCCAGATAGCATCTCGCCATGCATAATGCAGAGCATTCTGATTATCAACCACATTTCTCTACTGCAGAACCTCTGACCTGCTGCAGCCCCTCACAGATATTTCCATCAACAGGTAGACGAGTGATCAAGCAAATCTTCTCTACAGTCACCTTTGATCCTACCATCTAATTGCACATTATCATAGCTACATGACTCCGAATCAGCACCCGTCACTCCAGACTCAGCTGGTAAACCCCGTGGTTGTGTCTTACTGATGCGCTTTTGTTTCTGGATCCCTGTAGAGCGTCAACCACTTACACTGAGGAGAGAGAATCAAGTCCAGAGATCAAGTAAGTCGTTACAAATAGTTGTGTCTCTGACGTGTTCAGCACCACGGAGGGAGTGACATAGTGAGGACGTAAGAAGGGAAGCACTGCAACACCAGATGCTGTAAAAGATGAGTGAGACCCCACCAAGTGTAGTTGCTGCTCGGAATGCTTGCATGAAATTGGGCTGCAACCAGTCATTTTCCATCATCGATTGATTTCACAAAGAAGTTTTGTATGAGCCCCCTCCCAAAAAATGCTGACTAAAATGTAGAAGTGGTGCTTATCAGAGATATCTTCATTTTCAATAAAACATTTTTGTCATTTTAAAACGGAAAACTCAGCATTCTTACATTGGAGAACATCTACATTTTGAATAATAAATGGCCCCGAATCATGAATATGTAAACATTTTTTTTTTTTTTACTAATCCTAACTAATGTTTTTTTCAGTTCAGATAAGTTAAAAAAGGAGGAATGGGAATTAATAAACACACATCTGGTATTCTATTTGGGCTGTTTAATGAGCTATTGTTTAGGTCTTTCTACTCTTGTGTGTGCTAAAGTTTTTTTTTGTTGTTTTTTTTTACATGACATTAAATTGACTTCTTTTCATTTCAGGGAAATGCACAAGTTTAACTTAAGTGAATTCTGGTGTTTTTTTGTGTGCAGCATGAGCAGTAATGCGCTGGGATCCCTAGCAGACGACATCATCCCCATCAACACAGAAGCTACAAGGTAATAAAACTTGTGCTTAAGCGAAAGTTTGAGTGAGAGATGGAAAAGAGAGGAAGAAATCAGTGTCTCCAGCTGTACACACGATCTGATATCTTGATCCGTACCAACTCCTGCTCCGTGTCCACAGTCTCAGCACTGGTCGCTCTTGGACGCGCACGTGGGAGACCAGCCTACCCCAGCACGCTGACACGGAGGAGAGGTGATGATGACACGCTTCGATTTACTCTTACACCTCCACACATTGTAGTCCGCTGTGTTTCATTCCCCCTCATCCTTGTCCATTATGTGCTAAAAGCCTTTCAATGTATGTCCCCCTCCTCTCTCTCTCTCTCTCTCTCTCTCTCTTGCTGTCTCTCAGCCCCAAGGCTCAAGCTGGAGATCACCAGACCCTGGTCAGGTTCGAGAGAAAGTAAGTCATCTTTTTATTAAAAGCTCTGGGTGCATATCTGCTCCTTTTATTCCCATAACCTCCTTCCCATCCACCATGGTGAAGTAACTAGGCTTCTGCAGCATGAACACTCTACTCAGTGAGCCAGAAGACATTGTGCACTTGTGCTGATGAAAATAGGTCAGGTATATATTTGTTACAACTCTCCCTCACAACTGTGGTAAACACAACCGGCCTTTGCCTGCTCCTATGTGTCACCCTCTGATGCTACAGTGTCATGTCTCTGTGCTAAAGGTCCAGTGAAAATGACTCCCCGTGGGACAGGTGGACATCACCGACAGTCTATACTATCACTAGCAGAGAGGAGGAGGAGGAGGAGGAGAGGTATCTATCTTTCCTGTGGCTGAGCTCATTATAGCACCCTCAAATGCAAAGTCTGTCAAGCAGTTAATTAAAAGTGAGCTAAATACAAACTTCCTGTGGAATATTGTCTTGTTTACAGCCCGGCGGATACACAGACGCAGACAGTCACCACCGTTACCACCGTCAGGTAAAAAACAAACCCTAAACATACACATTTGTAGCTAATGCTTGCCATGCAATTCCAATTCATGAGAGGGGGGCAGAGACCACACCAGCTCTATAAACCTCTGACCTTTCTGAGCTCTCAGAGTCAGAGAGATCAGCTCCAGGATTCTTGTTTGCTGGATTGCATCCAGTTTATTGACTGCTGCAGCCAACAGTAAAACTCTAATCCAGCTTTCTTTCCATTCCAGGGAGACCTACAGTGAACCGGAGCCCGTTATGGATCGGTAAGTTCATGATCTGGTGGACGTCAGACTCAGCGTGACGCAAAAATCTCCAGAGTGTTATTTTCCTCAACTACTCTATTTGGTCTGTTGATTTTGAGCTTGTGGGTTCTTATCGCTGAACCTTAGACGAAGGGTGCAGTACTTTCTTTCTTTGCTATTTATTTTTACTGCACAAATTATTATTTGAAATTGTACTGCACAAACGCTGCAGAGATGTACAAAATATTATTTACAGAACTTCACTTCATTTCTTTGGGGTTATTTTTGTTCATGCTACGTCAAGTTTACGTCTTTGAGTTGATGCATTTCAAAGTTATCAGTAATTTGCAAGTATTTTTCTGAACTGTCTCATACTACCATTTTTTTTATCACATACTTTCCACAATAATCACAATTTGACTTTTTTATGATATTGTACAGTCCTGCTGACAATTCCCTAACCATCTATTTGAGATAAAACCATCCAGAGGCTTTTTTTTACCTATTAGATCGGCATCAGCGGCAGTGGTTAGAACACGGCTGTCTCAGTTCGAGAGGGAACCCGTCGGGATCCTCCAGTCTGGGTTTTAATTTACCTGCAGTTCCAGAGTGACACCCAGCAAGACACTCTCCTGACTCCACTCTATTACTGAAGTCAAGTGACAAGCTCTGCTTTTCTATTGTCTTTCAATTTGCCCTCATTTCCTTCCCTCTAATTATCAGTCTCCAGATGTCAGATTAATGATGTGTATTAGAGATGTCCTTTTGACAAATCACAGCCTGTTAAACAGCACGCCATTAACAAGTGATGGCAGAAAGCGATTATCTCCTGAGTTACATTTGACAGATGCAGAGTCCTTCTGTGTCATCGTCACCATGGAGTGAGATGTGCGACTCTCTCTCTCTCTCTCTCTCTCTCAGCTATGAAACCAGAACCGTGATAGAGGAAGACCACCGTGTCCAAACGCCAGAACCCGAGACCAAAAAGTGAGTGATATTACAAATTAGACACTTAAATTGAAGTGACAACGAATATCCATTTTAACATCACATTAATTGAGTTCATCTCTACTCCACCCGACCGCTGCTGCAGGGGGTTTGTGTATGTGAAGGAGTACGTCAATGCGTCAGAGCTGTCCTTGCACAACGCCTGTGACTCATTCAATAGGTTGGATCAATACATGATCTATTATAAATAAGAGTATTGATATGTGTAACCCTGCTCTACTGATGCTTTATCTGCTGCTCTTTCCTCCGTAGCAGCTCAGATGGTCTGACGTCGAGCTCCATCGGTTACTCTTACAGCAGCCCATCGTCCTACACAAGGTAATTACACAACTCCCGACACTTAAAATCTGGACCGTTTCAGACGTGCCATCACAACAATGGACACAAAAGACAAAAGCTAGCTCTACGCAGCCACCTCGCTCTCTCTTACTCTTGCTCTCTCCCCTTACACTTGATATATTTTCATCTCTGGTGCTTCAAAAGATGAGTTCAATCGTTGGACTGCCTTCCCGGGCTTCTCTTCATCTGACATTCAGGTCCTTTCAATTTTTTCACTTTCACACATTAAATTCTTTCAGGTCAGAGGAATTCACCTTTCGAAGTAATCCTTCGCCATTCATTCAGAATTTACTTCAGCTCCCAGTACCTCTCTTTGTTGTCATTGTTCAAGGAACTCTTTTCAAGGCCGCTGTGATTTATAAAGATAATATTCCAATAAAATAAAAGGGCTAGGAATCTTTTAACAGATTCGGCACAGAAGTAAACATGGAATACTTCAAATTCACGCGAGTGATTGGATGTCGAAAAACTAGGTACTTCCGCCAAGGTCACCTCATGTAAACTGTTCAACAGATTTGCTCCAAATTTTAATTTTCCTCCCACAATTTTGGAGAAAATCAGCATCCTAGCTTTTGTGTAATCCTGACAACAGACGGACAGACATGAACTCAACACTTCTTGTCAGTTTCTACACTGCCTCTAACTGTTCTCAAGACTCGATTCTTGACTAACATTTGGAGTGTGTGGCTGTGTGTTTTTCCGACAAAAACAATTAAAAAATGAAGAGATCAGTATGACAAACAGAAGCCATTCTTGCAGAACACTGACTGAATGCATTTATAAAAAAAATTAAATATATATGAATGTGATTATTCTTAATAAGAAGGGCTTTAATCTTTCAAATGAAACCTCTTGTCATGGTTCTGATTATTTCATCACTCAAGTCTTTTGGGATCTTAGTCCATCCATCCATCCATTTTCTATCACTTATCCTGTTAAGGGTCGTGGGGGCTGGAGCCTATCCCAGCAGCCTTCAGGTGAGAGGCGGAGTTCACCCTGGACAGGTCACCAGTCCATCACAGGACCAACACATAGAGACAGACAACCATTCACACTCACAGTCACACCTACAGTCAATTTAGAGTATCAATCAGCCTCGTCCCCTCTTGATGTCTTTGGACTGTGGGAGGAAGCTGGAGTACCAGAGAGAACCCACACAGGAACAGGGAGAACATGCAGACTCACACAGAAAGATCCTGTGCTGGAACCTGGGCTCAAACCCAGAACCTTCTTGCTGTGAGGCCACAGTGCGAACCACTGCACCACCGTGCTGCCCAATCTTATTCCGGGAAATGTCAAAATTTCCCAAACCTGCATTAAACAAGCTTTAAATGGGAGCTCTCTACCCCCACCTTGTTATTCGGAGCACTAAGGAAACTAGATATATGTAAGCTGCCCCAGTGCTGCCAAGCCTGCTCATTAGGCTGCTAAGAAGGGACATCAAAGGATTATTTACTCTTATTAAATGCCCCAGCACAGGACCGAAAGGTTTCCAGCTTCTTTCAAGAACTGCTTCTGTCAGCCTCCAAACTAACGTGCTCCAACTGTTGTCCACCCAGCCGCTCGCTGTCATCCACCTGCACGTACTGTGGAGAGCAGGTGGGCAACGATGCCAAGATCACCATCGAACACCTTAATATCAACTGCCACCCGGCCTGCTTCAAGGTAAACCGTCTCCAGTGTTCTTCCATCCCTCCCCTGCCCTGCCTGCCTAACACGCCTGATTCAAATGAAGGCCTAGTTATCAGACTGACGCAGCGCTTGCTGATGAGCTCATTGTTTGAATCAGGTGTGTTGGAACAGGAAACACCTAAAACATGCAGAGCACATCAGCGTCCTGCCCTTGAAAGAATGGTTCCCAGATTATACTTGTCTGCTGAATCTGACTCTTCAATTAGAAGTCTCTGTCGGTTGCTTGGCAACCTTACGACAACTCCTGCAAGGTCTGCACCTGGCCAAGGAATAGTCTCGCTGCTTACATCCCATGAAACCACAGCATGTTCTTTTTTACGCTCCCAAATACAACAGCTTCAATTTTTGCCAGTGTGTGAAAGGTTCTCAAGGAAGCTGCAGCAGCCTTGTGTCTACTGTATTTTCTCCCCATTACCTGATCCTCTTATGTTGCAGTGCGAGGTGTGTTCTAAGCCGATGGGAGACTTCCTCCACAGCATGTTCCTACATGGCGGGAAAGTCCACTGTGAGAGCTGCTACTCCACCGCCCTCGACTGATCACCAAATCCTCTCGTCGCCTTCCCTTCATCTTCATTTGCATTTAAAGTGAGAAGCAGTCTTTTGCTAAAGTTTGGACTGAACTCTGAGAACGATGTGGTTTAGGGTGACCCAAGAGACTGTAATAGTGAATACTAAATGTTGGCAAAGCTGATTCTTCCATAAGATTAGATGTCCAGCTTCTCAGACCTGTTATTGGAGCTTGTGTGGTGGTGAAAGCTGTGTGCCTCTGTCAACCATGAAGGATACGTCTATCAAACATACGTGTAACTGAACAGTCACACTGGCATGTGGGAAATGATTATACAAAAACAATGTTACATGTTTAATTCCTTTGTTCTTCTTGATACAAAACTGTTCACTTGTAACAAAATAAAATGATTTATATAATCCTGGTATAAATATGTGATACAAAGCTAGTGTGCTAAATATTTTCGAAAAGCGTGATTAAAAAATATTGCACATTCTAATGATCTCGGCATCATGTAACAGGACAATGACCTCATTAGATGAGCGGTTCCTGAGAGTGACCTCACACATCCTCTTCCTCCTCTGTAGAATAATGGTGTCGTTGCATAGTCACTTAAAATAGCTGTGTACATAATTGTGACTTAAGCTAATAACCAGCAGCAAAAACAGTCCGTTGGCGAGATGTTCTTCACACACAGTTAGGCAGAGCTCCCTCGACACAGAGGACAAGTCTGTGGCTCCACCCCAGTCCAACAGAATTCTGCCTCCCATGAGAATGTGCCTCAGTGGAACAACTGAATAAAGTTAATGCTAACGAGGCCAACGATGGCAGCTCAGTTATAGCAATAAGGGAACTATTAGTATATATATCATCTTCGTTTCTCATCTGTGATCTTGGCTGAAAGCATCATAAATTATAACCAAACTGGCTCAGGTGCAAGAAAATTTCTGCTTCATCCGTTTCTTTAAAGAGAGGGGATACATATACTGGGACACCCCTCCAATCCTGGATGTGTTCCACAGAGTGTGTGTGTGTGTGTGTTTCAAGGCCCAAGTCAGTGTTTTCCTCTGGCTCTACTCGCAGCAATGTTTTGGATGTGCTTCCACAGTAGCGAAGGGTCGGACTCGTTATGTCTTATCAGAGACTCCAGCCCCTCTGCCTGGTCCAGACTCTGCCAGTAATCCTGTGGCCATATTTGCAGCCATCTGCGGGCAGATATACAAACAGATTAAAATGGCAGCTGGGATGAGCCTAATTAGACAATTAAAGTGGACTGATTTCTCCACCTCTGGGACGTTGTTATTCACATTAAAGTAGAGAGAGGAGACTGCTCTCACACCTGGCACAGTGAATCACTGAAGACAGACTCACCCATCGTCTGTGGGCAAGTCCTGGATGTCTCCGTACCCCGGGCTGGGCAGAGGGCATCCCAGGTGGGAGTTATTAGCCATTTTAGGTGGCGGCGGCTGGTTCTTCTTGGGAGCCTTCCTGTGCAGTCGCTCCGCAGCCAGTCGTGCATTCTCTTGGTCACACACGTAACACTCAAACCCATTCAAGAAGTTGGGTTTGCTCATGTCATTAACCCCCCACTCACGGCTCTGAAGATCCTCCATTAAGCGAGTGTTGGTAATGTGGCCTGAGCTTTTGAACTCTAAATATTTTGCATACTCCTCATCATTCTCATCCAGAAACTTGAGAAAGTCCGCGAGAGCTTTCGGTGAGGGGAAATCGTCTATAATGATCACAGAGTGATTGTTGGGCATCCAGTCGGCCACCACAGAGGAGCCTCGGTATACGGGCACGCAGCCCTGGTGGAGGGGCCGCCACAGCTTCTCCGTCATGTAGTCCTGACAGCGGCCGTTCTCCAGGGCCAGGTGGAACTTGTAGCGCGCCACAAAGTGCATGAAGTTAGGGTCCTCACCTGTGGCAGTGGCCGTGTCCTCCAGATACGCAGGTAGAGGTTTGTTGTTCAAGCATTTCCCATATGAGTCCACCTGAGGAGAGAGGGGCGGGGTTAGGACACATCGCTCACACACTTTGATGGTCCAACTGTGTCTTTATTCCCATCACATACATTTAGACTCCTCTACATAATATTTTTTTTAATAATATTCCTTCACCTCCATTCACCCAGTTTCCCCTGAAACTGCTTACAGCCCCCCTGGGGAGTCTAGCCTCACTCTTTCAAAACCTCTGATACAATTACTCACTGACTTTGAAAACACCAGACTAGCTGCTGTTTCTTGTCGGACACCTTGGAATCAAAGCATTTCCAAACAGCTGAATTGGTTTTGATCTTTCTGTCATTCTGTCACAAAATAGCAGCATCACTGCAAAACAGCATGCGACGCATCGAGTGTTTTATCTTGGAAGGACCTGTCAGACAAGATCAGACAGGCTAGTTCTCTTTCTTCTTTTCATTCTCTTTTAAAACACTATTTTGGAAGAATAGCCTTGGTTAGGTTTTGCTTTTACTATTCATCTTGTAATTTCTCATTTCTGTAATGCAAATTGCAACCTGTATTATTATTATTTTCATAATTTCTGGGAGCTTTAATCGTAACGGGAAGTAAAAATTATATCAAAAGTCCAGCCTTAGGCCTCGTTTGTTCCTAAGTGAACTGAAGGCAAATTCCAGCAGAAGTTGACAATAGATGTCTAGTTCAGATAGACCAGAACTTTTACTGGTCAGACCAGTTTCTGGTTCTTTGAGAGCAAAGCTGCCACATCAAAAAATGTCTTCGATGTTATAATTAAAATAGTTAAATACTAAATGAGCTGCTAAATGGGCCAGTTGACTAGAAACTGCTGCACCCGTCTAGTATACATCTGTGTAAATATTAGAGACCCTCTAAAACTGGATTTTTGAGGTTGATGTCTTTTATTTAGTTCAAAAAAATACTGCGTGAAATATACAAGATGTATAAGCCATCAGCTTAACTATTAGCTAGATCTATGGGGCCAGTACTGGTGGACCAGATAGAGACGCACCAATCCAGTACAGATCTGTTGATAGTTCTTTCTTCTCTTAAATTATTATCATTATCGTTGGTATTATATTAAAGACAGAACGTGTCTTTACTGTACCTCGATGTACTTCATGAGCTCACGGACGTATCGGTCTCTATCTGATGGGACGTCACAGTGAGACTGCATGTATAGCACGGGGGCCAGACCCTTCTTCCTCAGCTCGTTCTTCTCCTTCAGGGCCACAGTGGTGGGCTTCAGCAGGTAGCTGAGTGAGGGCAGCCACTGCAGAGTCAGCGGGTAGTCAGACTCCCTGCGGAACGTGGCAGTGTAGTTGAAAAGCCTGATCCCCGGTGTGTGAGACAGGATGTAGTTATTCATGGGTGACTCTTCATGGAACAGGGCCCAAGTCTGGTGATGGAGACGAGGGAGAGGTGTCTCGTATGCCCGGATGTCTGTCCCATAAAAGATGATGGATGTTGTCCGTTTGTAGAGCTGAACCTGTTAAGATTAAAATCAGAATTACTGCCTGAGGACAACTACGAATACATGCACCCACTAAGCCGGAGGCGCTTCACACAGGTCGGACAAGTTTTTCTGGTACCTTTCGGTTGCTTGTGACCAGGCAGGAGGACGAGGCACAGTCGATGCGTTCAGTGTCTCCAGGAAAATGAGGGAACAGTCCTCCGCTCCACCAGAGAAGAATGGGTAGTTCTTTATTACTGCGCTGATCATTGTTACCAGGACCTCGGTAGGAGGTGACAGAGGCGAACTCCATATCTGCCAGAGCACTCTGGGGCTGGAAGGCTCCTCGGTCCACTGCATCCAAAGCCTCCAGGGGAAGATGGTCATCAGGGAAGGATGCGAAAGAGACAATGACCCAGCAGAAGACCCCAAAGAGCCCCAAACACATACAGGACACCAGCCTGCTCCTGCCTGCCATCTGGAGGGAGCAAACATACACATCAAGGGAGGGTCTCCTTTCAAAAGGAATGGTTAACTGTATTGTTTCATGAATTAAGTAAGAAAGAAAGAAAATACACGACTAAAGGTTAGCATTCAAATACAGTGTTGACTCTAAAAACGTGTGAGTGGCGCACTTGTTTAATTTAGCTTGTGACTAACTTCGTCTAACAAAGAATTTAGCAACTAAATGTTACGTGTCGGCGATGTCAGAACAAGTAACTCGGTGATAAAATATTGAAATATTTACCTTTTCACTGCGGTAAAAACATGAAGGTTTTCCTCTCTCGATTCTCCAAAACAGAAATATATAAATCGAAAGCTTCCTTCTGATAAAATCAGCTTTAATTAGGGGTTGTCCGGTTCAAACCAACGATGTATGACACGATAAAAACAAGAGGATTCTACTTCTACGTTTGTGATTCGTTTCTTCTTCTTCTTCTTCTTCTTCTTCTTCTTCTTCTTCTTCTTCTTCTATTGACCCATGTTGAAGCTCCACACCACCACCTAATGGCCGGAGGAAGAACAGCTAGTCTGAGCACAGTTCAGAACATGTAGATTGAGATCATGTGCATCATCTCTACATTTTCATTCAGTATTTGGAATATACAGTGACGATTTAGTTTTTTCAATCATTACGTTGACAAAATTCTAATGATTTCAATGCGCTTTTAAAATCAGTTATGTTAGAATAGTAATAACATGCACATACACATCTTGTGTCATGAAAAGAAGGGGCGTATACTGTCACAGATATATTTTTTGATGTGATAAATGTTAACAAATACACAAATAGGCCTATTAACAAGACTCTTTCATATATTCAAGTGGGTGTGTGAATGCGGTATAAGTGTAAAAAAAAAAAACCTGTATCAGTGTCACTTCTATTTAGTCAACAAGAGAAATAGAATGATAACAAGGCTACAAGTACAAGTACAAACTAATTTATTGAAGTAAAACACATGGACCAGGACTTCACAGCATAGAATAAATGGTTGAGGAACATGTACTATAATACATACAATACATGTGTTATAATACACACAAACACACACACGCTCACAGACAAACTCACACATTGTTAAAAAAAAAACTTTTGTTCCTGTTTTTATATCACATTCACATCATGAAGTAGAGAGTACAGTTCCTCTATTTTGAAATAGGAAAAGTAACACAAGACAATTACAAGCGAAATATGTACATATTATTCACTAACATGCATTAATTAAAAAAAGACAGGATTTGTGCCTGAGTTGACACCACGTTTGGAAGATAACGCCTCGGGCTTTAGGACCTGGGGTCGCCTGGGCGATATGCCAGCGCTGCACCGCTCACGTCACGACACTCAATCTCAGTCAGATGTAGGGGAGGAGGGCAACAGCCCAGTATAAACTCCGAAGAGTCAGGTGAGTGGAAACACACTTCAATTCTTTATATATCAAATGCATTAATTCATAGAATTGTTTCTTAAATACAGCAAATTGTTCTCGCGTTGTTTACAAAGCTTTTTTTCTAATTTGTTCTGAGTGGCTCATCCACTGAAGCTAACAGTTAGCCTGACAAGGCTAAAATGTCAACAACAGTAGCCGGCTAGCATGCTAGACGCTTCATGACAGTTTTATTCTACGTCGTGCAAAAGTTTTTTTCAACCCTTTGTGCGTCACATTGAGGGCTTCATGCACAATTTCGTAGAGACAATGAACGAGGTAGTTAAATCTGTATTTGTCACAAGTCACATTTGCCAACAAGCTGGTACAAGTTGGCAGTCTGCGCAAGTGCAGTGGTTGTTTCTAGAGTCTATCCAGCGCATGATTCCTGGACGTTCTAAAATGAAATAAGTAGAGTTTTTATTTTAAGATAATGTTTATACCATATATATGTCTTGACTCTAGTTAAGTTCATTTTAGTCCATCCAATAGTGATAGTAGTAGTTTAAGTAATTATGAGTCAGGAGTGTATCATGCCGTAAACAACGAAGCTGATGTCATCGAGCTCAGCGCTAGCCTCCTCACTTCAGCCAGAGATGTCGCTGACAGACCTCTGGCCGGCCTCTGGGTCATTCACCCCTGTCATAATGTGCCTAAAACTGGTCGGCCATCACACATCCGTCCCGCGGTGCAAATGTAACAGGTTCATTGGGGGTTGTAATGTCTGGTTTTGTTTGCAGCCGTTTACACTGAGTCATCTGCCGTCTCTGTCATCGTCACCATCTTTCATTTCCTTATTTTCCCAGTGCTCTGATGATCGTCGTGTGTGTGTGTGTGTGTGTTTTTTTTATAGGTTTACCTGACCCTGCTCTGCCACTTGGCGTGGGGGTCCGTAACCCAGCGAGGAGGGCTGGGTGGAAGCATGATGAGTGGGAAGAGCCTACTGCTGAAGGTGATCCTTTTGGGGGATGGAGGAGTGGGCAAGTCATCCTTGATGAACCGCTACGTCACAGACCGCTTTGACTCACAGTCTTTCCACACCATCGGAGTGGAGTTCCTCAACAGGGACCTGGAGGTGGATGGACGCCTGGTGACTCTTCAGATCTGGGACACGGCAGGTCAGGAGCGCTTCAAGTCCCTTCGTACACCTTTCTACCGCGGCGCTGACTGCTGCTTGCTCACGTTTGCTGTGAATGACCTGCAGAGTTTCCAGAACCTCGGCGGCTGGAAGAAGGAGTTCATGTATTACTCTGATGTTAAAGACCCTGAGCGGTTCCCTTTTGTGGTTCTGGGCAATAAGGTGGACATGGAGCAGAGGGAGGTGGGCGAGGACGAGGCGCGGGCCTGGTGTGAGGAGAATGGCTGTTGCCCTTACTTTGAGACCAGTGCTAAGGATGACACTAATGTCACAGCTGCATTCGAGGCCGCAGTCAGGGAGGTCCTGGCTGCTGAGGACCAAATTGACCACTCTCTGCTGAGTGGAACTATCGATCTCCATGGTAACCGAAAAACATCTCGTGGGTCTTGCTGCTGACTGGTCAGGTGTGACTCCACAGTTTTGCAGTATCTCGGGCTGTAACCTGCCTGTGGCAATTTGGAGAGCCAGTCACTTATCGTTTATGATACGTGTACTGCAGGTACAAGGTCCAAGGATATTATGGATAAGATACAGGTGTACCTATATCCCCTAAGCTACCAGTAAACATAGCAACTGAGGAGGGCTGTGTCTAGATTGTTGAAACATTGCTCCAACTGAGGTACAGCACAGGCTCTCCATCCTTTGTATGCTTTCATCCGTGATGCACAAAACATTTTACCCAGCTCCAGCTGTGTCTGCCACCAAAAAAATGCTCTTGGAGCATTAACTTTAATCAAATAATGTTCAATCATACAGTAAACAAACGTAAAAGCACAGCAAAGTGGTGTGGCCAGGCTCAGCTGCCTGTCCATGTTTTGATCTTTCCAGTTTTTAGATGGATTTTTTTAAATCAAATGTATTATCAGTTGCAGGAGAATTTGTGTATTTGCTGTGAGTTGAGGGTGTGTCCAGGTCAGGCAGGTAGATACTGTGCATCCAGGCCTCAGTATGACTTCAGGTACAAGAGTTCAAGGTGATTGCTGCTCGTAAATGGAAGACGAACTTCATCAGTCGGAAGGGAATTTTAATCTTTTATGTTGCAGCTCTTTCAGAATTGGGTACAGGCAGTTGTGGTGCTCTTTTTAATTTAGATGATTGAGCCCCTCAGCAAGATGCTACAGTGCAGCCACAGGTGCTGTCAGACGTTACCAGGTCCTTGATATTATTTCTAGTGATTCATTAACATTGGCCAGGTCACTACTAGAACCAGTGTTTTTGATGTTAGACTGCTTTTTCTACTGTTCATAACCTGCTGTTTATGTTTCTGTGAAGCACATTTCCATCCTACTTTGTGTTATTTTTTAAGATTAGGTCTCACTATTGTGTCATTTTAATTATTGGAATTAATCATCTTAATGACGACATGTTTGCTTCTACTCTGTTGA
Source organism: Aulostomus chinensis (assembly GCF_037954235.1). Taxonomy (NCBI): domain Eukaryota; kingdom Metazoa; phylum Chordata; class Actinopteri; order Syngnathiformes; family Aulostomidae; genus Aulostomus; species Aulostomus chinensis. The sequence continues at coordinate 12,608,292 of NC_141332.1, read as the reverse complement.
TGCATGGCAAGCTTGAACATTCCGAGTCCTTAGAGCTTTTCTGAAGGTCTCTTTTTGCTTAAGTGATGGAAAACTTGACATCTGCTTTGTGCTGTCAGTCGGCGAGTCTGGTAGTTGGAGGTCTCGGCTGAATGTGAACTATACTGAGCACAAAGATAACGCAATTGCGTAACAGCTCCCCAGTTGTCTGCAGTATTGAGTGAAACGGCATCCTAAGAAGTTTGTGTTTACCTGCTTTTAGCTGTACAGTACTTTTCTTTCATTTCAAGGTACGTTTGACTCTAGTTTTCAGGGCTAATGTTGAAAGTTTCAAATGGAGTTTATATTTTAAATTCATCCTCGTCAGTATATTGAATGCTGCTCAAATTTTTAAGGTATCGACACCACCAAACTGTAAGTAAGAACTCATTTTATGATTATAGCTCCACGTTTTCAGACTTTTGGACTTGAGATCACTATTATTATTTTTTTTTCCTTTTTTTTAAGTTAAAAAATGCATCGGCTTGTGAACGTGAGCCCAATCCAGTCAGGTACTGTCACGTTTACCCTTGACACGGTTCTTCTGGCTTTAGTGCAGGCTTCTAATGAACAGCTTGTTTATATGATTACTGTTAAGTTTTATACGGTGTGTTTGAGTACTGGTACTCAATGTATGACAGAAACTTTATTAAACTGTGAATTGAGCGTGGGGCAATGAAACCAAACTAAGCTGTTAGCTGTTAGTCTATTATTTGTCTGTGTTAAACTTTGTTCATTTCATCTCTTATCCAAAAGGAACTCATCAGTGTTTACCCGAGACCCTCCAGTATGCTTCTCTCATACCATTACATTAGTCTCATGTCAGTATTTCTTTTCTTTAGTGGTGCAGTAATATTTATGAATGTACAAACTGTCCCCATAATGGCTCATGTAAACGGCAAAAGGGCATTTATTTTCTAATATCTATGACATCTAATAATGACACTGAACGTCCCGCTCCACTGGAGGGCGTGGCTTAAGCTGTGTGGCTTCTGATTTTGTTGATTTTTAATGTACCTGATTTCTCTTTTTTTTTGCACTTGAGAGGGTACGACTGGTTGTGCCAACGTGCTGGCAAAGCAGAGAAAATTCTCCAGTGGCTTGGGTGCAAATAAACCACACCACCTACCAAATGAAGACTTGTGTTCTGGTTTGTGTTTACACCTCAGAAATCTGTTAAAAATATGTCCTTTACTGCTGAAATTATTGTATAAACTCACATTTTTCTCCGCAGTCACTATCAAGAGCCTTAACATTTGCAGCCGTGATGCTGAAATGATACGGATTTCTAAACCCAAACACTTTTATTTTTATCCCTAAGACCCTAAATGTCACACGTGAACCCAAGAAAATTATTCCCTCCTGTTGCTAAACAAATTAATGCTTCACATGCTTTATTTTCCCTTCTTTAGATCATTAATGAAATCAAACATATGCACAAAAACTTTCACCGTGTCTGCTGGTGAAAGTACTTATTTGACTTAAATTGTAAATATAGACTTATAAACATAGTTCAAGTGCACATAATCAACAGAAAATATCGAACTGTCATAACTCCATTCAAGAGAGTTTATGTAATTCAAAGCTATTTTTTTTCCAGTAAAATAACACATAATGAAGGGAATCACACCAAAAAAAAATGCAAATAAACAACACGGAAGCCCTCTCAGGAGCTCTCTGATGGGTATGCTGGGTACGGAGAGTGCAGGGTCCCCCCTCTGTCTCTCTGCAGCCGGCCGTACAGCTCATAGCCTCTGGTCTCGTCCTGCGCCCAGTGCCTCAGCCTCCTTAGGTACGCCTGGTTCACAGCCAAGTGCAGCGAAGAAAGCACCTGAGGACAAAAGAGGGGGGAATACAAAACACCTTGGCCACAAGACATGGCAGGAAGCCAAGGATGGAGCATCAATTAAACACCTACACTTTCACGCTGACTGTACAAAAAAACAAAACCAAAAAACAAATCCAGGCACTTAAGAAAATACTTCGAGGAATGTTTGTTTTATTATCAAATATTACTAAAAGAAAAGAAAAAACAGCCAGCTGACTCTTGAGAAAGCCACCGCTCACAACTGGATAAAGCTTGCACCAAATAAAATGCTACATTTGTCACAGTTTTTGTTAGTAATCACCTGTGTAAAAGTAGTAAATTCTACTACAATAAGCAAAACGCAGTGTTATACAATAACTACAACACAATTCCTAAAGAATTAGTTACAAAACAAAGCAGCCCTATCTATACAATAGCGTCTCCGCTGTGTGTTAACAGCTGGGGGGGTGGGGGGTTGTGACACCTCATGTCTGACAAGAAGAGGTTACTGGATAAGCATCTCAGATGGATGAGAAACAATTCCAGACCTTTCTAGATCACAAAATAACAAGCAATGTCCCTTTGTGAGATAGAAACCATCCAAAAGTAATCGAAAATCCTGCAGTTTCGCTCTTGATCCATCATTTCCATTATTCAGGGGGTGCTGTGGGTCATGCAGCAGTGCGCGCATGTGTACGTGAGTGTGTGTGTGTGTGTGTGTGTGTGTGTTTGTGTTTGTGTGGTTGCCGTCCCAGATGAGCTGTATTGAGGCTTTAGAATAGCTGTCCCCTCTTTTTGTCCTGGGGATCCTTTCCCTTGACACCCAATCTAACCTCTGGCCGAGGCGTCTCACGCAGGTGGCCCCATGCTGGCTTCCTATTGGCCAGCTTTGAAAACAGGCCTGACTCCATTGTTGAGGCCATTCTCAAGCCCGTGAGAAAAGTCCTGAGGTCAGTTGCAAGACTGCAAATACGTGCTTGTCTGTCACCATGGCAACCAGATGTGTGGGGATGGTAACCATGGTAACCTCTAATCCCTCAGCTGCATTCACATGTGGTGCATATTAGCTGTTATTTCATATTTTGATGTATAATCAGTATATTATTTTAATTTTATAGCCAGATGGGAGGCAAAACTAGACTTTTAGACAGAAACGATCATTCAAACATACTTTGGAGATAAAAAAAGATTCTCTGAAGTTTAAAGCAAACCTCACACCCATATAAAAACAACAAGAAAGTGTAAAAAGTAAAATTTCATAGATAGGAGTTTTAGAGTCCCAAAGAACCAACACCACAAAAGGTTCTCTCCACAGATGAAAGGTTGCCGTCTCTTTGTGTCCCCATGGTGGTTGGAAAGAGAGCCGACAGGAAGCCGGCGGACCTAACACCGTGCACCTATGCCCTTTCTCCCCAGATACCGAAGAACCGCAAAGTTATAGGTGGTTGACACAATATAGGCCAGCTGGAAGAAGAGGAAAAAGCAGAGATGGGGACAGTCAGGGAGGAGAGAAGAATAGAAAAATCCATCTGAAAACTATGAACGGCTAATTTGTGAGCAGATTACATTTGTATAATCGCTTCTGAAATGGAGTATGTGAGAATAATGAAGGCAGCATTTGCGTGGCTGGAAAATCACTAGACATTACAGCATTATTATGATGTTTGTGTCAGCTGAGAGGAAGGAACACAGAACGATAGAACAAAAGTCATCAGTCATGGAGGTCTGAGATGCCTCGCCACCTACACACTCAGCGTCACTATGTCACATGAGCCATTATAGCACTACTGTTGTACCCCACAATCACTCACCAGAGCCAAGAGAGTGATGCCCGCACCGGCGAAGGCAGCAATGTAGAGGTCATAGGTCATTCGGTACTGATAGGAGAAGATGTGCATTAGAGGTTAAAGATTTATTTTGAGGGCAATTATAGAAGAGGGAGGCAGCAGAGCTCCTTACCTCTCTGGTCTTGCAAATAGTGGACAAAGTTATGCCACAAGCTTTTCCTGGCACTGCGTTCCAGGGTAGTAGCCCTGTAAAGAGGCACTCATCAATTCTACCCATCCAAAAACTCAAAAATGACTCACGACTCGACTGCGTTTGACTGTACCATGTTATAAATCAGAGCAGAAGCAGTGTGTTCATACACATTAGTCAAGTACACGACGAACCAATGTGTTTCAAAAGGAGTTACAACAGAAATCAGACTGACATAACGCCCAGGTCCCCCATGCTACACGAAACAACCACCTCTTAGCTAGCAAGTAGCGACCTACATGCTGAAGAATCGCAAACGTTTGCCAAAAATTTGGATAATGCAATAAAGCAGGCCTGCTGGGGTCAGAACCATGAAATGGACATACACCTATACTTACTAAAATACATCGATTATTTTACAAGGGCACCGTCACTACAATTTGGGCTGAGCACCACCCACGCTGATTATGAACAGCTAACTGATATGCGAACAAGCTAGGGTGGCGGTGTTTTTTTCAACTACACCACAATGATGAACAATAAGTCACTTAGTTTAATTTGTACTCATTCCAGCAGAAAGTCACGATATATTCCACAATAGTATGTGTCTTTGTTGTTGGTTCAGTTTTGGGTTTTTTTTTGTGGTTGTCATGTTAGCCTCTTAGCTAACTACATCAAAAAGGTCTTTTTTTTCCCCCCACAGCTCCCTGAATCATCAATTATTCTATATTTTATTGAATGTCCATAAATCCCTCAGAAAAGCCAGAACCAACATGGTATTTTCTTGTTTAATCTGATTTCTGTCCCATTTGTGAAACTCAGCCCAAAGCTCACTGAATGCTGTAGGCGAATAAATAGGCTGCGTGCCATTTTTAAACGATTGATATGTTCTTTAAAGAGCTGGGCAGGTGGTTTTTCATCAAGTCATAAATTTAATGCACAAGTAAGTATTTACTGAATCTACATATTCAAGACACCAAGATTGGTTTTGGTACTTTTACGGGGATCTTTTATTTGAACGCATTAAGCTGTGAAGGTTGCCGTGAGTGGATTACCGTATTGCCTTGCATCAACACACAGCTGGTTGATGCTTGCTGGGGTCTCAGTCAGAACGTCAATGGTGTGGCAGGTGGCGTCCATGTTGTAGAAGAAGTAGACGGGCAGAGCCGACAAGGCGAACACTAGCAGCCACAGCAGTGCGAGGACGTATGTCATCACTATAAACTGCACAAAGGGAAAGCAGAAGAAAAATTAAGGTGCATTCCGAGATTTAAAATGCAGAGACTCGTTTAGTAACAACATTTCTCTTAATAAGCCCCCCTCATTACCTAAACGCGCAGTGTATGCTTATCTTTGGATGTCCCCAAAGGTTTTTAGAAGCCTTAAGATTTTCAGCTCAGCACCCACCAGGGACTGATGTGTATTAATCCCCTCCAAACCCTCCAATCCCCATTCCTCGTCCTACTCTGGGCACTCTCACCGTGGAGCTGAGGCAGCGGCCACACATGGTGCTCCTGAACTCTCCGTAGGTTTGCTTGGCAGCGCTTGTGGTGTAGAAGCCCTCGGCCAACAGCATGATGCAGTAGAGGAAGAAAAAGGAAGCCAGACCATAGATGACGTACTGGAAATACTGAATGCTGAGAAACAGGTGGCAAAAGAAAAACAGAGAGGACAGCTGTTTAGATACAGGACCCTCTTGAAAGAAAGGACTGAATTCGCTGGTAAACGTTAAAAAGATGTCACCTGCATGATGAACATGCTTAACATTACCACGCACATGTAGGCCATGGTGATGTAGTCCTGCAGGTTCCGGGAGAAGTAAGTCTCGATGAGCCTCTCTGTCTCTGTGAGTGCCTGGTGTCCACAACCGCAGAACAGGGCCACGCCAGTGAAGCACAGGAGCGTGGCGAGCAGGGAGCAGTAAGGAATGCCCCCCAAACACCGCATACAGCAATCATAGCAACCTGTCAGTGGAGATGCAACACCATGTAAACTAAGATCAAGTTAAATCCTATGCATACACTTGATGTGTAGGCAAAAATCTCCTTCATGTCACTCATAGTTCTCTGCTGCAGAGTTGATGTCTGAACTCCTCAGAAAGATTCCTCACAATAAAATAAATGTCCCCCATATAATTGTTTACATCTCATAATTTCATTTGATATCGTCATCACAGGTAATCTTGTCTTTAAATGTGTTAATACAGCTTACCAAAAGTTCCAAAACCCCGAAATATTTAGTTTAGAATGATTAAAAAAAAACTAAGACATTGCAACTGCAAATGCAAAAAAAGGTCATTAGTTCCTATAAGCTAGTGGCTACAAGATAACTTGTTCTACTTATTAATCAAAATGATCTCTCTGTCAAGAAATTCATTTTGACCTGATTTTGTTGTTCCATTTGTACATGTAACTATTTCAGGTATTTAAAAAGGTTCTTTCAGTAATTTCCATCACTATTCTCTAATGTGAAAAGCAGTTCTACAGGCTCATCGTTGTAGAGCGTAAACTACGAGCAGAGCCAGGTGAAGCCTTTCTTTCTCTCAAGCATACGCCTTCTTCTACGGATCCATCTGCAGCTGTTCACACTGTATTCTCCTTAATAGTCATGTGCTGCTTGAACAGATGCCAACATCCAAGGGTATGGGCATGTGTCTGCTCGCACCCTGACTCCATTCACCAGCCAGCATGGAGAGTGTGAGAAAAAGGGGGAGGACAGAGAGAAGAGAGAGACAGAGATGCTGCTTTTGTGACTGCAGAGACAACAGTCTTTGTCCCACAGCATCATGGGGGCACAAGGGCCGCCAATGTCAAGCAAACAAAGGCCAGAGGCACCTCTATGCTTGACACACACATGCACACACTCATAGACTTCCTTCTGAGGAGACACAGGAACATGATAATGAGGAGCTGTTGGTGCTGGAAGAGGATGAACATGCAAACAATGCGACTGTGTGCATGTGGGCCATTACGCACTTGCATACACACAATGCAGGCAGACTGACTGTGATTGGTACTGTATGGTAAACATGGATGGCAGCAGTGTGTGTGCTTGAATTGAACCGAAATATACAGCAGGATGGTGTGTGTGAGTGTCGCAACTTTTCTATACAGGCAGAAGCAGGGGGAACATTTCCAGCACAGTACAACGGTAAGTCAGTGAATTAATAAGATGTTTGGGATGACTTTCATCTTGAGTACAGCCGAGAGTGGCCGATTGCATTTGGGGAGAGAAGTCAGAAAGTCTGACAGTTAGAAAATGTATTTGAAATATTGATTGATCGGATTGTTCTCTCATAACTCCCTACCGGGTTGTGACAGCGTTTCTGAGCCAAAAGGCGTTCACTCAGGCGCCCGGCCTTAAGAAGCGCCAGCACCTTCCTTCTGTGAGCTCTCCACAGCTCACGTAGGCGCCAGACAACATTCTATCTATTATGCAATTTGCTAAGATATACTCAGGGATGGAACAAGCCCAATGCCAGTGAGTGCGTGTGTGTGTGTGTGTGTGTGGGAGGTGTTATTTACCTCCATTCATTATTCTTATAATGGGACACTGTGTATCAAGTGTTCCCATACTTATAAATATAAATTATTCTCTAATGGGGTCTGATCGTTATTCCCACAAAAGTCAACTGCAGAAGTATTTATCTTAATAAACGTGTCAATAAAACATCGTGCATAACTCTGAACGTCAACACTATGATCAGACTAAAGTCATGTCCGACAGTTATGACGTTTATCTGGAATAGCATCAACTGTGGTAACCTGGGGGGATGTCGGTGCTTCTGAGTTGAAAGACGTTCATTCAGACCGTTGGAAGTTAATGTTGCTTATATTGAGGTTCCCGTGAGATCCCGTGAGTGGTGGCCAACGCGAGGGCCTCGCTCATCAGGGGCCCGGTGCTCAACATCCCATCATACCGTCTGCCTCCATTTAGGCTGCACACCTTCTCGCAATTAAACGGTTAATGACATCACCTGAACGATCAGCTGACGCACTCTCAGCTAGGACTCAATGGAAAATACACTTGGAGTTTGAAAGGTAAATGCAAACCTGTGGCCGTGGATTTAAAATATGAGGAAAGATTGCAACTGAAACCAAATGCGACAAGGCTCCTGTGAAAGTAGCCCTGGCACCTCAAGCATGAAATAAATAACACCAGTGGAGCATCAACCGACCTTTAAAGTGACAAAATAACTTCTCATGCCCTCTCATGATCCATATCAGGGTACACTCGCATAAATATGAGATGAAAAGCCGCTGGCTATCTACTTAAAGATAATAAAATGGAGTTTATGGAGTTTCTTACCCATGTCTGGAAGGATGCGTTCAGGACTGATCGGTTCCTCCCTGCTCCGCTCTGCTCTGCAGCTGCTCTGCTGATGATATGCGCAACTCTTCCCCCGTGTTAACAATCTCAACTCACTTTGTGTTCCAGCAACAATGGACAGAGCCGCTGGTGAGTGCGAGTGCAATCTTAAAGAAACAATGTCGCTTTTCAATGAACTTCAAGGCGGGGAATAATGAAGAGGTCAAGGTTCTCACACTTGCAGAGATATACTTGCTTCATTGTTGAAAACTGCATCTTAGACATTAAGACACGAGTCAAAGCTTTTTTTTCACGTCAATAGAATAAAATACTTTTTCTTCTTAGTCTTATGCGAAATAATCATCCTGACTAATTTTCTTGTTTCTAACGCACAACTGCAGACATTTTGAGCTTGATACGTAAAGGACATGAGAACGTGAATCTTCCAGAAGGCTGACCGGGGCCTTATGTCCCCTTCTCGGGTTGTCTGTAATCTAGCAGGGCCAAAACTGAAACCCCAGACCCAGGTTGGACCTCATTCAGGATGAGCCTTGACAAACAAACTTATTCTCAAATATAGAAGGACTTTCTCTGGTGTCATCTAAGAGTTAGGAATGGCATCTTGCTGTCTGTAAAAGTCCTAATGTGTTTGAACGTTTCAAGACAGACTTTTTAAACTTTCAAACTTTCTGCACTTTAGTAGCAACTTAACGCCACGTTTCGGTGAAAAATCATTTTTGAAAGATGCCTCAAATAACATTACAGTTAAAAATGAAGCTAAGGGGAAAAAGTAGACTAAGAAATTAGTGCTTAACTTTAACCATCCAGGGCATGACCCTCTGCAACATTGACTGACATAAAGAGTCGCTCCCACCTGATTAAATTATGATAAGATAATAATTCAAGAATTTTTGCCCCCCCCCAAAAGGAAAACAGCACGAACAGATTTACAGTTGATGTATAATTTCCTTGAACTCATTCTCATCGGGCCCATTTCGTCTCTCAGCCTACATCTGCTCGCTGAAATTGAACCATACAGCGAGCTACTTATGGGCCGCGCGCCCCACTTTTCACAACCCTGCACTGTAGAGTTAGGTGACGCTGTCCAGATGTTTGAGATACTGTTCCGAGAAACAAACATCCGACTTTTCAGTTAGAGAATTCTATAATTCATCTTTGTATTTAGTGCTGGAGTTCTTGTGGCAATCATAGATTGTGAAAATGTGGACGACTCAACTTCTGATTAAATTCGCATTTTTAAGTTTGATATTTTATTGGATATGAGGGGTATTTATCACCTTGACAGCAACAAAAAAAAAAGTTCCCTGACAGGGACAAAAAAAAGTATTCTAACACTACTGTTATGACGTGTGTGCTCACAACACCCACTGATATATATCTCTGAAATAATCCACTGGGTCTCTAGAGAGAAGATGCTCTATATCAAATGTTTAGCTTGAAAATAATGATTCAGCATGCAGCGGGGAGACTTCTCTGATCCCAGTTGACCCTACTGTGGAGGAGTGAGAGACGAGTGTCCTCTGATTCATCTGGAGAGAGAGAGAGAGAGAGAGAGAGAGAGAGAGAGAGAGAGAGAGAGAGAGAGAGAGAGAGAGAGAGAGAGAGAGGGAGGGAGACTCAGTTCCATCTATGACCAGTAGATGGCAGCTTTCTCCTGCCGCAGCGTCGCAGCAGCAGTACCCACATGCTTGATCTAATAAAAATATTATACTTTAAGCATCTCTAATAAAAGCAGACTATAGCTTTAATATTTATATCAGCCCTGCAATAGACCTGCTTTAACATTAGTGTTTATACATGTATTCATCTAATTGAGTCTGTCCCTCCTTGAGTACATTTTAAAATATTTTGTCATGCTTATCTTTAGTTCCTCTCACTTAATGTAGTTAGTCTCACAGTACAACCCTATTAGATTATTTATCTATGAGCCGCTAGCTAACAACTCCTCGGAGAGACATCGCTCATGTTATACAAGCCTTGTTCTCTGCTAACCAGACTCTTGTACTTAGTGTTTTACAGGCTCATGACTTGTGGGTTCCCTCCCCGCATCTCTTCCAGGTGGATCATGATTCTCTCAGAGAGGTTAAAACAATTACCTCGTCTTTTTGTGTAATTTGCAGGTTTGTCTCCAAACAGTGCTTACTTTTTTTCTTTTTTTTTCGGGTAAGATTTCACTGCAAACATCAAGACTTTCACGTGCGGTAATGTCGGTTTTCCTGCAGTGATCCAGCAGCACTATCAGGTAACACGTGTGAGGTGGTGACTTGAGATGATGGCGTGCCTCCCTCCCCTCCCCCACCGCCACCTCACTCCGCTGCCTCTCACCTGTCTACAACCGCTCCCCACCTCCTGCAGTCATCTCCGAGCTGCCTCTTGAGAGACTTTCATCACCTCCTCGTCAGAGGAACATAAACCCTTTTGTGTGTCTAAATGCTTTAGACTCTTCATCACTTGGAGTCTGAAATCTGAGTAAGGTCCAATCAACTTAGCGGACTATTATCTCAGTGGTCACTACACTGCAGGGGTCGTGTTAAATAATCCCAAAAGATGATGACTGGTGTTTTAGCTGTGATATCCTCTATCTCGTAGTGGCTAATACTGCACATCACCAGGTGCCTGCGTGTCAGATTACGGTGTCATGCAGTTTTCTCCTCACAGCACCCGTCTCCGCTGCTAACTTCAAACACTTCACTTATCAGATCACACTTTTTTTTAATGCTTTAATGGTAGCGCCTTATCACAAAATGGATCGACTATTTTCACCGTGCCTCTGTTGACAAATGTTTGAATAAAATGTGCATCAGAATAAGCGGTAAAGCAAGCAGCCTCTGACAAATATGCAAAATTCATCCTTGACACTGTGCGAGTGAGGATTACACACATTGCTCTCTTGTATTCTGTTAGTCCTTGGAGTGATATTTGTCTTTGTGCCTGAGTGGAATCTCATTCTCCTCAATGTGCTCCTGCTGTCGACGTCTTCCCCTCTGTTTCAGGTATAAAACAGCTGTCGCCACCAGCAAACAGATGGACGCCAGCATCATACCCAGGCCGACTAACAGAGTCACCTGGGCATATCTGCTAGCGCTCCCCGCTGCATCACAGATGGGGGCCTTTGAAGGGGTTTGAAGCAAAAGCTCAGGCGGTCCTGTCCAGGTGGGTGCATTGTCCAGCTGGCAGGGCTCCATGCTCTCATTGACCAGCAGATTAACCCAGACGGTGGTATGAAGCGGAGCTGGTTTCCCACTGTCACTCACCACAATGAACAGGTGATGCATCCCCAGGTCCTTCCCCCCTAAACGTTGTGCTAAGGTGATGTTCCCTGACCTGGAATCTAGCCGGAAGGGGCTGCTGTCGAGAGCTGGCTCTTGCACAACAACAGTGTATGTTATCTCTGAGTTCAGCCCCGAGTCCTCGTCGGTGGCGTAGATCTTCATTATCATGGTGCCTGCTGTTGTTGCTGGGGAGACAGTCAGGCAGGAGATGTTGCTGTTGGGCAGGATCACTTTTGGCTGGTTGTCATTGATGTCCTCCACAAAGATAGTTACTTTGGCAGTGCCGGTCAAAGGGACTGGCTGACCATGATCGCTGGCCAGCAGGTGGAGCTCATAGCGCTCCTGTGTCTCGCGGTCCAAGCTTGTGGTGGTACGCAGTGTCCCCTTGGTGTTATCTACAACAAAAGGTCCACCACTATTCACTACATGCAACTCCGTGTCCCCGTTCTCACCCTCATCAGGGTCCGTCACCCCCACTCTCCCCACCTGAGAAAACTGTGCTACATTCTCAGAGATGAAGAAGGTGAAATGAGGAGTTAGAAAAGCAGGTGCATTGTCATTCTGGTCCAGAACACGAATGGATACTGTAGCTGCAGACTTCAACGCTGGCGAACCGCTATCTTGTGCAACCACAGTGAATCTGTGAATCACCTGCTGCTCTCTATCCAGAGACGTCAACACACACAGTTGACCTGTCGCAGGCTCAATGTCAAAAATGGCGTATGTGTGTTTGTCTAGACTGTAGGTCACCCTCCCATTGTAGCCGCTGTCTGCATCCACAGCAGAGAGCTCCAGCAGTGTCAGCCCGGGGCGGTTGTTCTCCTCCACCTCCAGTTCATAGTGAGACTGCAGGAAATATGGCGCATTATCATTGACATCCGCCACAAGCACCTTGATCATACGGCGGGTAGGAGTGATCACAGATCCGTCAGCTGATCCTCCATGCACTACCAAAGAAATATGATGTTCCCTTTTCACTTCGAAGTCGAGAGGCTTTGATGTGGAAAGCAGGTATTTACCATTCTGTGGGCTCAAAGTGAAAGGCCCCTCACCCTCGATGGCGAGAGATGAGCCTTTAAAGCTGCTGTCACCCTCCAGCTCTAAAAGAGCTAAGACGGTGGGGGGCTGGTTCTCTGCTAATATAATAGTCTGGTTTTGATGCTCGGCTATGAACCCGATCTTGATGCCAGGCTCTGGGTTTGTCCTGGGGAGCAGAGATATGGTTAGCTGAATGTCTGCTGGGGGACAGTGATGGCCGCTAGCAAACACTTTCAACACCAGCTCCTCGGAGATGTCACTCTGAAGGTCCTGTGTTAGTCTGATGTACCCAGTGAGGCTGTCCAGGCTAAAGAGCTTCTTGGCCCGCTCGGAGACTTTGGGACTGAGGGAGTAAACGATGGCAGCGTTTAGGCCTGAATCTGGGTCTGTGGCTCTGACCTGAGTGACCAGCATGTTCTTTGGGGAGCCTCCAGGGATGCTTACACTGCGGGGGCTGTCAGAGCTAAAGCTTGGACAGTTGTCATTAACATCTGTCACTGTGACTATTATAGTTGCCGTAGCGCTTAGAGGCTCTGAGCCGCAGTCGGTGACTACTAGCGCCATCTGATACTGGTCCTTCGTCTCTCGGTCCAGAGCTCTTTTCAACACAAGAGTGATGAAAAGCCTGTCTTCCACTTTTAAGCCAAAAACCTCATCAGAATCTTCTAGATGGTACCATAACTCACCATTAGGACCTGAATCCCTGTCCTGGGCCTGATCATCTAATAAGAAACTGGTCCCCACTGTTGCATCCTCAGACACCCTCAGGTGTATTTCACTGTTTTCAAAATGTGGAGCATTGTCATTGACGTCCTCTATGATCACAGGGAACTGTATTAGGTCTCCTTTGGGCCCCACGACAGCATTGTGTAGAAGAATGCATTTCTCCTCTTTTGTCTCCTCGGGGCAGAGCGTCTCACGATCCACCTTCTGCTCTGTTGTGTAAAAATTCCCTGTGTTTTGATCCATCCACAGATAGTTGTGGGACAGGAGCTGGTACGGGGGTGGATAGTGTTTACTCAGTGACCCAGCCAGAACACCGGGCTCCTGTTCCTCTAGGATTGAAAAGCGAAAAGAACTGCACATGATCTGCCTCAGGTGGACCAGGACCAGCAGATTCTGACGGGGAGAAAAACAGCTGTGAGGAGTGATTCTTTTTTTTAAAAGCATTTCTTATGATTTGACTGCCTTTCTGTTGTATTTGAACCTGACAGAGTATTCCCAGGCAGTGATAAGGTTTTAACTTCATGCCTCAGTGAGCTCTTCTTAAAAGTGGGGAACTGTATAATGAAGGAATGTGATGCTCCCACTTTCAACAAATTACACTCACTTTCAGTAACACACACACACAACATACCCACACAACAAAAACAAATGAAGGGGCGTATATTTGTTTTCTACATCTCAAGTGTTTTTTGTTTTTTTTTGCAGATACATTCTGAGTTGCCCCCCCCCCCCCCGGAGATTTTAAGGCATTCCTCCACACATGAAGAATTTACTCTTTTTTTAAGGTGTACACCAAAGATGCACACGAGCACAAGATATTGCGAGGCATGCGTCTATTTCTCTTGCCTTACTGACCTGCAGTAGTCCAGCCCAGTTCATATTATCAGGAGTCCCCTGGCCCATGGCCCTCACACATGCTACCCGAGTCCCCAAGCAGCAGCAGCAGCAGCAAATGAGCACAGAGGTCGAACATGGCAACCTAAACCTGCAAAGCCGATGGCATAATTCATGACATGCCCCTCCCACTTACCTCGACAAACCCAAGAGGAGTGAAAAGAACAACAGGTTTACCTGGATGACTGGAACACAAGCGTTTCTAATGAATGAGTAAGCATAGGGCTCATGTTATGTACACATGAGGCCTTTAGAAGATTTACACCATATTTGCTTACACGCTCTATTTTAGAGTCCCTGAAACCTGTTTGTTTTAACATCTCATCTTTTAACTCTCAGAGTTTCTTATGTCAAAATTTACAAAGCCTTTCTAAAATGTCAAGTTCAAGTCCTGCGTAAATAACATTTAGTACATTCAGCATCCATTAGCTTTAGCACTAAAGGGCTGGAGCCGCTTCCTGCTGAGGTTGGGTCAGAGATGAGGCACATCAGAGACAGTTAACTAGTTCATCACAGGCCTGGCATGCAGACACAGCAGACAACTCTGCTGCTACATTACAGGTCATTTGGTCAGGGATTGACTAATGAGCATGTTTTGATTTGAAGTGCACCCAGAGAAGATATACATGTTTCTATGTATGTGTGTGTGTGTTTGAAAAATAGAATAATTTGAAATATAAGATTATAAACTATGTTTTCCCTGCATCTCTGCAGTAATTATATACTATAGAGTGCTGCAGTCTGTATTTTTGCATCCAACCCAGAAGTTAGCATCCCCATGGCTTCCAAAAAACAGTGGGATCTTAACACTTGGTTTTGGATTATTGCAGAAAGTAAAAATTTTGTGACAACATTTATAAGATGTTTTGATAAGTGAGGGCGTCTTCACAAATAAGTTTCTTGAAGCGTAAATGCATCACTGGAAGAACTAAGCTGACGCTGTACTACGAACCAACCACATCATGGATGCATTGCTTCAACGTCAACGTCACTAGCTAGTTTGTGTTTTGGCTTGAGGCAAACCACCATTTTTAAGAAGCATGAAAAAATTTGAAATTCACAAATGCAGTATTTACTGATATATTTAACGCGGTAGAACAAAAGTCAGGTGACTGTGGAGGCCAGGTCATCTGGCGCAGCCCTCCATCACTCTCCTTCTTGGTCAAATATCTCTTACAGAGCCTGGAGGTGTGTTTGGGGTCGTTGTCCTGTAAGAAAATCAATGATGGTCCAACTAAACGCAAACTGGATTGGATGGTGTGTCGCTGCAGGATGCTGTGGTAGCCATGTTGGCTCAGTGTGCCCTCAGTTTTGAATAAATCCCCAACAGTGTCACCAGCAAAGCCCCTCCACACCATCACACCTCCTCCTCCATGCTTCACGGTGGGAACCATGAATGTAGAGACCATCCGTTCACCTTTTCTGTATCACACAAAGACACAGTGGAAGGAACCAAAGATCTCAGATGTGGACTCATCAGACCAAAGCCCAGATTTCCACTGGTCCAATGTCCATTCCTTGTGTTTCTTGGCCCAAACAAATCTCTTCTGCTTGTTGCTTTTCCTCAGCAGTGGTTTCTTGGCAGCTGTTTGACCATCAAGGCCTGGTTGGCGCAGTCTCCTCTGAACAGTTGATGTAGAGACGTGTCTGCTACCAGAACTCTGTGTGGCTTTTATCTGGGCTCTAATCTGAGGTGCTGGTGACTTGTGATGTCTGAGGCTGGTGACTCAGATGAACTCATGCTCAGCAGCAGAGGAGTCTCTTAGTCTTCTTTCCTGGGGAGGTCCTCATGTGAGCCTGTTTTGTTGTAGCACTTGATGGTTTTTGTGACTGCACTTTGGGACACATTCAAAGTTTTTTAATTTCCCAGACTGACTGACCTTCTTAAAGTAATGATGGACTGTCTTTCTCTTTACTCAGCTGATTGGTTCTGGCCATGAACTCTAACAGTTGTCAAATCTAAAATATAAAACATCCATCCATTTTTTATACCGCTTACCCATTAAGGGTTACACAGGGCTGGAGCCTATCCCAGCTGACATTGGGTGAGAGGCGGGGTTCACCCTGGACGGCTCACCAGTCCATCGCAGGGCCATCAGGAGCAATTAGGGGTTCAGTATTTTGCTCAAGGACACTTTGACATGGTCACCTGGGGAAGTGAAGATCGAACCAGCAACCCTTCAGTTGCTAGATGGCCACTCTACCCAAGATAAAACATATTTACAGTTATTTAACAATTTTTTCCTTTGCTTTATAATTCCATATATCTGGCTTCACATATTTGATGTCTCAGTATGTATCTACAATGTAGAAAGTAGTAAAAAAATAAATAAAGAAAAAACACTGAATGAGAAGGTGTCCAACTTTTGACTGGAAGTGTATAATAGGGGCAGATATAAGGTATGATAATTTCCCGCTTCTTACAAAGTAATTTTCCAAAAACAGACAAGGAAATGAATGAAATAAACAATGAATATATGAAAAAACATTTAGGATGTTTTGGCATGAAATCATTTGATAGACAATCTGTGTAAAGATCTGCGACTCTGGAGGGGGATGGTGGCTCAAATATGAGCAGGCACGATACAAAAAAATGCATTTGAATCACAAATAACCCTAATTTTAGATTTTAAAAAATTCTGGATAATCAAAACTTGCTGAAACCTCGATCTTTCATTTTCTGTTAGTTGGAATAAAACATCTGGTTCTCCATGCAGGGCTGCTTCTCTAGAACTTGAAGCGTGTCACTCACAGCTGCCATGTGAGTGACAACGAAAGATTGCTCTTGGGGGGCCTCTTTTGGGAGAGCAGAGTACTGCACCTCTTACGCCACTTTTACTTGACAGAGATTTAGTTTTTCACCCCGAGAGAAAGCGCGCTTTTTTTTCTTTCGTGAGTCAAGGACTACAAATAAGACAGGATCATTTTATAAAACATAGAAATAACCATAAACTCAATAATAATCTCGAGGTGTACGTGACAAAGTAAACCAACTTCTGCCAGCTGCTGAAATAGAATTCATCTGCATACTGAAGAGAGGAAAACAACTTTCCCTCCGAGTGTTCTCTCTTACTTTGAAAGTATTGCAAATATGTAAGTCTCGACCTAAGTTGCGTAATGTCTACTTTCCGCCTGACTGCCTCGTTTACGTATCAAGCTTCTTTCCGTTACAGTAGACTTGAGGTTTTTCTGCAAGCTGATTGGCTGCTGGGGTGCGCCAGCTGAGCAGCCTGCCTGCTTTATAATAAAACTACAGTCCCGCTTGTCCGCTAGACGCGCCTTGACCCGACACACACACGTTCACACACACACACACAAACACACAAGCACACATACACACGGCAGCCCGGTGGTGGTGTATTCACAGCTCCAGCATGTCGTCAGACATTACAACAGGTGAGTCCTAACAGTATTTTACGCCTTACTTTGAAAGGATGTTGCATCTATGGAGGACTTTTTATCACTGTGGGCAACATCCTCTATCAGAATGATCTGTATTTCCTATTTCTTCTCACACAGTTTTGTCTCAAACACGCCATATTTCTGAGTGTCTAAATCATGAAGTGTGAAGGGCTTTTCTTTTTTCTTTTTTTTTACCAATTTTTTTTTAAATAAGAAAGCCTGGTTTACGTATTCATATTTTCCTTCTATGTTATACTTATTAATCAGTCAACTCTGTGAGTAAATTTAGCAACATGTCCTACATAAAACTCAGGGGAATGTGATCTGTCAGTCTAATAAAACGTCTTTGGAGAGGAATAATAAACCGATCTGTGTGTTTACAGTTTTTTTTCTTTTATGACAGTGTATTTATTCAGGAAATTGCCCAAAATGTTGTTTTATTGCAGCCCAAAGCCCAGACTTTAGATCCGGATGTAATATTTTTATGTCTTAGTTTACGGACCAGGTGTTTTACAACAGTTTAGATGCTTTATTTGCCTTATGGGCTTTTATTTTCACACGTCAAGTTACCAGTTACAACTCGCTGATATATAATGGTCAACTAAAAGCTGTGGTTGTTTATTTCATCTTCTTTCCTAGGAATTTAGTGACTTCTCATTAATTTCACTGACTAGATATTTGCCTTAACCCCTGAGAGTCACAACAGGCGGTTTTGGCCTTTTTTTTTTTTAATCTTTTGAAGAGTAATAGAGTATAAAAGGTTTTTGAATAAAATATTGTATTAACATGGTTTTGTTTTCATTTTCTGTTCGGTTGATGTACAACTATATCAGCATAACTTTGTGATATGATCAATCTGGTGCGAAGTTTAAAAGTTATTTTTTGGTACCGTGAAACCAACTCTGAGTTTTTATTCATAAAACAAACCCTAAGTTGGATCAGGTCTGTTAAAATCAATTCCTTGATAAAAAGTTCTATTCTGGTAGACAAAACTCGACCTACTCTTCCTCTTTCACGTGTTGTTCCAGTGGGGTATAATGGGTTTTTGTTTCTCTGCGGTTCTGTGTCACATTTTCCGTAGACTTTGAGCTGCACAAGTTGCTGCAGGAGTTCCAGGATGTGGTGGAGGAGCTGCAGACGCCTCGTCAAAGCAAACCTCAGGCCTACCAGCACGCGCTGACGCTGGCCAAGAGTCGCCTCGCGCTGGGGGACGATAGCGGGGTAGAGGACTCAGATTACAGTAAGACTGAGAATCGTAATGTTACTGTTCAGCACGTCCAACAGCAAAGGGAAGAAAAGAAAAGATGATTTAGTGCATCAAATACTGCCGTGTGTGTGTGTGTGTGTGTGTGTGTGTGTGTGTGTGTGTGTGTGTGTAGTCCCCATGGGCTCTAGTTGAGACCCTTTATCAGCTCAAACAACTGCAGCGAAACGCTTCTAATTTGCATGAAACTGGTGGTACAAGAGGACACGTCCCTGTGCATCTCTAATAAAGAGACAGTTTGTCCTGTGATAATAGCTGCGTCCCGGAATGAACCGCAATTATGGATAACCCATCTTTTCCTTTTGTGTCCTTCCCCCCCCCCCTCTTTCTTTGCTGTTTTGCATTTGCCACAACGTTTACAAGACAAAAGAAGCAAGCACGTTCCCTGCTCCCATGTGTCATCATTATTGAAATATTTTGGTCTCTTAATGTTTCAGATGGCAGGTTGCGTTCAAATACTGACGCTCGGGATCCACTGATAGTGAACAGACATTTACCTCCTTCTTACTGCATGTTATCTACGTCTCTTGCATTGTTGTCGTTGATCATTAGCATGGTCTTATGTAGTTCTCTTCACTCCCCCCTCAGGCAGCGAAGCTTCTTTGGGAAACAGTTTGAACACCAGTGAGGAGGAGCTTCACACAGCAGGCTTGACGCTGGCACCGAAAGGTACTACAGGCATCCATCAGCCTATCTCCATCCAGATAGCCCTAGCTCTTACAGCGATCACTATCACTTTCTGTCTGATCGCTATCACAGCCACACAAAAACCCTCCACATTAGGCTGGGAGCTCTTTTGTTTTTACACAACAAAGCCGCTGCCACTGTGACGTCTCCTGCAGGGCTTATTTGTGTTGTTTGTTAGTGGAGATGCTGAATCAGGTGTAAACAAATGCTGTATTTTGTTGCATGCAAGATACACAGACTCATGTTAAATCTCAATGGGGGAGAAAACAAAAGTGACCAGTAGGTGGGACCAGGCGATCCTGGTGGGATCTTTCATTCAGATTAACTTTGTCCTGCAGAAAAAGAGCTGGAAGTATTTTTCCAGCCCCAAAGAAGTTTGGTTTATATTAAATTCTGGGACTTCATTTTTTTTTCTGCCTCTGGTCCAAAGGAAATACCACTGAACTGAGCTGCATTTCTCCACAAAAATATTTCATTGCTGTCTTTTTTTCCTTTCTTTCCTACAGTTCTTCTAATTCATTTTCTTTCTGTCCTCTTTTTGCAGCCAAGCTGGGAGACACAAGGGAACTGGAGAGTTTTATTGACATGTTGGATCGGGAACTTGCTGGTGCGTTGTTGTTTCTTTTCTTTTTTTTAAAAAGAAAATTACACCCTCTATCACTCAATCTTCACTTTATTCCTCTTGCACTTAAGCAGACATGTCAGACATGTCAGCCGGCTGCAGTTCGTAACGGTGACAGTGTGTGCTTGTTACACATTGAAAAACGCAGCCACCTTGTTTCTAGCCTGTAACCCCCCCCCCTTATCTCTGAGCACCTCTTGTTCATAAATACCACGTCTGGGGACTCAGGTGGACTATCTACATGGCCTTTCGTAATAATAGCATACTCCATGATCCTGCTATCAGCACAGAGAACTGGTGTTTCAGACCTATGACCACACACACACACACACACACACGCCACACATCCACCGCTATCTTGACACACAGAGAATTAATATTACAAATTAATCGTTACCCCGCTGTATCTTCTCAAGGTTCACCTCATGTTTGTGCCAATATGCTTTTCCTTTTCCTATTGTGGCGCCTGAGCTTTCAGTGTTCACTCTGTGTGTGTGTGTGTGTGTGTGTGTGTGTGTGTGTGTGTCTCTCTCACTCTCTTGCAGACATGTGAAAAGAGAAATGAAGCGAGCCACGTAGACAGGAGGGGGGGGGACAAACAGTCCGGGGGCTACTGCTGAGCAGACAGGCAGATCTACACCAGGACAGATCTGAGGAAGGAAATGCTCCCCTGGCTGCTCCAGGAGAAAAGGTTAACATCCGAAATTAAAAGGGCATTCCATCCAAAAGAAGAGAGAGAAAAGAAGAGAAAATATGCAAGAACACTTTCAGACTCCGGACAAAGCTGTGTCCAGTCGACCAGACAACACCCCTGCAGCATCAGTTCCACGATGTGAGACGTATTCTAGACCGGTCCGCCTGTGATTGTGTGTGTTTGAAAATGCTACCCAGAGTATAAGACAATGTTAATTCCACATTTGAAAACTCCCTTAAATATTCCATCAGGTAAGAACCCGGAATGTTCATTGTCATATTTTTTAAAGGAGGCTGATTTTTGTCCAAATCATGTCTACAGATGGCACTTTAGTGGAATTTCCTAGATGTGCAGATATGCTGTGTAATATCAAATTTCATATATATGCTGACGTATTATTTGTACAGTTACTGTTAATATTGTTTTTTTTAATGAAGCTTTATACTGTACAGGTGAATACAGATTTAAATAAAACCAAACTTTGGATGTATTTGGAATTTTATCCCTTACATAAAGCTAAAACTAAAAATCCAGATGATATGAAAAAAATGCTTTTTCAAAATCTCTTTAGTTCAGATCCTTAGTCCCATAGTTAACAATACATGCCTGAAAATGACACTTTCTGTTATTTCATATGACATTCCAATTGTTTTTTCTTTAAGAAGCATGAACCAATCAATTACAGCCACCTTGACATCAACCTGTGAATTAATTTGTAAATTTTAGCACCATGTATATGCCTATAAGGGAGCTTAATTAGCTAGCTAGCACAAATTGCACAGAAATGTTAGCTAGTTCACTTTGGCGGTTCCCGGTCAAACCCTGTTTTCCCTCCCCATAGTACAGTGGTTACAGGCCTGCTGACATCCATCCATCCTTAAGGGTTGCAGGGGGTGGGGGTGGGGGGCTGGAGCCTATCCCAGCAGCCTTCAGGTGAGAGGCGGGGTTCACCCTGGACAGGTCACCAGTCCATCACAGGACCAACACATAGAGACAGACAACCATTCACACTCACAGTCACACCTACGGTCAATTTAGAGTATCAATCAGCCTCGTCCCCTCTTGATGTCTTTGGACTGTGGGAGGAAGCTGGAGTACCAGAGAGAACCCACACAGGAACAGGGAGAACATGGAGACTCACACAGAAAGATCCTGTGTTGGAGCCAGGACTCAAACCCGGAACCTTCTTGCTGTGAGGCGACAGTGCTGACCACTGCACCACCGTGCTGCCAGGAGTTTATTCATGTTGTGGAAAGTCTCATGTCCACATGATGAGCAAGACAATTGTATTATTTTCTCACAGGGGACTGCTTTAGCAACTACATGAACATGATTTCTTCATCTCTCTCTCCCTCACTGACACTATCCTGTCTGTATATTAAGTGGCATAGGAATGAGTACTACTACTGCATAACATCCATCCATCCATCCATCCATTTTCTATACCGCTTATCTGTTCATAGTTGCAGAGGGCTGGAGCCTATCCCAGCTGACATCGGGTGAGAGGCGGGGTTCACCCTGGATGGGTCACCAGTCCATCGCAGGGCCAACAGGAGCAATTAGGGGTTCAGTATCTTGCTAAAGGACACTTCAGCATGGTTACCAGGGGAAGTGAGGATCAAACCAGCACCCTTTAGTTGCTAGACGGCCCCTCTATGGCTGAGCCATGCCGCCCATAACTGCACAACATACCCCAGTAAAAACTACACTTTTGCTCAGTGGTAAAGACTGTCTTACAAAACAAAAGTATCATTAACTTTTGCTAATTTTTGACAGTAATACATTGGTTTATTGTTGAGGAAACCCATGGTGTCCCCCAGGCTTTCAACAACACGTCATTTCTGAATTCCACTGTATACCATCAGGGCCTCACCTAACATTTTGTTATGAAACACTCTGGATATGCCCACTTTTCCGATCAAATTACTTCCAGCACTATTTTCCTCCTTTCTATCCCCTGAAATATGTCACAGTATAGCAGTGAGATGCCCTCAGAGTGCCATTTCAGCGAGACTTTAACATGCTTTCACTTTAGATGAGAAACTGGCCTCGCGCGCTGTTGAAAGCCTTTTGGTTCTTGACAGTACTGGAAACAAATTCTCGTCAGTGTTCCCACACTTCACCTTCCCCTAAATTGCTAGTTTCAAACCACACATCTGAGCAACCCCTCACACCTTCATCTCTGTTTGTACTCTTGCTTCATGTATGTCTGCTCTGATTTTGCTTTGAGTTTCACGTCTGACACCAAATCAGGAAAGCCACAAATTTAGCTCAGACAGCATGCAAAGACAGCTTTGAAGGGGAAATGCGTCATCTGGGCTCTGAGAAACAATACTCATCTAGACTTTGTGCTGTAATTCTTTTGTGCGGGGAGGGGAGTGGGGCTTCGACTCTGCTCTGACTTCTTACCACAAATCCTTGCTTTGAACTGCAGGAAGGAAATTGTTCTGCTTTGTTTGAGTTAGCGGTTAAAAAAAAATAAAAGAGCATCTTAGCAGTCACCCAGTTGTGACTTTCCCCTGATAGTTATGTTTATATTTGGCTGTCATATAGTGAGCCTAGCGAGCGTTATCCTCACGCAGGTGTCTCCTCCTCGTTGTCAAAGCAACTCGGCTTAGAGAAAAAGAAGAGGCAAAGGTGAATGTTGGCGGTTGTAAAATGGGATTTTTCACTTGTGACTTTTCATTGAGTGACATCAATGGTATAATCCAGCTGAAGTGTGCAAGAAATTATTTTTACTCATCTGAAGATTTGAGCTGGGGAACTACAGCTTACTGTAGTCTTCCTGAAATCCAGAGGCGTCAGGGACCAGCAGTTTAATGAGTTATCATTGTTTACTCCTTAGTAAAAGTCCTCTTACGGTGTGCTGAGGCCACCCGTCATCCGTTCCACTGGGCCTGCTGATGTATTACGATCGGACTGCTTGGGTGGACCTGCTATTTGACTTGATGTCAGCAGCAGAGGCCAAAGGAAGGAAGGCTGGACATTTAAGATACTGCTCCTTGTCTGTTTATGTCTTATTAAAAGACACTTTGTTCAGAGGGACTGGCTCTGCTCTGAACTCTGTCCAACTATTTAACCCCGGTGACCGAGACAGGGGCTGACTCGGCACTGAGAGAGAGAGAGAGAGAGAGAGAGAGAGAGAGAGAGAGAGAGAGAGAGAGAGAGAGAGAGACATGTGATCTAACAAAAAAGCTGCTCTCAGAGTTGTCTGAGATCTAGATATGTCCTTTAACTCATGCGTCAAATACATTTCAACTCATACTTTTTCCGCATCTTATGTAACATTACAGAAATCAGACACATCATGTGTCTAAAAGATGCAGGAAAACTAGTCCATGCCTTTGTTACTTCCAGGCTGGATTACTGCAATTCCTTATTATCAGGCTGCTCCACCAAGTCTCTAAAGACACCCTGGCTGATCCAGAATGCTGCTGCATGTGTGCTGACAAGAGAAAAGAGATCACATTTGTCCCATATTTGCTTCTTTGCATTGGTTTGCTGTAAAATCCTGAGTAAAATTTAAAATCCCTCTCCTCACCTACAAAGCCCATAATGGTCAAGCGCCATCTTATCTTAAATAGCTCACAGTACCTAGATTATCCTTCAGAACACTGCGCTCACACATTCAGGCTTACCTGTGGTTCCTGTAGTCATTAAAATTAGATTAGGAGGCGGAGCTTTGAGCTCTCAGGCTCCCCTCCTGAGGAACCACCTTCCTGTTCGACTTCAGGAGGCAGACACACTCTCCATGTTGAAGGCTTAAATCTTCCCTTTTGATAAAGCTTTTCTGAACAAAAGTAGCCAGTTTCAGGATGTAAATACCTTAAATATTTGCTCTGGTTTTCTCACTTTTGCAAATTTCTTACGTTTGCGAGCATTTCTTCTTCGATGAGGTAATCTGTTACACAATGGCAGCATATTCCTCAATAATCGATAATCTCATTCACTCTGCATTATGGAACTTGAATGGTGGTTACAAACCCCACTGAGAGGGAAACTTGACACTGATCACCTCTGTCTCTCAGGGACTTGCATTCTGTGATGAGAGCGCCCGCATTTTATAGTATTTCATTGATTTCATGTAAGTGCATTATTTGATGAAACATTTTCAACCACAAGTACCTAGAAAAAAAATGTACATCTTCAGCATTGCTTTTTTGTTTATTTTCATTGTAGTCTTTAGGTTTATCTTGCGCCCTCACACCATAACAACGCTGCTACAGGCTGCTGGCTGACGTGAGCCTCGTTCTCTCCAGCCGTACATATGCATGATTTCAACTCTGCATCGTCTCTTCCCCATGTAGTTTCGTTCTCTCTCCTCCCCTCCTGTCATTTTCTGCAGGTATTTCTGCCTCTGGAACTGTAGAGTCTCGATCTGACTACAGCCACCTACTGCTCCCATGACAATGCTCACTGCAATATTAATGAGTTTTGTTAATATTAGTACTATTTATTATTGTAATAATCTAGGTGGACCTTGCTTTGTACTATATCTTCTAAGTCATTTCGGTCAACCCTCGGCTAATTATGCTGTAGGACTTTTATTAGATTGCTCTTCAGTGGGATCTGATGTAATGTCATTTTCTCTTATGGGATCCCCCCGCCCCCCTCCTTTGTTGAGCCACTAATTACTATGAAGCTGGCATTTTGATTGGCAGTGCACAAAAGTAAGAGGTCAATATGTGTGCCAGTCGTCTTGTTTGGATAATAGACAGAGTAAATGATGAATGAATTGAGTTCATTAGCTAGTAAATTAAAATGAATTGGTGTTATGATGGGGCCACAGACTGTGGATGAGACGGTGAATGGTCTTGAGAGTTGAAGACATAATAAATATCATGTTGTGCCCCTTCCAGCCCTCACCTATAGACTCAGGCTTCCTGGTAATTAATGTCACATGGACTTAAAATCTGTACACACAATGCTGGTTTGTTTTAAGCAAGTTAAGTTAGCAACCTAATGAAGATGTAATTGAGTATAACAGAAGGGAGACACTTGTTATTATCAGACAATGAGTAAATGAAGCAGATACATGGCCTTCATAGCGAGGCCATCGTGGCCGAGATGAGAGCGGCATGCAGAGCACGCAGAGCTCTGTCATTTGCCTGATGAGCGACTGGAGCAACATCGCTCCCCCGAGAGCTCCTCAAATGGTCCACGCTAACAGGGCCCTCCCAAGGAATTAGCTGGCTCATCCCCACCCATCCACCCAACACACACACACACACACACACACACACACACACACACACACACACACACACACACACACACACACACACACACACACACACACACACACACACACATCCTTTTACTTATATCTTTGTGAGGACTTTCATTGACGTCATACATTCCCTAGCCCCTCACCCTAACCCTAACCATCTCAACTGACTGCCTGATTCTAACCTTGACCCTGAAACCAAGTCTTGACCTTCAAACGCCCCTGTGAAGATGTGAGGACCAGCTAAAATGTCCTCACTTTCCAAAAATGTCCTCACTCTGTCGGTTAAATACGTATCCTAGTCCTCAAAATGTAGCAAGTACAAGAACACACACACACACACACACACACACACACACACACACACACACACACACACACACCACACACACACACACACACACACACACACACACACACACAGGGGTACTTAAATTGACTTACATTCATTTCCTTGACTTTACCCCTACGCCCATAAAGACTAAATACAACCTCTCATGTTTTGTTGCTAAAACTGATGGAAACAATTAAAAAGTCCATGCAGAAAATTCTGATAGAATAGATTCACACAAAAATAAGCCAAACTCTACAGAATATGCGGCAGCTTGTAAATATTCAAAATTTGTGCAGTTTTGTCTCAAAAAGTTGTCAGTTTCACTGCAAAAAAATTGGAAAATGCAGCATTTTCCCTTGATATGGGAGTTGTCATTTTCTAGCCTTTTATCATCATAAGAATAAATAAGAATAAGAATACTTTATTAATCTCACACAGGGGAAATTTGAATAGTTTCAGCAGTTTCAGCATTTACAGAGGGAAGACGAAAGGATAACATGAATTGAAAGAAAGAAAATATTTATTAAATAAGAAACAAAAAAATAAAACAAATATTAACATCATGAGAAGAAATTTGATGTTTTTTTCCCCACCAAACCACAGTTGTTTGCACCATATATAACGTTTTGCAAGTTCCTGCAATTTTACAGAATAAAACAGAAAAAATACTGTTTTTAAGAAAAAAAAACCCTGTAAAACCAAGCATTTTTGATGGCGGCAATCACAAAAACACTCCTGAGGGGTC
Source organism: Aulostomus chinensis (assembly GCF_037954235.1). NCBI lineage: Eukaryota > Metazoa > Chordata > Actinopteri > Syngnathiformes > Aulostomidae > Aulostomus > Aulostomus chinensis. Next base: position 12,581,256 of record NC_141332.1, on the reverse strand, counting down.
TGATTAGAACTTCTTTAACTCTGTATTGAGTCTTTAGGACAGCCCTTCATACTGGAACAGTGACGTTCAAATGTTGTACCTGTAACATTACTGTACCATGAATACATGCATTGCTGGAAAGGCCCCGATTTTTTTTTCGTTAATCCAATAGCAGCGACCTACATTTCTTAATTGAAAACAAACATCCTCTTTTCTTAGGACATGATTACCCATCCGGTGAGACTATTGTTATTTTCATGTTATAAGGGAATTTTCTGTTGTACGTCTCTGAGGATCATCACAAAATGTACAATATGAAAGGGTTTGAAAGTGATGTTGAACCGTCTATGCTCAGAAATCTGCGGCTGTCAGGGTGAAACTCTGCCAAGTCTTATCACAGACTACCCGAACTAGAACCTGTCCAACCACTGACCCAAAAATGAGCTTTTTACCAATTAAGAACACAGCTTTTGGCCCCAATTGCACATGTCGTCCAGTTAATTTGTAACCCCCAACCCTATGACAAAGTCTAACAGCCATTTGATATTGTTGCAGGCCCCACTAAACACCTCAGACCATTTGTGGGGTCACGGTTTTCGTGACTCAGTATTGGATAACACATGCGTCACTCACACAGTGAACTCTCAGATCTGATCAGTTCTTCCATAAGTGAGGCTGTTCCCTGACCCCGGATCAAGGACTCACGACGCTGCTTTGTTTTTCTCTCAGAACTGACAAAAGACAGAACAAGGGGCTTGAACCGTTGGAGAACTTGGTGGTGCTGCACTGTGAAATCCCACGACTTCCCTTCAAAGTCTTATGAAATAAATACAGTATTTTTCAGTTATTCTGATATTGTGAAATGACATAAGCCGATCTCAAAAGCAGGGGTAATGACAGATAATCTTCAACCTATAACTCTTGCTGCTCTGCCGGTCGGCTGGCCTCCACCACCGTGGGTCAGAACTATCTCAACATGGATCGAGTGCTTATAAAATTGTAAGATATCCACGTTTGTCCTCTCCCGACTTTGGTGTTCCCGTGACATTTCCTTTAGCACCAGAGGTCACGTTTTCACTTACACAGTGACATATCCCAACTTTGATGGATTACCTCAAAATTCGATACAGACATTTGGGGTTCTCAGACAAAAATACCCAGTGACTGTCCTGATCCCTTGACTTTTCCTCTGTACTGCTGTGAAGTTTACGTTAGCGTAGCTGTGTGAAATATCACAACATTTTGAATGCATCGTTAAAGAAGTAGACCTTTTAGTCCCACTATGAAGTCATTCTAATTAGATAAATTCATTGGTTTATGTCAAATACTATAAAACTCAGCTGTACTTTTGGTCTCATTTGTGCGTTTTGACATTAAACCATGATGGTGACCTTAGTTGACATAAGACCTACTAAACACAAACCCTTTAGCATGGCTGTTGACTGCCAGATGCAACATCCTCACTTTATATGTTAATGAGCTCAGCCTAATCAGGAGTATTGGCCTGATTTCCTGCTGGGTTCACGATGATTGATGTAATCAATGGAATCAGAGAAATTAATAACTTCAAGTGATGTTTTGGATTTTAAAGGTGGAGCAATTCTGGAGAAAGATGTTTTCTGTCTGAACCAAACAAGCACACATCTCCTTTGTGTCCTCCTTCCAGGTCTGTCCCGCCTCACTTGGCTGCAGATCACCAAGGCATTGATGCTGAACTGAGTTCACTGGATAACAATTCTAAATGTGAGAGAAATCAGACAAACCAGAATCCTGAGCACCTGGGACAGGTTGCACTGATTGCTTTATTAAGCCCACTGCTCAGATGGTCTGAGTTTAGACCTGTTTTTAGAATGGACTTTATTGGGCAGTTTATAGCACAGATTTAGGATGAGGATGAAACATTTGTAGGGAAAGTTACAGCGGTGTAAACAGACCGGTCTCAGCTCGACTCCAGCCTGTGGCTCAGTGTATCAAGTTGCCAGAGATAAAGGAACAATGGCTTGTGTAGTGGTAGCAGTATAAACCGGCAGAATGTTGTCGACTGGTGCTTCACGCGTAGATGCGAGTTTCAACTCATCTTGTTGCAAATGTTTGGTCTAAACTGATCTTTGGAGATCAGTGGCGATATGAATGCCTATGAAACCGTGGCTACTGCTGGCAGTAATGTACACTATACTGTCTAATGCTATCCTGCTAATTTGTTGTAAATGACAGTAACTTGTGCAGTCTGTGTTTAGAAGTCAAGCCAAGTCAATAGTATTTGTATAGCGCCAAATCACAACAAAGGTTATGTCATGACACTTCACAAGCAGAGCAGGTCCGGCACCACACTCCCTTAATGAATTTACACCCAACAATTCTCCATCAGCAAGCACATCCTGCAACAGCGGCGACAAAACCTTCCATTTAACAGGCAGGAACGTCGAGCAGATCCAGGCTCAGTGGGGACGGCCTTCCGGTTGGGGGGAAAGAGAGCAGGAGGGTGGGGCAGAGACAAAGACAGGTAATGGAGGAAGACAGATATGCAGAAGGGAAGAAAGGAAGGTCTTTAGTCTGCTCTTAAATGTAGAGAAGGTGTCTGCCTCTGGGACTGGGAGACGGTTCCACAGGAGGGGAGCTTGATAGCTGAAGGCTCTGGCTCCCAGTCTACTTTTAGAGACTCTAGGAACCACCAGTGACCCTGCACCCTGGGGGCGAAGGGTTCTAGCTGGATAATAGGGGACTATGAGCTCTGTCAAATATGAAGAAGCCTGACTGTTGAGGACTTTGTGTGTTGGAAGAAGAATTTAGAATTTTATTCTAAATTTGGCCAGAAAAATGATGTAAGACATGAGAGGAAAGACTGAAGAACAGTTTTTAACCCCGCTGATGCAATCAGTTCCTGCAACAGGTGGCACATCTTTTACTAGTACCATAGCAAGTGTGACTGCAGCCTGTACTTAGTTTTGATGCTTATAAACCAAACTGTAAGTGTAGATTAGCCTACGTATCAATAAGGTGCTTGTTACTTCAACTATGATAGTAATATGTACTCCACTGTCACTGATATATGACGCTGTTCTTTACAAAAAAAAACGTCAGTGGACGACTAAAGGCAAATTTGCCTAAATTCAAAAAATAAACATCATGCCAAGCTGCCAGTGATGGTCCAGCCATGTTCATGGTTGGGGAGAAAAGGAAAATGAGAGAAGCCAACAAAAGTAGAGAACCGTGTAGGAGCAGGATTGTGGATGAGCAGACAGAAGACAGCCACATTGGCGCTGTCGCTTCACAGCAACATAAATGTGTGTGAATATTTGTGTTTTCATCTCTCTGAGCGTCAGCTGGGATTGGCCCTGGCCCCCCGTGACCCCACTTTCAGGATAAGTATCTAATGAGGTAAGGGTATTGGATTAGAAAGATCTGCACCTTTAAAAGTGAAATAGATCCACAATGCAATAGCCAACCCACCCAGGAGAGAAAAAAATCACTACATCCTTATTTTGAAGCTGTCAGTGCAATGGAAACAATTTAATGACTTATTTGGATTTCTGAGGCTCCCTTCACGTAGAGCCAATTTCCATCTGTGACATGTCATTTCCTGTTTTGTTCTCGGACTCTCCAGACTTCATTGTATGCAACAGGAAAACATTGAGGAGTTCACATCCAAAGAATGTGACTCATCCAGCCTGGGCTGGACTTCAAATGAGCTCTTACATCACTGCTGACTGGGGATTCCTTCATTCCTCTTTACACTTCCTCTTTGCACCAAAACTGGCCATTTACTTGAATTTACAACCGAAAGTCAAGCAAGCATGATGCAAAAAAAATAGTCCATGTACATATAAGTCCAGTCATGGAGTTTCAATCCACTATATTTTGTCTCAGCTCATATTTTCCTTTTTAGTTTTCAGGTTGTCCACATCCTTGGCTTCACAACTGTGGAATATTTTTGCTAGAAACATCCTCTGGGATTGAAGGATGAACTGAAATGATTTTTGCGGTTAAAGGTCCAAGTTCAAGTTGCCTTACATAAATACAATATCTCCAGAAAGCCTTGAGGGATGTTGCCAAAAATATGTTGAAGGGCAAGAGTCAAGGTCACTGTGACGGCTGTACATCGCAGGGGAATACAACCCTTCAACCTGATGTGGTATTTCTAGCTGTCCTGACTATTTGCAGGTTCAGTGGAGGGTAAAAGGAAAGAATATTTGAAACTGTCATTACGCCTCAGGTGGTAACATCTGAAAATGGTTCGAATTTTGTAATATTTTTAAGGACCAAAGGCAAATGAATCTGTATTTTCAGATGTTTCCCATCAGCAGAACTATTGTGTCTTTAAAAAGAAGTCATCCACATTTATTGAACTTTATGACTTTTAGTATTGACAGTATGTAGGTCGATTTAGGGCAAAAATAGACTTAACTTCAAAGGATGCCTCACAGAAAAAAAAGGGTACAGTTTTTTTTTTTTTTTTTTAGTGCAGTAAGCTCTGATATTGAAGTCAAACTCGCAGTGTATTTGATCTGCAAGATCTGTCAAAAGCGTGGCAGCCTGGATAAGCAGTAAAGATCAAATTGGTGCCACAAAAAGTCATTGTAATGTGAGCTAACTGATAAGATACTTTTCGGGAAGTCCTCTGGGAGTCCTCTGTACTGGAGCACAGTACAGGCCAGTGAGTTCAGACACCAAAGGTCCACTGATGCAACCTTCAGCCGCCACCAGCAATCCACATCTGAGAAAGGCATTAGTGGACTGCCATCTGACGGTAAACTCCAGCTGATGCAACGGAGAGATAGTGGCAGACCTGGCCTCAGCTGGAGAGTAGCGACTTAGCAGGAAGAGCTCCGGATCTGCAGGATAATGTTGTGAATGATTAGGAGAGTTAGAAGAAAGAATTACATAGCCTTACCATGAACCTTTCCCCCTTCCAGCCATCAGAACTGGAAGAACTAGCAGGAAAAATTAGCTGTCAAGCAGCATCTCATGGTGTGGGGGTTTTACAGGACAGGATACAGGATAGATAGTGTGTAGAGGTTTAAAATGTGCTTGTTTCCTGTTGTTGTTACTTCTCTCACACACACTGGAAGGCTTTAGTCTCAGCAGCCTTAGCAGCCGCTATCTCCAGGCCATCCATCTTACAGATCATTATGCAGTCGACAGGCAGCTTTAGGCCAGGGGCAGGTGGGACTGCTTGGAAGATGAACTATAGGGTGGACCTCCATAAAAACACACAAGCTTCTTTTACTGTTAAATAGTACATTACACTTGTTCCACATTGCACCAAAAGCTAGCATTTAATCATTGTTTCATCTGAAAATAATTAAAATGTCTCTCCCTTCCGAACAAGTATAGTCTGTGGAGCCACAGCTGGCTGCTTCTGCCTCCACACTCTTCCAAAAACCATTAAAAACACATAAAACAACTATACCTTTGGGTGATATTCCAGTTCGGTGCGAAGCAGCATTTTCTCTGATCAGTAGCTCCGTGTCGGGCAGATGTCACTGAGCATTCTGGGGGATGTGGCTTCTTGCTTTGCTAGTTTGATGAGCTTTGAGCAATAAACTCTCGCTTTCTGTGTTCATTGTAATTAAAGAATATGTCACCCGATGGCTCTCATTTGTCTCTGGGTTTTAAATGGTTTTTGAATGGTAATGAACTCAATGGCACAATATGCTGCAACACAGACAGTGCTCGTTAGCAGGATAAATTCATTGTTGGTCTTTTCTTTTTCTTTTTTTCTGTGGGATTTGTATGATTAAAAAAAAAGAACAAATATGCCAGAGCAGTGGGATGGAACAGAGGAACGTGTCCTCTAACACTATCATCAGCAGCAAATGTCTTTAGTTCACTGAAAATGGACGTCATGATCTGTATTCATGAGAACCACAATGAGATACAGAAAGAATTTTATTTTGATTACTCCAGTTGGCGTGGTTGTAAATACATTCTATGGTCATGAGCAGAAGAGTAACAGGGCATCTTTATCTGTACAATGAGATAACAGAGATGGATCATTATGTTTTTGGTGTGAGAGACCATTGGTTTAGTCTTGTAGCCAGACAATATCTGGGTTTGATGCCACCAGTACATGATGCTCCTTGTTCGTAAAACCTGGAAAATAAGCCAGTGATTCGTCAGTGTAGAAAAGACCTTTGATCAACAAGAATTTTTCAGCTGATTTGACTCTGATTCCCAGATATGCTCATTATTTGATTAGTCAGCATAGAAGTCAAGAAAATTAGACCGTAAATTATTAGAAATCAGCGAGTAGTCCAAAAAATAAGGGAAGAAAATGTCCGTGGGAGACAGTACTGCAACAGCTCCGGTTGCATTTTGTGTGAGGGAGGACGCGCACACACACACACACGTGCACACACACACACACACACATTGTATGAAAGAGAACGAGAACAAAGACAAATGAGACACAGGAAGAAAGAGATGAGGGGGAGAGGAAATGAAGGTAGCAACACTGTTCACAGCAGTAGAAATAAAATTAATAAATTAATATCTGCACTTATGTACTGCACACGTAGCAGTGAGAGAAAACACACACACACACACACACACACACACACACACACACACACACACACACAAACCTGCAGCTTTCTCCCAGTGGGTGGCACTGTGTAATTTGGCACATCCATTTCTAAGCTGGGTTTGTCTTCAGTGCTGCTGAGGCAGTCACAAACCCCATCGGGGTATTCCAGCCAGCCCTTGAATGTTGTCAGTTTCAAAACACACTCACTGAACTGCAAGCAAATCTGGACTGTAGAAGTGTATCTCTCAAAACTGTCCTATATTTCTGGGTGGGTGCATTTTTGTCGTTGGAATTGTAGACTAACTTCACTGATATTTCAGGTGGCTGATTCGAGAAGCGTTCTGACCCTATTTTCACTCTAGCTGCACCACCACCAGTGCAATTTCCATGTTCTTTCCCTTTGGTCCAGCCCTTAATTATACTCACCTGTCCGTGTGTCCCACCCAACACGTGTCCCAGAGGCCACAGGTCTACCCATGGCAGTACTCAGAGACACCTGCTTGCTTTCAGCAGCATATGAGAAAATTACATTGTGAAAAACAAGTCTCTCCCATGACATTTCTTCCCTTTGGTAGTTCTCGACACCACCACTTAATTTTAGCCTTGCGCTGGTGTATGGAAGCACGTGTGTAAGTGTGTGTAAGTGTGTGTGTGTGTGTGTGTGTGTGAGCCAATGATATTGACCCCCTACAGCAGCAGATGGGTCGGACCAGGGGACAGTCTAGACTAAGAGGGCAGCTGTTGCACCTTCTCTGGTACTTTTCAACCTGTTTGCTATGTAGTTAAAATGATTGATGGGGACCAAATTATCGAACCAATTTTGAGTGAGAATGACTGTCATCAAAAGAAAAAGTATCACCAGTATTTACATCAATCAGGGGCCCTTTTTTAATAGTTTTTCAACTCTGCATACACACTAGTTTTCAACTGTCCATGCAACTTCAAGAAAACAGTGTCTTTAATCCCCCCCCCCCGAAAAAGGGTTGAAATTCTTATCTTGTTTATCCAGAAGATTCAAATTTTTTTCCCTTCAGCTGAATGCAATATTCTTCCAGACAAATCAAAGAAAATAACACTGCTATGGTGGGCAGGCCATCAAGGGTACAGTTGTTCCGAATCATTACAATACGGCTGTTCTGCAGTTGCATTCAGTGCTTTTGCTGAAAACTGGAGCAATTCCAATAATTTTTGAGCATTTTGACCAAAAACTCATAGAAAAACAGGTCCCGGGTTGAAAAATACCAGGATTTTCCTTTGCAGAACTGGAATGGCCCACACTTTGCATCATAAAATAGTAAAAGTAAGGAATTTTTAAGGACAATTTTGCTCAATGTTGACACAGTCTTTACTCATTTTAGGCCCTTAAAGTTTCAGATCCGAATAAAAGCACAAGGATTATTATTATTATTATATGTTTTTGTATTATGCGACATGTCACTGCTTGTTCTGTCTCAGCGGCTGGTTAGAAGGTGAGCCCCATTTAAGGCAGGATGAGGGAAAAAAAATGGAAAAAGGATGACTCATGTGTTGATCAGTCCCCGAGCTGTTTCCCTGACATAACCCCATCTCTCTTTCTGCTACTGGTGGGCTGGGTGATGATCTGACTAGACTGTGATTGCATCTCGCATTGTAAAATATACATGAAAGATGAAAATGTTAGCACATGTACATGAAGCATCGAAGAATTACAAGACTGATGGAGGACAGTTGGTCAGCTTGTGTTGCCGCTGTAACATTAGAGGCAATCTCCCCTACGTCAAGATGGTTAATGAAAATTGTCAGTTTTAGTCACAGAATCAATAACTCCAGCTTCCTCCTTGAGAAAAACATATAATAGGATGCATTGTGAGTACATCAAGGCAATCTTTCCACAATCTCCCAATGCTGCAGCACTACTTTGCATGAATTACAGTAAAATCTAGAGTTATGCACGCAGGCCCCAAGCTGTTAGCCTGTTTCCCGAAGGTTTCAGAGAGAGAACGAGTAGAGCGAAGAGGAAGAGGGAGAGGGAGAGGGAGAGGGAGGTAGAGAAGAAATCCTGCGGGGGAGACTTACACTTGTTGAGAAAATCTTTCTTTCTTAACTCATTCAAAATGGAAATTACAAAAAAAGTCATAAAAGGGAGGAAAAGAACTTTGATCAAGAGAGGGAAAAAAAGTTTAGTGAAACTTTATATTCTTCATTTTTTACAGTTTTAATTTGGTACATGGCACAATCAGCATGTATGCATCTGGTATACATAAATAAATATTAAATATTTTATACATAAATATACATATAGAGCTTATACAAAGACACCTTCAGCGTTCTTGGCTTGGGATGTTTCAAATGGCAACAACTATACACAGAAAATTATTTGTGTTGGTCCTTTTGGGTTTGAAGATTTGCAAGTGGGGGAGATATCTCCATAGAAGCCCTATACATATATGTATGTATGCCCATATTTATATATATATTCAAAGAAATACAAGTGTGCACTGATGTAGGTTTATTCAGTGCAAACAGGCCACTGTCTGCGTTTGAAGAGAAACTCTTACAAAGTCAATGGAATCATGTCAGTTAGTTCAGTTGAATCTTAAGCTATTTTTTTCTCTTACACGTAAAATAATAGATTTATTTTTGTAATCTTTAAGCAAAATTAGACATATATAATTTTGAAAATAACAAAAGTGCTATTTCGCAAAGACAGACACCCAGAGACGCAGCAGAAACACTACTGGTGGTGAACTGAAATCAACAACATGAGAAAGTACTCAGCCCAACCCCCCGAAACCACATTATACAACCTACAAACCAACAAAAAAAACCAAACAAAAACAGGTGCGCGCGCACACACACACACACACACACACACGCACGCACACGCACGCACACACACACACACACACACACACACACACACACGCACACACCACGCTTGCTTTTGCAAGCTCAAAGAGTCTCTTCCTTTATCTCAGCCTCTTAACCCTGCTTGCACACAAGGAAAGAGAAGTCATTTTCACATGCACACAAACACACAGGTGCTCAAAGCAGCATGTGTACGTGCACACTTTGTGGAGATATTATCAGATAGCTTAACAGATAAATTGGCTGTAAAAGATGCACTTTTTTTTTTCTTAACAAAACAATCACAGTAACGTAGTATTTATCTCTGCCTTCTCATCTCCTAGCAGGAGCTGTCCCAGACAAATCATCTCTATACCAGCTAAAAAAAGATAACACCAGTTGTGTTGTGTTGGTACGCCAACAGAAAAAAAGAAAAAAAAAAAGAAGTTGCCCAAAATGGGTTTAAAATCTCTACATCTGCATTTCCTCTCAGTTCCCATCCTGGATTCAGTCTCTCATCTTTGAGTCTCATCGGCTTGTAACACTCTCCACTTGGAATAGTCTCAGGGAACAGAAATAATGACAAAAAAAGAACAAGCTTTGTAAGGCATTGAAACGTAAAACAAAAACAAAGAAGCAATTAAAAACATATCGCGAATATTGACATAGAGGCCATTGTTCTAGATGTGTCTCCCGCAGGAGGAAGGGATGGGAAATAAAAAGCACTTCTGTTTGTTTTTGTTATGAATTCAAGAAAAAAAGTGTTGATATCTCCTTAGTCTGCTTAAAAAGGCTTTTAAAATGATTATTTTAGAAAAAAACACAGCAGAAAGACCCCCTCCCTAATCAGGAGAAGGGAAGCAGTTTGATTTTGGCAGCTCTGCACAACTTGACATCCATAGAGAGCTCTCAGCAACTCTCCGCGTAGTAAAAGTCGAGTTAAATCTCTTCACGTTTTAATCCGACTCCTGCCCTTCCCTTCCCCTCCCCCTCAGAGCCCTCCCCCTCCCTGTGATATTTATAAAACACAATCCTCTCCTCCGTTTGTTCATCCCGCTGTGCCTACTCCTCCTCCTCCACCGCCACTGGCGCCCCCTCCTCCCCCTCCCTGCTGCCCATGGCCTCCTTAAAGCTATACGCGGGTGGTAGAGTGGGAGTGTGGCAGGCCGGTGGAGTTGAAGCCGGTTGTGAAGGTGTTGTACGGGTGCAGGTTCGGCATACCCACCAGGGAATTTGGGATCATGGTGATGGTGTTGGGGGTCATGAGGGGTATGTCGTCCGGAGAGCGCCGTAGAGTGAGTGTGTAGTCGGGCAGTGAGGCCAAGCGCAGTGCCCCCTCATTGTTGTTCCCTGCCTCGCACTCATGGTGCGTCTGGTTCATCTGCAGCGACATGATCTCCTCCTCAGGCGCGTGGTGGCCAATGTCGTTGGAGGTGGTCTGGCGCTGTGGGCTGGGTTGCCCATGGCCCGAGTCCTGCCGCCGCTTGTCCTTGCGGTAGTAGAGGGCTGCGAAAGCCAGTACATTGAGGAACAGCAGCGAGGCTCCCACCGCGATGGTGACGCTAAGCTCTGTGGAGTAGTCCCGTGGGTTCTCCACCACTAGAGGCCCTGTTTCCTCCTCCTCACTCCAAGAGTCTTTGTCCTCATTGTTGTAGGCCGGTGACATGGGAGGCCGCTTGGTGTTGAACGGCCAGGAAGTTTTACCATTGGGTCTCTTGGTGGACAGAGTGTTCTGAGTGGTCTCTGGCGGGGGCACTTTGGTGGTGGTGGAGGTGTAGTGGAACATGTCATGGAGGTTGTAGAGGTGGGGCACCAGGTGTTTCCAGAAGGCCACTTTGGTGGCTCGGTAGTGGTCCCGCACTCGTGGCTTGAGGCCGATATGCAGGTAGAGCTGGTCCTGAGGGTTGTACTTGGACCAGGCCACCTCCTCGAAACGGTTGGCCTTGGTGTGGATGAACTTTGTGTCTTGGGGAACAGGTTTGTTGGGATCCCTGCAGACAGAGAAGAGACACAAGTTAGTACATTTAATATTCATGAAAAAGGAAGCAAACCATAACCAATCCTGTACTTTAGCATGAGAGGGATTCATATTGATCCTGCTGATCAGGACTGATAGATCCAGTCTAGTACACATCAATCCTTTACAAGCTGCATCAGCTGGCACTGATTTCTTCCCACTTACTCATTTAACTCCCAAACCTTGTACAAATTGCACGGCAAGATCTCCATGCAGCATTTGTGCTGCCTCGTCTGTCTCTTCTCCCTCCCCAGATGTTGTTCTTAATTCAGTTCTGATGCAGTCCACCCACAAAAACCAGGGCAGAGGCTTTTAAAGTAAACACATATGAATAAGTCAGCAGGCTTTAGGGCTCGCGTCAGGAGGCATCTTGTTGTTGATAATCCAACACTGGTGGAGCCCCTTTGCTAATTGCTCAGGGAAAGCAGCACAGTGTGCATTGGCATCCAGTGCTCTGATGTAAAGTGGACCATATTAATCAAGACACTACGAGGGAAATGAAGAAAATTGTATGTGTGCGCGCGTGTGTCTGTATTTGTATGTGCGCATACACGTTTGGATTTTGCGTGTGAGACTAAAACTGAAAGACAAAAGAATGTTTAAAAGATAAATATATCTATCTATCTATCTGGATGCAGTACCTCGTTTCGTCTACAGAGTTCACTCTTCCACCTTTCAGTGTTTGACACCTCAGTTTCAACACTTGGCCAAGCATTTCAATTAGAGTGCAGCTATTGATTTATTGAACAAATTAACATGTAGCAATCTCTCATAATCATACCACTCATTGTTGCTGTACAGTGTCAGGAGTGCTTGCTGCTGTTTTTTGGTCCACTGATGGAAATGACTGAGCTCTTGATAGCATAAGAGCTGATTGTGGATCTTAAAACGATTTAGTTGGAAGGAAACAAGGATCTGCGTGGCATTTCTCTAAATGTCATGAAATATCCCTTTGTGGGTCCGATTGTGATGTCAGTGGCAAGCAAAGTTCAAATTTAGTTGGGGATTTAGGGATACGACGGCTGCAGTGTTTTTCTGGCACGGGCTGAAAACCTTCGAACACGGCCAAGAGAATTAAAAGCCATGCCAGAAGAATTCACCCTCCATCCGCTCTTCTGTTCGTTTCTCTGCTGTCAATTTTTCTTTTTCAGGTCAGTGCTTCTGGGAGAGGTGAGAGAGAGCGAGAGAGAGAGAGAGAGAGAGAGCGAGAGAGAGAAAGAGAGAGAGAGAGAGAGAGAGAGAGAGAGAGAGAGGGTGAGGTAAAGCAAATTGAGATGGCTGAAGCTGAATCCCTGGACCTGGGCCGGTGTCAGCAGAGCAGCCTGTAAATAACCACTTTTATTAGGCCCGTAATGATCCCCAATGAATATTGACAGCCAGACTATGATGACTTTGTAGCCGAATATCAGTAATTAAGTTTCAAAGGAGCGGCTGGTGGAGGTAAGGTCATATTGATCTCCCTGTGCACAACATGCCAGAGAACAGGACGTCAATGGAGCAGCCTGAGACGTGGTTGTCTGCAGCCTGCGTGCTTCTCTCAGCAGCGTTGTGTTTGTACCATCACTCGCGCGCGCGTGCGCACACACACACACACACACACACACACACACACACACACACACACACACACAAGCAAATCTTCTTTCTCTTGTCCTCTCACGCATGTATATACACGCACATGACAACAGCGACGAAGGGCACAACAATCTCACTTAATGGGAATTCCGGGTATTTCCATAACACCGCAAATGCTCTCATCTCATGAGGGTCAATTTCCCAAAATGTGATATAAAAAAAAAAAATAATAGAAGAAAATACTTGGATAAATCTCGCACAAAAACAAGTGCAGAGTGCAAGAGAGCAGCAGTGCAGAGGAGTTTGGATTTTTTTGAGTTTAGAGAAGCTCTGCTAGCTGGCTGATTCACTTCAAGTGAAGATGAATAATTGAGGGAACACAAAGAAATCAATGTGGCATCTATAGTTAATTTGACTTTAGAAAACAACTGGGTGCTTTATCAAATTACACACACGTATGCTTGGGTAATTTTTGCAAAGTCAATAGTAAACAGACTATATTCCTTTGAACAGTTTCTAGGGCTGCAGCTCAACTTTGGACTGGATGCTGGCTTTGAAGTTCGACCCTGGCTGACATGATCTGAGGATCTGCAGGTTATTCCTCCACTGAGTATCGCGGTCTACGCCGATATAAGGTCCACTCATGCCTGAGTGCGCGTCTGCTGAGTTTTCCCTCTCAACATAATATAGTGCCGTGACTGCTGTTAAGATTGTCTCAGCAGATGGCAACCTGCGTGAACTTTGTATAAAACATGTAAATGAAGGAAAAAAAAGTTCAATAACATGCGAAACATACTAAATAAACTCAAAAGTATTCTGCATGCAGAAGGGCAGTGTTGAAAGTCTTCTGTTATGACAAGCAGGATTTTAATTTTGGATGGGTCAAACTTATATTCGCTGAGCCTTTTAATTACACAAGTTAATACTGTTTGCCTTCTTTTGACGGTTTCTGCAGAAATGACTGATATCTTGCCCACAAGTGAGTCCGCTTGATTATGAAGCTTTTGAATGTTTTTTTTTGTAATATTTTCATAGCAAAGATTATTTACCCACATTTTCATTACAAGTGAGCGGCAAGGGTATGTCACTCAAACGGTGCAGAAATGAACCTAGAATTAATCTGTCAGGTTGATTTTTTTTTTTTTTTTTTTAACTGAGGACTGTTAAGACAATCACTCATTCAGACATTAATTTACTATCTTGTTTGGATGGGCTGGCTTGATTATTGAATTAGTTGAAATTGATGTCAATTGATGTGCTGGAACACAGACAACTCGGTGCTCCCAGGACAGTTATACAAGGTCCATACAGCAGTTAAAAAATACAGTTCATGCACCTTTCAAGCACTGTCATGATACCTTAACAAAAACTGGGCAGGCTCTCATATGATGGTGATGGAGACATGAGTGGTGACTAACATTTTAGAAGCCTGCTACACTCCTTAATTTAGCAGATAATTACCAGAGAGTGTTTTAGTCTGTCGACCAAAGCGGAACAACCTCATGTCAACATGTCTACTGTGATTGGTCCTGACTTTGTAGAGTGATCCATGTTGTCTTTGCCTTATTTCTTTTGGCTTCTTTTGACTATTTTACTGTCATAGTTCAGCATCACACACTATATTTATACTTGGTGCACGGCTGGCGAGAACAGCAGCACAGATCTTCATCGTATCGCACAAACATAATGTTTTATTTACTATGTAAGAGTAAAATGTAGAGAATTGCATCTAAAGTGTAGTGAAGTATAAAGTTGCTTTAAATGGAAACATCCCAGCTCAGGGTACATGATTAAATGTTCTTATGCCAACACCGGATGTTTGTTAACTGAGAAATCTCATCATATTTCACTCTGAGGACAAAATAACTTCCAAATATTTAAATTAATTCAAAAATCTGTTTGAATTGGTCTACCTGATGTCTTAATCTCTGTATGGAGAGTTTACATTTGTCGGGGCTTTTATGACTTTGTGGTTAAACAATAATGTTAATAATGATGACTAGGAATTCAGTCAAATACAGAAAATGGACTTCCTCTCCCTTGAAAGAGAACTTGACCAAAAGAAACCAACAACCTACTGAGTTAACAGAAGTCACGATGGAAAAGTGACAACTGAAGCTGAAATGAAGGACGTGAATCAGCCTGAACGGCCTCAAATCAAAGCTAACCTTGTGGTCATTGTATCATTTCAAATATTATAACAGTCTGCTGCTAAAAACACTGACTGCTGTCCAAACACTTGAGCTGGCTGTATTTGTTCAGGTCTATAGCAAACGCCCCGGTTATGATTTGTATAAACAGCCTTGGCATGTGATGTGATGTGGTGGTGTGGGTCTCTGGGAGCTGCGCTGCATTAGCTGATAGCCTGCCTCCTGTCAGACCTCCCACTTAATCCGGATGGTCATTGGCACTGTGGCTGGACTCCAGGCAGAGGACGGATTATTACACCCATAAAAGCAGGCGTTTTAATGGCTCCATCAGATTTCCTCTGATGTGTTCATATGGCTGTGCTACTATAAACCATCGCCTTCATCTCCTCCTCAACCCCCCCCCCCCCCATCTGTGACCTGCTGACCCATGCTAACCTTGGCTAGCCATGCGTGTTTAAGTGCTCCCGTGTGTTTGTATCTGTGATTGACTGGGAGTTTGAATCTGTGTGTGTAAGTGTGTGTGTGTGTGTGTGTGTGTGTGTGTGTGCGCGCGCGCTTTTTTTTTCCTCATGCCTGTCAACTTGTGTACCTGAGTGTGCATTTGTATTTGATGCCAGTGTAATGACCTCTGGGGCTACACACTTGAGAGCATCACACATCACGAAGGTGAACATGTTGTGTATTCAAGATCCTCTCCAACCTGAGATGAGGAACACTTCCTTTAAGTGTTCAACAGCGCTTCTATAAGGCACTGCCGCCGATCACAGACACAACTCCCTGTTCTACCTACACATGTGGCGGTTCAGGGCCTGAGCGCATTACTTATTCCAAGCTCTTACTGCAAGCACTGATGTAAAAGGTAGATAAGGGGAAAGAATGAATATCATTTTCTTTCTTTTTTTCATTTCCCATGTACCTCCTTCCCCTTTTCATCCTGATGTAATTTGAAGCGCTTGAATGATCATAGACCTAGCCATCACCAAATCTGAAAAGACACGTTTAGGTGCCCTTAGGCAGAAGACAAGAATCTATTTTCACTACACTCAACATCTCTGAGTCCTGAGCTGAGCGTCGCCCCTCAATATAAAACAAGGGACACGCATTCATTTAGCGACGCTGATGCTCGCTTTGCTAAACTGCTAAAATATGCAAAGTTGAGGCTTGTTTTTTTTCCTTTCTTAAATTATTGTCGTGTATCAAATTCACCCCCTGCAGTTGTTTATCTACTTACCAGGTAACACAAAGTAAGTGCAAAATTATAATTTTCACTCTGACAGTAAGGTTTCCAACACCTTTGCTGTGCGAATTTATCAAAAAAACACATTCAAATCAATTGTGTTTGTGGATGCCTTGGTGCAGCGTAGGGAGGCAACGCCAACGCTGCGTGGGCAAATGATCAGGCTGTGCTCTTTTACCCTTCCTGTGGTTGCATGCTGGGACAGAGGGCTGACGGATGCGTGCTTTATATTTAATGGAAGCCTTCGGTTCAGCAGGCTAAGTGATGCAGGGCAGTGACTTTGGGGTTGTGCAGAAGTGTTGGAGGACACAGCTTTGGATCGCTCCCTCTCATGGATGTTACTGATTTATTTGATTAGATCAGTGACAGCGAATGCATTCCCTTCACTGTCTTTCAACTCCAAATTTCACAGTTATATTTTTTTGGGGGGTATTTATCAACCTTTTTAATCTGACATGCAGATCTCCTCCTTCTTCCTCTCATTACATTCAGCCCACAGCATGCACATGGATCAATGGCATCCAGGCCCCTTAACAAGCCACACCACTTCCTTACCTTCTCTAATGCAAATCAGGATATTGGCTACAAATCTCCTATCAAGTGAGTGCCAATTTAATGGAGTAGGTATGTGGCTGTGCTGCTACACAATACCGAGCATTCATAAGACTCCTGCTACAGGTTGATTCCTAACGAAGGAAGCTCAACGGGACAGGAGAAGGGTGGGGGGATAATCCGGAGAAAGGACAAGGAGGAGGAGGGGTATGAGTGATGTAACTAGACAGCTGGGGTAAAAAGAGCGCCGAAGCAGTGCATGAACGAGGTCCGAAACAGTTGATGTATATGTGCCGATAACCCTAGCAAGGGTTGTAAATCAAAGCTGGCTGTTAAACTGCAGTATGGACAGCTTGCGGTTACTTCTATCTACATTTGTTTGGCCGGCAGCAGTTGTCGCTAAAGACAAAGCAATCGATACTGCATATTTTAGCTCATGTTGTGAATGTAATACATGAGAAGACTATCTTTTTTGTTGTTGTTGTTGTTGCACAGAATAAAGGGTGAGAGGAAGATGGAGGAGCAGTGAAGGAGAAGGGGGGGGGGTCTACACAGGATAGTTCTCTGCAGTCCAGCTGCACATCGTGCACAGACAGACGATGTATATTTATAGCTCTAATGATACGTAATGATTGATCGGTTGTCTGCTCTTCATCACTCTGTTGTCTTCTGAAGTTTTTGTGCGTAGACTGTGTGTGCATTATGAGGCAAAAACTTGAGGCAAAAAACTTTTTCAGAGAAGAAGTTGTTGTGACAATAAAGACCAGGCCAATTTTGCTTGTCAATAGTAAAACAAATGTTGCAGCCAGAAAAATAACTGAGCTGAGTAAATCCCCAGCTTCTGAAACATCTCTGACTCTCAGGGAAGAACAGCCTCCTAGTGTAAACACACACTCACACAATCACACACAAGTGCACACACACATCCACTGAGAAGATTTGACAGCGTGCTCTCTCTGTATGCTTTTATGCTTCGCTGACACTGATGGAGGTAAAAAAAAAAGAAAAAAAGTGCACGAGTGGGGATTTGCCCTGTAAAGATGACACATGAGAGCCGGGGACAGCGAGAGCTTTAGTGGGCGACGCTGCTATGATACGCACTGTTGACATGCAGCGCAAGTGTCTCAACATCGTGTCGCACATGTTTCGACAGGCGATGTAGAGATGAGGACAGGAAGTGCAATCTGGGTCAGTTCATTATGAACATCTGGAAGGGGAGCAAGAGCTGCTTTACAGATACGGGGAGGACGGCTGTTGGACAGGCCACGGAGTCAAAGAGAATTCAGCTGGGTCTTAATTAAAAGGATGTTCTCTGGAGCCAGATTGGGTCGGTGCTGGTGAGAGATCTATATCCCCCTAGTGTAGTTTAAATGAGGATGAACTTAAGAATCTCTGGGAAATGTCTTACATGCTCCACCCCCCCACCCCTTTGTAAAAGAGTTGATGGTAGATTCCTGCACTTGGACTGGAAATAAAGTCTCCCTTCGGAGCAGCACAGTGAGTTTCTATTATCCTGGCATTTAGACTCTTTACCATCTGAGTGACTAATTGTGGTCTGCCTGTAATCCCCCTGTCTGCAGTTCCAACATGGCCACACACCATACGGAGGACACTAACAGTAACACATGGTGAGCACGGATATACACTCCTGCTGCTCTGCTGCTAATCCTCAATCAATCAGCAATGCACAAATCTACAGAAGTGATACCGGGTCAGTAGTAAAGTGCCATTTCTGGTTCAGACTCCTGCGTGAAGGCCGTATTACTAAATGTGCCGGCTGTCATCACCCATCAGACTTAATTTCACCGACATAGCAAGATCCACGTTTAGCCTCCACTGCTTCCTCAAGGCCTCAAACTCCCAGGAGGAATCGGGAGTGGAAATCATAGGTGGGGAGAGGTCCAAGAACTCGTTCCTCGTCTGTATGCAGGATTCACAGATTGTTGCAGATCAAAATATTACACCGAGACCGCGCCTCTCAAAGCCGAGCCTCTCCAAGATGTTTCCTACAGTAAATCCTTCCTGTGATCGATGTGGAAAGGCACCAGCTTCATTAGCACGCATGTCTTTTGAAACCACCCAAGCATTGTTAATTAACAGACTAAAGAATTCCAAAACAGGCAAAGCAGTGTTTGGAGTGAAAGCAGCTATGACAAAGCTGACAAATATCAATATAATACGATTTTGTTACATTGTTAGTACCAAGACTGATTTTGTTAATTTGCTGAATCACTTTTTTTTCCAGATGAAGTATTTAGTGTCAGAAATTTAAAAGGTAATTTATCTACACTGGTGATATCACACCACTCTTTGGCATTTCTTTTGCAACAATACATGTACAAAGGAACGAAAATATACATACAATAATTGTGCTCAAACAAACTACTAACAGAAACACCGGGCCTCATGCAGGAGTGTTGTTTTGTTTTTCTTATATTTGTTTTTCAAGACTTAAGATTATTCAGTGGTGGACAATAACATACATTTACTTGAGCTAAAGTATATTTTTTTGAGTATCTGTACTTTACTAATTAGTTTCTTTGGAAACTCAACAGTGGAAGAAACATACAGTTCTTTTACTTAAGCAAGAGAAATATATACCCAGATGTCACAGAACTCTGGTTAAAGTAAAATTTGAAGAAGTTTTTGATACTGAGTGTACGTAAGGATCAAAGTTAAAAGTAAAGAAGTCTACGGAAGTTCGAAAGTCAGCTGTTTATGTTTTCTTTTCTAAAGCTTTCACGTTCCTCACAGGAGAACAAACAATCACGGTCCTTCCACTGGGTTTGATTTAAGAACCATAATCTGCCATCCAGCTGTGTGAAACATGATACATCCACACGTGAAGCAACAAGCGTGAGGGATGTCCACTTGCTTACATGCGGATGGTAATCATGGTGTGATGCTGAAAAGGAGATTTCAGAAATGAAATTGATTCAATTCAATGGATACTCAAGGACTGCTCTTTTTTCCTTCGAAGATGTTACTCCACCACTGCTTATTTTATTCCTAACAAAGTCAGAATAAAATCCTCGAAATGACTCGAAGGAATATGTGCTGAAAGTCAAAATCTGGCGTTCAGAATGTTGATGCAATACATTCGGTCGTATATCGGACGCGTGCGCCAGCCTGGCAACACGTGATTACCATCAGAAAACTCCCCGATGAATCCATCCAGAGAAGGCAGACTTACAGGCTGAGAGCAAGCCAACAGCTCACTGGACAGGTGTGGTAGCTCAGACTAAAGATAGAAGGTAAGGTAAAGCAACAAAGGGGGACAACATGATTAGTTCAGTGAGTCAGCGTTGAGTTTCAAAGCCACGCGTGTCATCAGTGAGGGTGGCATGGCTCAGGGTTTAGAGTGGCCGTCTAGCAACCAAACGGTCGCTGGTTTGATCCTCACTTCGCCCGGTGGCCATGTCCAAGGATCCCTGAGCAAGATACTGAACCCCTAATTGCTCCTGATGGCTCTGTGATAGATTGGTGACCGAGCCAGGGTCAGCTGGGATAGGCTCCACCCCCCCCCCCCCCCGCCACCCTTAACAGACAAGTGGTGAAAGGAATGGATGGACAGACGGATGGTGTGTCGTCAGTTCTAGGGCCCTGTATTATCCAAACTTTCTTTTCAGGCATATTATAATAGTTTGCCCCCTGCTGTGTCTCGGCAGCCATCGGCCGTTTTGTGCAGAGATATCAACATCCTGCTGGGTCACAAGCCACAGCCGTAGTGATCACCTAGAATAAAAAACTCATGTTGAAAAGTAATAATGTAGTTTTATTACCAGTTTTTCTTATATAATATCACATATTTCGAGGTTGACTGAATTACATCAGGGAACAGATGGTGCTTTGATGTGCACATTAGTCTAGTAACACTATGTTGGCTGCTGATATGAAACTGTTTCAGATCAAAATTTTACACATAAAAGATGTGTATTCAATTTGTTGTATTTGCATTGTTAAACATGGGTTAGACGACTCAACTGTATTATGTGTTGATATGAGCTCGAGGACAAACAAAATTCTGCTTTTATCTAGTAAATATAACTTTCTATTTTGCGCCATTTTACATTTTTTTTTAATATTTAAAATAACTTTTTCTGACAGTACTTTTGCTTGACATATACAAAAAAATATGGGCCAATATTGAAATATATGAATCTGTTACACCCAAAAATATCCACTCCAAAAATCAAGCATAAATGAGAATCTATTTTTTTTTATTAGGGTCTTACTGAGCAATGCTATCTTACGAAAAATTCAAAATTTTGTTGTTAATCATTTAGAATTGTTTAATGAATACTTAATTGAATAATAATAAAAAGTCTCTTTCCTCACATCATTAATATTTAACACACATTTTTGTGTGTGTGTTTTGGCTGACAAAGACCAAACAGGAAGAACACAAGTACTGAAGAATGCAACAAAACGTCTTTATCTAAGATCGGATCCCTGCACATGTGACTCATGCATGAGGCCCAATATAAACTCATCCGTATCCACAACTTGCCACTTTGTATGTGTTGACACAAGATGGCTGCCAGGCAGAGGAGACAGCTGTTAAGTCCGAGCATCACTGATGGACCTCAGTGCTTTCCTTGAGGAGCCAAAACAACCTACATCCGTCCATCTGCACTTGTCTGCCATTAGCAGTTCAAGCATCCAGCAGAGGCGGTCGCCTGCAGCTGCAGCCTCTCAGACAGACAACTGGATGTAAACGCCACCTGATTGGACAGCAGATGATATAGAGGGAGATAAAAACGCAACAAGATTTCAGACTCAGGATTGGATCAATACAGCTCTGGTCACAGGGATCGTCAAATTAAATTTAAGTTGTTAGAAATGATTACTAGAACCTGTACAAAATACTCTGTGAAGGGAGGGGGTGAAATTGAGCATCATGGGGAACAGGAGTCACCCAGGGCACGAGTGATTGTCTGGGTCCAGGCTGAGAGAATCGATACGGCCGAGGGCAAGAGTTGGATGTGCCTCCCTGATAAGTCTCTGTGTCTTTTGGGCCTTGGTATAATAGAGCATAGATAGTATTTCCAGCCAAGCACACACGGGCACAGACACTGACATATACATAAAGACAGGCAGCCATGCACACACACTCAATCCAAACAGTCAGCCAAGCACGAATAGAAGAGCACACACTCTGGAGGAACATTTAATCTTCCTCAGATTCAATATGTCTCAGCTTTTAAGAATGAGACCCAGGAAGTCCAGGTAAAAAAACACCTAGGAGAAAAAAAGGCCTCTGTTGAAAAATGCCTTTTCTGTCTGGTGCTATCAATTGTAGAGCTTCTTTTTCCTGCAGCCTCTTTCATGTGGCACAGAAGTCTTTTTAATAGGATGGAGATAGGATTTCTCCCCATTTCTTTCTATTAATAACAAATCAAAGTTGGGATCGTGCGATCACGGCTTTTAACGACTTTGTGTTGTGTAACCAGTTTAATACACAAACGGGTGATTTGTGAAAATGTTTTATTTGGAAGTAATGTACACATGATACACTTTGTCTGATCTGAACTGGGATTAGGGATTGATACGGAGGACTGGTTTAAACTGGTGCTGGTTCTGGCAGCGAGAATTAACGTCTCCTTGGTAGGAATGAAACCAACCACTGTCGTTTAAAGTTCCCCACGAGTCGCCCATCCAAATGACTTCAAACTCAACACTTGCAGCAGTTGTCAAGAAACTCACAAATACACACACACACACACACACACTAAAAACATACATATAGATGGAGATTCCTTCCCTATTAGAAAGATTCAGAGGTGTGATGGGCTGAAGCACAATGGAGAGAGGCGTCTCTATAGGCGACAGCATTTCTGCATAACGAGGTCAACACTGTAGAATTAGTGGTTCAAAATGCTGTATATTAAAAGTATTTTTCAGAGTAAAATGGCAATGACACCATCATGACTGCACCTAGCATAGACGCTGACTCCATAGCAGACATTATTAACTGCACATAGGAAGGCAAAAGTTGAAACAATATAACATTTGGTACAAAGGTCAACATCAAGGAATATTCTGATCCAAACGATGTGCTATTTGTTTTATAAATGAGCAATTATTTCTACACTTTTTCCTGTACAAACCATGTGTGAGCTAGACAGACTCGTCTAAGTCGCATACACCCCCTACCTGATGAGGACGTCTAACAGAGTTCCATGATCGCATCTAAAGGATGGTCTTCCATCTCTAGACACACATTGAAGGCACTATGAAAGCACATACCTCTGGAAGGATATCTGACATCAACAGATGTTGATAACCATTCTGGTTATCAGATTTGATTTCAGATTAACTCTAAAATCAAACTGATTGTTGCTCAACCAAAGTTACATCCTCCTACCAAATTTCATCAAAATCCATCGTCAATTTTTTCATTTGTCTTGCAATCGTGTGACTGTATGACATCCTTGATCGAGTAGTAGGGAGAAGTAGGTGCCAGTAATCAAGTATTAGTGCATCCTTGAAAGCTCTGGAAGTAAAAGGTATGACTCACCCCGTCTTGGCGAAGTTGGTCCAGTAGGTCATCACCACAGCGCTGAGCATGACATCGTTCTTAGAGAAGTTACAGGGGAATAAGTCGGTGGGACCAATCATGGGAATTCCAAACACGTAGGGCACCTCATCTCCGTGAGCGGCGTCTGACCAGGCAGGCTTCATCAGACTCTGGCAGTGGTGGTAGAAGGCATAAAAGTAGGTGGGCGAGCCGTAGCGAGCGTGGAGATCCGCTGTTACCACAGAAGGCTCCACCCACTGGTGGTCAGTGAACAGAGCCACCAGCGTCTTGCGCCTGGTCTCAGGATTTTCCTTGTCAGCCCAGTCTGTGTACATGAACTTAATGGTCTCTCTTAGTGTGTCTTTGCCCTCTGGGTAACCGTACAGACTGTCAACAAAGTCTGACACTGAAAAATCAAAATCATTTCCAGAGACGCCATCCTCTGAATCCACCACGTTCTCCACAAACCGCAGCCCCTCCCCTTGGTTGACCCCCAGCATGATATCATAGTTGAGAAACTCGCCCTGCTCCATCAGGATCTCGGGGTCATCTGGGATCACATCACCATCGATTACGGGTCCAAAGGCCACGTGGTACCTGGCGGGCTGTATGTCCTGCTCCACCAGCTCCCTGGAGCTCTTCTTCCTCAGACAGTCCACCATGTCCAACGTGTCGAGGACATTACAGCCCACCTTCTCCGCCAGGAGACGCGTGTACTTGACCGGCTGATAGTTCACCGCCCAGCTTGAGAGTGCTGACCCGCTCTGAATGATGGCTCTGTGGAAGAGACCTGTGCAAGGACACAGGAGAAAGAGACAGGATCATGTTTGGTGTTTCTGGAGGATAATTCACTTACGCTGCACCATAGCTGTTAATTCTGTTGCTGTTGTGTTTAAAAGGTGACTGTACAGTTGATAAGAATAACAAAGGCCAGACAGAACAAGTCCTTGTTGCCACACAGAACAATAATGGAATCATGGCTGTGATAATGAATGTGCAGATGGCCTGGTCTTACGGACGGCTCACAGACAGGGGAGGAAATCAGCACTCTGTCCATCATCCTCTCTTCTTCCATCCATCTCTATATTCTCCCTCTGTAATAAGCTCTCTCTGTTTGTCAGGAGCAGATGCTCCCTGTATGGCTCTACGTGTCACAGGATGCATGAAAACCAAACCAAAATTCATTATCCTGCTTTGAACTGCAGACATTACTTCTGAACCATGTCCTTGCACCCTCCTTTAATGCACTTTTCACACTTGCTCAAACAATTACATTGACTCTTATTCATTTTTAACCTGACCCTGAATCTGACCCTAACCACTACTTCTCTCACCCTCAATTGACCTTCCAAACCAAGTCTTCACATTTCCATCTACTTGGTTTTTGTTCTCTAATGGCAAAGCCACTTTATTTATACAGCACCGCTGAGACGCAAGGCAACTCTTTGTGCTTCAGAGGAGCATAGAAATACAACCAAATTAAAACACTGAGAAGACATTAAAAGTGCATTAGAAGACAATAAAAGCATTAATACAAAGGAAACATTAAAATTACATTTTAAAGACAATAGGAACAAAATCAAGCACATGCATAGTTAAAGGGGAAAAAGAAGTTACTTATTTACTTTATTGGAAAGTGACAGTAAATAATAACATTTTGAGCACTGATTTAAATGATGGTGTCCTGAGGAAGTTGAGATTGAAGAGATTTATGTCCCAGTAAAAAAGCAAAGCAAAGCAAACCAAACCGCAATACCCTGAATCATCATTGTGCTGTGGTTAGATCACTCTAGGTGAGAGGAGCGGGTGGAGACTTTGTGGAGAACTTTACTGTTCTCCACACTTCGGCTCAATCCCAGACTGGCCCCCGTTCAGTCACCCTTCACCACGGGTGTCACTCCCAACACTGGCGGGTGCTCCATAAACTTGTAAATTGTTAACTGCGTAAACATTGCAGTTGTATTTTCAACAATTTAAAAAATATGACTACTATATACTAATGTAAACCTGATCATCTCCACTCCAACAAGGTCATAAGAAATAAAGAAAGAAGAAGGGAATAATTGTTATTCCCTCTGTGTAAGAAAAGAAATTCATCCCTTTCAAACTGTGACGCCACCACTGCCCTCATGCTCCCTTTCTTCTGTAACGCACATGCTACACAACAACCTCCTGGGGGGAGAGAGAGAGCTCAGAATCAACAGTTTCTGAAAAAACAAACATGGTGACTGTGGAGGCCATCCTGACAAAGAAACAACGCACTACATGGTACTGGTTGTATGTCCCTGTGCCTGAGAGGAAACACAGTACAGTACAATACATTGACAGATACGTGGCAAACTTGTACGACCTCTCCTCAAAAAAGTTACACCATATTTTTTTAATGTTTTCTTTTTGTCTGGTCTTATTGTCCTGTTTGTTTCCTGCCTGTAAGTGTTAAAGAAACAAACAGAAATTTGGACGCAACGAACAACTTATGGACAAAGGCTCCACGTCTAATGCTGTTGAAAACGAGCCTTAAGCAACGACAGAATGCAGACGTGCAATATTGTGATCATAGCGGCATTATTAAGGTACGCTGTAGAAACATATGCACTTTGAGCCCTCTATTCAAGTCCTACTGGAGTTTAAACTTGGCTGGAAACACAGTGTTTTGCATAATCAGCAAGCAACCATGTTTGCTTCATGAGAGAAGCTGTTTCTGATTCAGTTTTGGAGGGAAACACCAATGCAGGGATGAAGTCAGACCTTGTTCTTCAGTATGTAAACAGGAGTATAAATGGATTATTCCATAAGCAAATGTATAATCAAAATACTGTCTTTTTTTAGAACTCAAGAGTAGAGAGAGGGAGAGGGTGCACCTCCATTGACAGTGGAAAAAAGAAGCTATTTTTCATGTCTTTTATGCAATGTTAACCAGATCTGGCTTAAAATTTAATGTGATCCGTCTCTCCTTATGTTGCAGCCTCGACCAACTTTGGCAAAAGTCGAATTACCCTGCTAAGAGACAGAAAAAGAAACACAGGTGAAAGAGGACACCTTCATCTCTTGCTTGCAATGTACAGAAACCAACCCAAGCTGTTCTTCCACCCCCTATAATACAAATCTATAGAAGAGTTTATGTGTGTGGGTGAATGGTTGGGTGGGTGGGCTTCAAGGAGGGCGGAGGGGAAGAAAGAGCAAACAGATCTACAGTCTCATGGGATAGTCTCACAAATTAAATTACGTTTTCGTTGCAGTGCAGTATGGAAGGAAATCTAAAATGACTTTTCGGCACGAGGAACAGATCCCAAATAACAAACATCATTTCCTGGGAGATAATTGAATTGCAGCACCCTTTGAAGAATTTCTCCTTACATACAGTATAGCGAAGGTGACATGACATCCTCTCACATCATCACCGACTGACTGCAATCTCTGCCTTGACTTTACCAATCATCTGTCCTCCTGATAGGAATTCATTCCTGAGTGCTGTTTTACCACAGAAAAATCACAAGTTCCGGCCACTTGACCAAGCTACTTTATTCATGGCCTCATCACCATCATCATCAGCGCCGGAGACGAGAAATTCCACTGAAGTCGAGACGCTGAAAGATGAAAAGCGATGGCTTAAAGAAATGTCATTAGATGATTCCACATTAAAGCCACATAGAGGCATGCAGAATCTCTGTGTGCAGTATTTCAGCATCCGTGTGGGTGGCTGTGCTGTGGTCTTTGTGTTTATGAGGTAAACAGCAGACTTAAGTGCCAGATATATCACTTTGGTCGTCTTAATCAGAGGCAGCAGGGGGCTTATTTCTTCTTGGCGAAGATGAAGTGTTTATTTACAGGGTTATTTACATTTATTTGTTCACAAGTGGTTAGTGGAATTAGCATGTCTGTGTGAGTGAACTGTTAGATGGGGGTTTTTCATGACGAGTGCGCTTACGTGTAAAATGCCACAATTTGCGTGTTAGAAAGCTTATCTTTGTTGGCAATGAGTTTTTTTTCCAATTATATTCGGTGCGCAAGGTCGTGCATGTTTTTCTGTTTCTGCATCATGTGTCTGATTCTACGTGGATGGGACCATGTAGTTTTCTGTGGCGATGCCCTGACGCTGCCCTTCAAGCTGTGTCTCTGCAGGACGGTGGCCTGGGTTGAATCCCAGGGAGCGGAAGCAGATGTCGAGGGTTTCACACACTTGAAAGCATTAGAAGGGCAGCCATAAGATGAAATATGGCTGCTTGGAGGCTGAGAGAGGTGGGAGGGGGGGGGGGTGGGTGGCCAGGGGGGGCTTATCCTGCCATCCCCTCCCACTTTCCTCCTCTGCCCTCCCCTCCCCTCCTCAAACTCTTTAGTGGTATTGCCTCTGTTCACGTCTCCAGTCAGATTGTGCAAACAGAGCCAGTCACAGTGCAGGGAGTCTGTCCTGAATCCCAATGCTGCCAGCCATGCCACAGCCACTTTCTAGATGTCTTTGATCACAAGTTGCTGCAGGAAAATGTTTGCCAGCGGAGCAGTCCCTCTGATTGCCAAAGCTATTTGACAGACATACGTATATCAAATCTGTTTGCTGTAATTGAGGAGAGTGGCTCGAATGCAACAAGGCTTGCTCCCTGGGATGTGCCTGCCTTCAAACCCAAAGATGGCCATCTGCTGAGGAGGAAGGAGTCAGGTTACTAGATTTATCCTCAGTTTTGTTTGATGAAAGGAGAGCAAGAGCGACTTGAGCTTTAGTATTGTTTTTTTCGTGAATCATATAATTCCAGCACACAAGAGCTGTCACCAGAGCAATAAATATGTATTAGAGCTGCGTGTGATGAGCCCGGCTGTGGTAGGAAGCTCGCTGGGGAAGGTCAGAGAGAGAGGAGGGAAGAGCACAGGCTCTATCACCCACTGGGAGAATCCACTAATTATCCACACTGGGATGTGTGTGTGTGTGTGTGTGTGTGTGTGTGTGTGTGTGTGTGTGTGTGTGTGTGTGTGTGTGTATGAAGCTGTAATGACTTTGATAAGATGATTGATAAGACAGAAAGGGAACGAATAGACGGACAGGCATCATTACAACGGAGGTTAACCACCAGCGACACAGTCTTTACACCTACATGGCAAACAAGTCTCAAGTTCCTGAGCAATTTAACAAAAAGAGCACGATGCAACACCATCAACATGTGTGTCACATCCTTTGGAAAAGCAACAGATCACCCTATCATTATCTGCCTGTGTTTGACATGCGCCAACCCAACACCCAAACTGTGAGCAGATCCATCAAACCATAGCGTTACTGGCAGATTGAGGTCACACTGAATTATGACTGGCGCTCTGAGGTAATCACTCATTGGGCTACTGCTAAAATGCTGTCGCGTTGCTCTGCAGCCGCTCTATGCTGACCTCGACCGTACTGCCCCCTCACTAGACACCTGTAAAATAGCCAAGCGGTTCAAGCAGTGGATTGGGGGATTGGGGGATGGTCTCGTGGAGATAATTCACAACTGATAGGGAAAAAAATGAGTGACCTTGGGGAGTGGGACCACCCTATAGGTTAGAGACCCACAATCCAAACAAAAGAACATGTTTGAAGAACATGGATTAAATGCTGATTCCTGAATCGCTGGAGCGTGAGAGAGAGAGAGAGAGAGAGAGACAGAGAGAGAGAGAGAGACACAGAGAGAGAGAGAGAGACACAGAGAGAGAGAGAGAGAGAGAGAGTAACATGACATGGCAATGCTTTGGATCACTGCTGATTAATGTGGTGGCACGTATGGTCATGTGCGAGTGTTCAGGGCGCGTTAATGGACACGGATGTTCTGTTAGTGATGATGCCAGTAAGCACTAGAAAAGTACTTTGTAATCTGGAACAGCTGGCAAATATCACAGAAGCGTCAGCGGCAAGTTTTTATCAGATTTGGCCCCGAGATATATGTGACTGCATCATTAACAAGCCTCTCCCTCTCTCTCTCTCTCGCTCGCTTTCTCCAAAAAAAAATAAAATTACAAAAAAAAAGATGACCTTAAAAGTTTGACCAACTTTATAGGTCAGTGGTTCATTTTCATGCCAACGTTCCACACCACATTATTTTAGAGCTAATGGGGGTGAAATTATGTAAAGCAGCAAAATCTTATCAGAATTCCTCTCAAACACATAAAAGCCATCACAAGAGAGAAATAACGTGGCCACAGGGACACGTCTTTCTCACTCCTTCTTCTCCCCCACAACTCCTGCTAGATCTTGTACTTGCTTCTTCCTCGCCTTTAATCTTTCCTCTGCTCTGTTTTTCTGTCTCTCTCTATTGCGCTCTCTCCGTCTTCTGTTCTGAGGGCCCATGCTGAGTCTTTCCCTGGTGATTATTAGGCATAAGCCTGCGTTCAACTGAGCCTGAATCCTCCGAGCAATCTTACCTCCACCATCTCTTCACTGTAAGCAAATCTCCACAGACCCGTGGACTATGCAGAGCTGTTCTCTGTTGCAACGAGAAAAGAAAATAGTCTGTCGTCAAACTAGGGTAGCACTCAGTCTATTGCAGAACGCTCATCTTCTGTCAGCAATCCACAGTGTTATTATTTTAGCAAATGAAAAAGAAGGAACTCAAAGTATGCAATGACACGCCGCCACGGCTACATTTCACTCTTTGCTGACTCTTTCTTCTAGAAACCATCGCAACTGACAGGCTAATCACGATGAAGTGAACGCTAAAGGTTTTGTAGAAACTCTGAAGTGGCTGGAGGTGTTTGTGTCAATGCGACAATAACATGCACATAGCTGCTAAAGTTAGCTTGCTGCTTTACATTTAGAAATAAAATGTACATGTAAATACACCAACACATTACATACAAATTATGGAAGTGGAATATTCAGAACGGGTTCAAGTCCCGGCTCCAGCACAGGATCTTTCTGTCTCCATGTTCTCCCTGTTCCTGTGTGGGTTCTCTCTGGTACTCCAGCTTCCTCCCACAGTCCAAAGACATCAAGAGAGGACGAGGCTGATTGATACTCTAAATTGACCGTAGGTGTGACTGTGAGTGTGAATGGTTGTCTGTCTCTATGTGTTGGTCCTGTGATGGACTGGTGACCTGACAGGGTGAACCCCACCTCTCGCCCATTGATGCTGGGATAGGCTCCAGCCCCCCCCCCCCCCCCCCCCCGCGACCCTTAATGTAGGAATAAGCGGAAGACAATGGATGAATGGATGGAACATTCAGAAGTCTTTCTTCCAATCTCAGTGTATATTTTTTTGCTTTTAAGCATCAATTAGGACCCCAAAATTGTGTATGCATTATATTCAATATAAATACATATATTGATAAGCTTTGTCATAATACATAACACTTTAATTAACAATGTAATGTATACCATTATTACAGAGCCTCAAGACATAAGTTGCTCAGACATACATTTATCTTGTGATTACAACAATTTCCCTCTCTCCCAATGGCCACCCTTGGGCTCCATGATTATTATGTATTATAAAATCAATAGTTTTTCAAACGGTTGTTCCTTTGACTACATCAGTTTATGTTGTGAAGATAAGCATTTTTTTTGTAGTCAGTGTAGGAATTCCAAGTGTAATTACTTTGACTTGCTGAGACAGACACACACACACACACACACACACACACACACACACACACACACACACAAACTAGTATGTGATTCAGGGGAATACTGAAACTTTTTTCCACTTCAAGCTCTGAATTAAGATAAATGAAGTGGTTTATTCCACCTGAATTATTAAAATCCAGCTGGGAGATGAATGCCTATCAAATCTGTCTAATTGTACATCCGCGGTCACTCTCCTAACACACAGGGTTAAAGCTGCCGTCTCCATGACTACAGCCTACAGTACCACAGGCTTCATCCACTTATAACACAAGTGCCTGTGGTCTGATCATGCATTAGTCCATGGATAATTTCACATTGGTCAGGCAGCCTGAAACAACACCTACATTGTTGCTTCTGCTCCATTACATTTATGTGCGACGTCAAACTTGTCAACTTCAAAATGATGCTGATGGAATCAGGAATGTGGCAAAGCCCCAGAGTCCTGAGACATGGAAGTGTCATTGAAAAAATTCCCTGAATCCCAGCTACAGGGAGATACTGTAAGTTATCTGAGTGTGTGTGCGTGAGTGTGTGTGTGTGTGTGTTTGTATGCGTGTGTGTGTGTGTGTACATGCGCGTGCGTGTGTGTGCATGCGAACAGTAATCCATGCTGTTATTTTTTGTAGTACTTGTTTGGTGAAACATAACAAATGAAACATGACATCCCACGGCTCAAATAGGTCTTTCAATTTACGATTTATTGAATGCGTGATTTGTTTCCTCGCTGTTTTATGGCTGAAAGTATTCTTGTTACCTGGCTTTACATGTTTCCTCTAAACTAGATTTATTCTGGGCTGATTTCATAAGCGATGATCCAACAGGGTAGCAGCTGAAGGGAAAAAAAAGCATAATCCCGCAAACGGACTGCTTTTGTTTTGCATGGATCAAAACACAAAAGTCCTAATACAGATAAAACTTATAATTCATCCGAGGAGTTGCAGGAGCAATATTTTAGTGAAGTGGTGTTTCAAACCGAGGGACTGCCCTGCTCGTGTTTCATCATGCCCATATAGAGGCTGCATCCGAGGGGCCAGTGGTTTTATCTATCTGTGTGAGACATGCTTCATGCCAGGTCTATATAATGTCTTTTGAAGCTGTTGGTCCTCAGCTCGAGCCTCTGTGGGGACTGCCTGCTTGCCTGCGGGCTGCAGCTTGGGCCAGATAAAGAGTTTGATCCATGAGGGTGGAAGGAGGGAATAAGAAAGGGAATGGAGAGACAGACAAGTGAGGCGAGAGGGAAAAAAGGATAGAAGAGAATAGGAGGTGAGAGGATACAAGAAGTGAAAGAGAGGAAATGGCAGGAAGCAAGAGAAAGAGAGAGAGGATAAAAATGACCCCACTGACAGATGCACCAGGGCTTCCAGGATCGATGTGCATCCGAGTCCGGTGAGTGTGGTATCTCCTACAAATCACGACGTGACACGCGACATTCACCGGTCAATACTGCACACTCCAGGCGTCATCATCGCACACATGCTGGCATCCCTCCGTCTGCATGCACAGAAACAGCAGGGCTGCTACACCTCCTTCAACTCATCAATCTGGCTGCTAATCACAGGCATGCACACGAAAGCTGAGATGAGGAGAAGGGTAATTGTCATCTAGAATTGTGACATGGGTGAGGTTTACTCCTCAGGGACATTTCAGACGCGTGGACATTGTCATTCCAAATAAAGGAGATTAAACAGAATTTTCAAATACTTCACTTTTTGGGGATGTAGTTTCCAATATGCAAAGTAATGCTGCTAGTTATTTAAAAATCCTACGTGATCCAGTTATAATGCCCACACCAGCATAATTGGACCCACTCACTTACCACTGACTACAAAGCATCTAAAGGTTAAGGGCAGCTTTTAAGTACTTTGCTGTAGTTGTCAGAAAAGCATGTGGCACTTTGTTTGATGGGTGAAACAACCACAGGTAGTGAAAGTGGGCTCTCTTTTCCTTTAGATGACATGAGGAAAAACAGTTTATACTCTAACTACAATGTGAAAAGTGAAGATAACAGTTCCAACCAAAGGAAGAAAAGTGGGCGGCATGGCTCAGAGGTTGGGTGGCCGTCTAGCAACTGAAGGGTTGCTGGTTCGATCCTCACTTCCCCTGGTGGCCATGTCCAAATATCCTTGAGCAAAATACTGAACCCCAAATTGCTCCTGATGGCCCTAAAATGTACTGGCGGTCTGTCCAGGGTGAACCCCGCCCCTCACCCAATGTCAGCTGGGATAGGCTCCAGCCCCCCCCCCCCCTTGACCCTTAACAGATAAGTGGTATAGAAAATGGATGAATGGAAAAGGAAGAAAATCAGATGGAACAATTTTGCATTATTATTGATGAATCTAATCTGTGAGAAAATGCCATTTATTCCATCCTATCTCTGGGTTTGCTTGCACGCGCACACACACACACACACACACACACACACACACACACACAGAATTGATTTCTGTCTGCCTTTCCTCTCCAAACCTCCCTGCCAAATCAAGAGAAACAGAGAGCCAGCAGAGAGACTTTTTTTTCCATTTGCACTCATGCATGTGTCACTAATGCTGCAGCCTCTGACAAACACCCAACGCTATCTCCATGTATTGCAAGCTCTCTTTATGCTGTGGCGGCATTCACCCTGCACACGCCACACTGCCGCAGTGTTTAGATTGACCTGATATCGCTTGTGTGCACAACAACCCGCGCTGCCAGTGAGCCTCGACTATGCATCAATGTGGAAATGGAACGAATAATGAGTTATTACAGGGTTATCTGTGTGTATCTCCATGTCATGACTGTGTAAGCGGCTCTGCTAATCTCATTAGATGAGACAAGTTGTTAAAGATGTTTTCTGATTTCCTCTCTTCTCCTACTGTGTCCACAAATAGATTTCAGATCAGTGTGCTGAGAGGAAATGATTAGTGCCCACAGTTCCCACAGACACAGTTTCTTATAAGGGAATGGGGGAAGTGGCTGCTGTGTAGGAACAGTGGGAATCATGTGTTTCTAAATATGTTTTCCACAACATTGGTATTGTATAGCAGCCACAAAGCCGGGTTCATTTATGTATGCAGCTGACATTGACAGCCAGGGATAAAAAAAAAGTGCACTCGCCTTCATGCAAGTAAAGCCCCATAAGTACATCAGATGTAAAATATGTCTAGCATGGGCGGGTCAAAGATATAAGTCACACACAAATATGGCAATTCAGCCATGAAATGTGGAAGGATGGGAAGCTTCTATTCTTGGCAACATCTTGCCTGTGACAGCCAGATGGGATGGCTGTAACTCATTTTTGGGCCAAGGAAAGCCACGGAGAGGGCGCAGTTGCATTTGTGACAGACAAATTATCGCAAGGGGTGTACATCCCCTGGGGGGAATCAGAGGGATTCAGAGCAAAGAAGGAAAGAAAGAATGACAGATTGAGAGAGAGGGAGAGAACGCGAGGGGGAGAGGGACCTAAGTGCTTGCAGAAACAAATTTTCTGCGAGCTGTAGGGGTACTGGAGGTGAAACCGAGATGGATACCAACATTGTGGCTAAAAGGAGGTGGTGGGTGGAAGCTTATTGCTTATCCTGGCCCTTTTCAGTCTTCCAATGCGGCAGATCACTAGCTTACAAGCCTTACAGTCAGATCTGCTTTAGAGAAGGATATGTCCCTGATTACATCTGATTGGAGCTTTCCTACAAAGGCAAACAATTTGCATGGTGTTCACACACACACACACACACACACACACACACACACACACACACACACACACACACACACACACACACAGCCTAAATATCAGCTGTATCCTCTCAACATCAAATGTTTCTTGAGGGAAGTTCAATCACGCTTACACAAAAAATATAGTATATGTATACCATATAATCCACCCACATAAAAGCTACCAGTGTGCATGTGCACACACTCAGGAAGCTCATTAGCCACCACACACTGAGCACCTAGTAGGCAATAACCTTTTTTCTCTGACCAAGAACATCAACAACTCTTTTACTCTAAACCACCATTAATGAACCAGAACCAGAGGAGATGCTAAAAAAACTCATATAGATGCACCGCTCTTCTTATTACTCCTCTTATTACGATGCTTTTTAGGGTCAGTGGTCACACCAGCAGCGGCGTCCAAGCTGATTAAGGATTCTAGCAGGCATGAAAGTGCCAGGCTGGGCTCGGGTTCCAGCAGTGTAAACATATTCTTAGCTGTGCCTATGTCACTCTGTGTGTTCCTCCCTTGCAGCGTCTGACACCACTGTTCTCTGCTCTGCCCATTGTGCCAGGAACCCTGCAGCCAGGAGCCACACAAGCTAATTCAAGGCGGCACACCATGCAGATGAAAATAGGATGGATGTGTGTTGTTCCTGACTCACTCACATTTGAAGATTGAGAGTCCTGGGATGGGACATGATCCCAGCATCTGACTGTGGAATTACCTGCTTCTGTTTGCGTATGCATTGACTGAGACTCTGTGTGTGTGTGTGTGTGTGTGTGTGTGTGTGTGTGTGTGTGTGTGTGTGTGTGTGTGTGTGTGTGTGTGTGAGCTGAGAAGTAGAGAGACAGCAGCACTGTCTGCCCTGGAGAGCGTTGGCTTCCCTGCCTCATGCTTCATACTGTAAACTCCTATTGAGTCAATTACAGTGGCAGACTCTTTAGCCACCATCGGCACTTACTGTAAGTGGACGTTGAGACAATTGGGTTATGACCTGTCCTGCTGTAAAAATGTCTTGGAAAAGTTCCATTGGCAGCTGAAGCTCCCTGAAAATCTAAAACAAATCAAGTCAGCTGGAAATCCCAACAATTAAGAGCTATTTATGTTGCAACTCAGCGTTCAGCCACTGAGCATTGATCTGCTGTGGATCTAATCAGAATCAATCCATTCAAATGTGGGTTTTTTTTATGTGTGTGTGTGTGTGTGTTTGTGTGATTAGGAAATACACAGAGTTGCTGAGATGTTGATTTTAGTAATGGAGATGAAAATGTGTCGACTATAGTCTTCATCAATCTGAGATCTTTCATTTCTGCTTCCATTTGAACAAAAGCCTGTTGACACATTTAAATAGAAAATATATCTGAGCCAAACCAAGTGACAGACATGCGGATGAACTAATCTATTCTCATCGTGTCATCGAGGGAGAGGGGAGGATGGGAAGAGGGGAGGATGGGAGGGAAAGAGGAAGGAAAAGAAAAGAGGAAGTGGGTGCTGCTGCTGCTATTGTCCTCTGAGAGTATTCAAGGCAGTGAAGGAAAATGGCACTCCGCATGCTAACTGTGACTTTGCATTCATTGTGAAGAAGACACCAGCATCTCAATGCTTGGAGTGACTCATGCAGCCGTTTCATCTCCAATATACTCTGTTCTTGAGCTGAAATCATTTCAGAGTGTGTTCATTGCCATAAGTCATCACTTTATAGAAGCAGATTTATTAATATGTTTTTTTGTCATCATGAACAATGTTTATTTTGTCTTGCTGTCGGAATTTTGGTAGTTTTGAGTCCATACAAGGTAGAAACAACAAGCAAGTGCAGGACTACGCAGCGGCGGTGGCTTTCGGAACAGTTTGCTCAAAGCATTTTCATTTAACTGTGTTTTGTGAAGCTCCGCCACCCCTCTGTAGGGTCATATTGCCTTATGATGCTCACCAACTGTGAGTAAATATAAGCTTGCGTATTAGATTTGGGGCCCGAGATAAAATCTAATTTCTGGGAGCTCAGAGAGAGAGAGAGAGAGAGAGAGAGAGAGAGAGAGAGAGAGAGAGAGAGAGATGGCTGGCTGATACAAATCCGCACATTCAAGGCCACATCTGGCAGGTCCTATCAAATATACATGAACCTGAGGAGATCTTGATATTGCTGCACCACCACTATTTCTTCAAAACACATCCCAGTAAGGTGTTTGACATTGACATTTATTTTGATATTTATCAACACAGATAAACATGCATGTTTTGTAGGGATGCACTGATAAATTGGTTGTGTTGGCCCATATTTGCGTTGTTAAATACTAACGGTCATCAGCAAATACGAAGGCATTTACAAACGGTCACTGTTTCTGTGCTGTTGTTCAAGGTGAGAGGTGAGTGTCACGTCAGAAATGTGCAGGATTGAATATGTATTTGTAGATGGCTCGATCCAGAGCTAAAAGATTTGGAATCGATACTTGGTATTGACCTAAATATCAGAAATACACAGATCACCAAAAATAATTAAAACCACCAGCAGGTTTCCCGTTGAAGGTAATACAAACATCCCACGGGACAGCCCCCTCCCATGGTGGCGTAGTGGTTAGCGCTGTCACCACAGAGCAAGAAGGTCCCAGGTTTGAGTCCTGGCTGTTTCTGTGCGGGTATACTCCAGGTCCTCTGGCTTCCCCCACTGTCAAACACATGTAGCTTAATTACTCCTGACCAAGGTGCTGGCAGAAGAGGTGGAGTTGGTCCCCGAGTACTAAACACAGCTGCTCACTGCTCCCAATTTTGCTGTACATGTGTAAAAATAAAGTCTCCTCCATGAGAATTATAATGTTCACTTTTTAACTTGAAGCTCTCTGGATGATTTCATTATCGAGCAGTCATTTTGAAGGTGTTGTTGAACTGCGCCAGGTTTGACTGACAGCTGTAACATGTGTGATTAATCCCATTCATTTGAATTAAGGGGACATAAGGATCCAAGAGTATTTTAGCAGCACCTCCAACTCCAGTCTCTAAAATGACAGTTCCGTAATTAAATCATCTCTCAGAGAGACTCAAGTTAAAAACAGAACGATATAATCCTCATGAAGGGTGGATTTATTGTGGGATGTTTGTATTATACTCAATTAGGAACCCTGTCAGCGGTTTTAATGTTTTGGCTGATCAGTTTATGTATAATCCAATCCATTAGCTCAAATCCCCACATACATGCTCAGTAAACTTTTAGTAACATGCTGCTTACGAGAGAAGGGTTACGGATAATACATGATAATCTTAGGAATGTAGGTAAGAATTAGGCATGATTTACTGTTCAGTTGTGTTACAGGGGAAAAATTACATATTGGCAGATACTCCAGACTTTGATATAAGACATGAAAAATTGGTATTGTGTCATTCATGCACGAAGCAGGAATAAATATCAATACAGACAAACGAATAAACCCAGAAGTATTAGCATTTATAATTCTAAACATGGGTATTGACCCAGAATTCCACATCTGCTCATTCCCAATCTTTGACATTAGCCTCTGTCTTGGTTCAAGTCTGAGCTCATGAGGGTAGCATTTAAGAATATAGTAATGAAGGCAATAATGCATGGAGATGAATGATGAGATGGGAGAGATAATTTGATTCAGCGGTGTAGCCAGCTGATACTGGATTGATAGTGTCACAAACTGCAATGGACATATCGTTAATATCTATCGCTCAGCCTGCATTTACAACATGTATACATATCATATTGAATTTCTGATGAAGCTAAAAGTGGAGTGACAGAGAACATCCCCATGTCCAACGCCGCGTCAACCTCCTTCCAGAGTGGCCAGCCTAATAATAAGGACCGTACCAGAACCCTTTTCAAAGCAGCACTCCAGCTGTTTTCAATTTTGACAGGACAGTGTATTTTTTACCTCCGGCCTTTTCTGTCAAGCTCTGAAAAGACTCAATGTGTGGTGTGGAACATTTCCTTCACCATACTCAACAACCAAAAATTGCATTGGCTGCTTACAGTGGAGCGCTGGTGCAGGGAGTCAAACGCAGAGTGACAGGTGGAGGACCCGGCACAAGGGCAGAAAGCTGTGAGCTGAGCTCTAGTGAGGAGCAGTATGTCCCCGCCTTGGCAGCCTCATTCACTATTTATTTGTGGATCTGTGTGTGTGTGCATGTGTGTGTGTGAGAGAGAGAGGGAGACAGAGAGAGAGACAGAGAGAGAGAGAGAGAGAGACAGCATGCCGCTCATGCTCAATTCTGTTGTTTTGTTTGTTTATGTTGTGTGGGTCATTGTGCATAAACACACACAAACACACACGCACACACAAACACACGCACACACAAACACACACACACACACACACATACACGTCTGAATTATGGTGAACTTTTTCATGCTGCACATGGTGCTGCCTGGCCAAGGTAAGAAAGGCGTTCAACAGTCGCCTTTCCGTCTCAGTGGTCCCTCACACTCCAAAGCATCAGTCTTTATCATTCCAACCAGGCTGCGGGGGAGTCAAAAATATCATGATGGTGTGAGAGCACATCGTTTTTGTCCTATTTTACTGCACATTTCTCAGCCTTCCACTGAGTCTTGTCAATCTGGTGTGTCTCACGCAGCCAGCAGGCACACAGCTGTAGCCACAGAAAATCCCTGGAGTGGAAGCATGTGTGTGGACTTGTACATGTACACATGGACTCTGTGTGTGTGTATTTGTTTGCATTTGTGCGAAGCTGAGCTGAGGTGAGTTGAGCACAGGGGGTGGGTGGTGGGGTGGGGTGGTGGGGATTTACACAGGCCAACCTTTAACAACAGTTAATCCCACAAGGCTGGACCTACTATAGCCAGACCTGCTTCTGTGTGTGTGTGTGTGTGTGTGTGTGTGTGTTAGAGAGAGATGTATTTAGAATGTGGAGTCTATGTTTAAGTGTTTGTGTGTGTTTGTGTGTTAGTATATGTGTGTGTGTGTGTGTGTGTGTGTGTGTGTGTGTGTGTGTGTGTGTGGTATCTATCAGTGATTTTCTCAGTGTCAAGCTAACACACGTTCAGCAGCCACTAATGTCAAAACACTTGACACATATCTCACCCACAGTTGGTCTCTCCCAGCACACACAGATTCAGAGTGGTATCAGGTACCCTGATGCCTTAATGGAACGTGAGTCATTGCCAGGTTCCATCATCACGTATAAACGCAGGTGTGGTCTGTCTCACACAGATTAGAAATGTATTCTTTTTTCAATGGATCTATCACAAGGTTATATTGCTGAGAAAAATCAATGAACATGAAAGTATTTTTCATCATGTTCTTGGTCTGACAAAGGGTATATGGATGGGAATTGACATTGAGTTTATTTATTTATTTTTACAAATGTAGGTGTTAAATCAGATAATTCAAGGATCTACAACTCATTTTAACAATAATACATGTTGCATATTTTTTTTCATGTTTTTATGATCTTGTGTTGCCACAGAAACAAATATAACCTTACCAGCATGTTATATAGTCCAGCTTTCCCACACCATTCTCACTGTTTTGCAGTGGGTACATATTGAAACATATTTCTTTTCCATAAAATGCAACATCATCTTGCGTTTGACTCGACATAAACATTTCTGACAGTCTCTCTTTCCCTTCTCTTGTCTGTGTGTTTGACGTGTGTGTTTCCCTCCTCCCTCCCTCCCTCCCTGTCTGTCTGGTTTACAAAAGAAGAGAAGTAGACGAGAGGAAACATACCCCCAGCTGCCCAGTGTTTCTATCATGACAAATTATTAGCTTCACCCAATACAGCTAATGCAATAAATCCTCCCTTGGTTTTTGCTTAATCTGTTGGTGTTGATATGAATTAGAGTTATAAACCTCTTAGTATCACCAAGAAAATTTGTGTACTGATTGTCTTAAAAATGGTGTAATGGAATTAAAGATATTAGAGGTCTCATATCCCGCCTTTCTACGGTGGATTCTTTAGCCACTTTTGCTCAGAGATTCTGCAACATCTCTCTAATCCAGCCATCCATCCATCTTCTCCCACTTATCTGGGGTCGGGTCACAGGGGCAGCAATCTAAGCGGAGACAACCTGACTTCCCTCTCCAGTGACTTCGTCCAGCTCCTCCTGGGGCATCCTGAGGCGTTCCCAGGCCAGCTGAGAGACATAGTCTCCCCAACATGTCCTGAGTCTTCCCCGAGGCCTCCTACCATTTTGACGGAGAGACCAAATCCCGCAGCCATCAAACCAGATCCCTTCAACACCCTGGCTGTGCCTAGAAATTCTGTCCATAAGTTTTGAACAGTGAGCCCATTAGAGGGGGGGACCAATCCTCTTCGGGCTATGCCCCATGGGTGCAGGCCTGGCCACCAGGTGATCCACGTCTGGGCGAGGGAAAACTCGGTCCAACTTTTGTTGATCGTCATCAGGCGTCAAGCTACTCTTTGTCTGGTCCCTTCCTTAGGACCAGTTTGTCTTGGGTGACCCCACCAGGGGCACAACAGCCCCCAACCACATAGCTCCTAGGATCATTGGGACACAAACTCCTCCACCATGTTAAGGTGGTAGCTCTAATCTAAGATCTAATATGCTTGTTTACACAAAAGCTAAAAACATTGGTGTAATTCCACGGCAGAAAGTGAATTTATACAACATTCCGTTTAAAAAAAAAGGAGGGGGTGCATTCAAAAGAGGCTAGACTGTCCTTAAACCACAGAAATTTTGCTGGATAGGCAGAAATGGCAGCAACAACAAACCCACAAGGGCAGAACTACGAAATCAAAAAACAGGAAGTGACAGCACAGAAGCATAAGTCCTGTCCACTATCAGTTTTTATGAAAAGACAGCGTATTTAGTACCTGGACAAATATTGAGGTACATCA
Source organism: Aulostomus chinensis (assembly GCF_037954235.1). Lineage (NCBI taxonomy): Eukaryota > Metazoa > Chordata > Actinopteri > Syngnathiformes > Aulostomidae > Aulostomus > Aulostomus chinensis. The sequence goes on along the minus strand of NC_141332.1, from coordinate 12,539,764 downwards.
CATTGAAGACAAAAAAATCCTACACAAATTCATTATTATTAAAATTGTGGATCCCTCAATACTCAAATAATATTTGTGCCAATAACATTTACAGTATTACTGCTTTGCCAAACTCTCAGATGTCAGATACTGCTCAAATGAGAACATTTGTCTGTGTATTGCAGAGACTTTGTGGATGTTGTTAAGTTTGGAGCACATCAGTTCTACCATGTATTGATTCCCTTGTGTTATGGTGCATTTTTCATGGGAAATGTAAACATCTGGTCTGTGCTACTTAAATGCAGCCCAGTTCCAATCAAACATCGACCACCCATCTTCAGCCAGGGATGTGTTTTAGATTGTGACACTACGAAATAGACCTTCTTTTGGCTCTGATATAACTGTTCCCATGAGCACAATTCAGATATTCACAGTGCCATCTCCGATGTCACAGCTTTCCATCCTGCGTGCCAGCTTCATCGGTTCTGACAGAGAAAAAGACTTGTGCTTTTGGTGGGTTCCTGACAAACTACAGCAGCACAATCTACAGTGTTTGAATAATTAAACGCTGAACTGACTGAGGTAAATTTGTTACACACACACACGCACGCGCACGCACACGCACACGCACACACACACACACACACACACACACACATTCCTGTCTTCTGGAGGAAGTATCATCTGTCTGCTGGGATTATGTAATCTTGTATGTTTCTGTAATTCTGCAGTATCACAGAGGCTGGCAACTGCCTCCATGCATCCCCTACGTGTCCCAGGATGCAGGGGTCAGAGTTCATGATGGCTTGGATGGATGATTGATCCACATGAGAAGAAGTTTGATCCATGCAGCTGTTTAATAGAGACCAGAGGGAGAGGAGGAGTAGCAGACGTTGGGCGGGCTGTAGCGCAGTGGCGCTGTTTCCCAGTGAGTCTCTCCTAATGAGCTTTCTATTAGCAGCTAGGGGACGGATTGAGGCAGTTAGGCATTTGGAGAAGGCTGGCTAACAATGCAAGTGGTTAGCTAAACAGCTGTTCTCTCTCTGCTGCCACCTCCCATCCCTGGTTAATGAAGCTCTCACCAACGAGCAGGAGTCCCGGGACATCTAGGAGAACAGCCACAGACACCCAGATGGGGGAATCTCACCCACAGGCCTCATAAAAGAGTCAGTGTGGAGGATAACTTCACCGATAGGACAACCAAGGCTCCAATTAGAAAGTGACTCTGAGGGGAACCCTAAGAATAGCACATCGACAGTTTTACGAGCACACCGTGCAGCTCCGTGTTTGGAAAGTAAACACCCCTCGCACTGTTTTTCCGTGCATTGCTATTCATAATGAATAATAAAAAGATCACTGTGATGATTTTTGTGAAATGTGGCATGGCTACATTTCATTATCCTCCAAAGTGTGAGTAGTTCTCACACCGGCGAGCTTTGATCATGATTAATGGCATTGCATATGGGTTTGTCAACATCTGAAATACTGCGGAGGATGCATTCTCTCCAAACAGCCTTCACTTCAACAAGGAGAAATGTTTCCAGAGCGCTCCCTATTTTTCATTTCATAAAAAAAATATGACGCAGCATAATATTTTGGCAAGCAAAAAGCACTATTTGTTTAAGTTAAATGTTGAGTCTGTCAAAGGCTTGATTGTCTTGACGGGGGCTTGGGTCACCTTCAAATGATGCATGAGTCAAGATTCACTTTACTGGCATTCTTTTTACTTTGTTGGGCAGTCACTTTAGCTGTCAAGGCTAGTGCCTGCTTTAACTGAGACATCGTTTTGAAGGAAGGGCGACGTCAGCACTCGCTAAGATGGTTCAGAGGTTCTCAAAGTTTATTCTGACACTCTGCAGCAATTAGCCAAGTGTGCTTAGGTGGGGAGAATAGATTTCAAACAATCTGCATTCTCTACTTCTGCCACCATGTTTAATACAAAAGTGCTCATCATGAACAGCTCTCGCTGTTTGGAGTTTGCTTTAATCAGCATTTGTTAGCTGGTGGATAAGGTAAGAGTCGCATTGGGAGTGTTGTTTTACTCCTACACTCTTGTTCTCACTTTTCATCTAACAAACGTGTTTCTGATCCACTTCATTGCTCTGCTTTGTCAGCAAACACTTCCTCAGCGCTTCCTGCAGCTGATACACAATAAAAGCCTGCCAGCTGTTTAGGGGGTATAATCGTTTTTCTTGGCATATTTCTGTTGTGTGTAGTTGAGTCAGCTATTTCATATTTAAATTTCATAAAAACAAAAGAAAAAAAAACAGCGATGCTTAGTGTGTAACTATACATTTTCACGAATGTAATAATGGACTGTGCTTTGTTTTTGAAGGCTTCTCCTGAAAACGTTTCCATCTTCCACATCCTCACACAAGCTTATTTTTCAGATTTTGCACGTAAAAGGTTTTAAATGGCCCTGGAGGGCTTTTTCTGTTAAGCAGCTCCACCAAGTGTTGACATTTACCTTCAAAGCTAGCCATTTAGGGATACTCTTACCTTCAAAACTCTGAAAATTGTTCATTTTTGGCATTTTCTGTGCTTCATCATGGGCAGATGGAGAGGGAAGAAAAGTCTCCAAACCTCCGGAGCTTCATTCGTGCGTTTATTTTTCCTGTTCATAATCCAGTCGTCTTTATCCTCAGAGATAGAGCTTTTAGGGAAAAGTTTGGAAGATTCACTATCATAAGTGCATCACATGCAAAAATCTTCACTTGCACTCCAGATTATACACTGTCGTTGCAACATGCAGATGCTATCTGGCCAACATGGCTCCTTCATGCCTCCATACTGGGCCACTTGTTTGAGCTCCCGGGTTTCTCCCAAAGCCACAATTCTCCTTTTTCCTGTTTTGTTTTCACAACTGTTTTTTGGGACACTTTCCACCAGTACACCATACTACTTTCCACCAGAATAATAACTGTAGCTACAAGCGATGGTTTCATGCACACCAGTAATCTATGGAAATCTCCAAGAGAAAGAAGAAGACTTGCAGGTTCATATAGATGTGAAAGGATGAATTCAACTTTCTAAGGGAAAGTTATAAAGGAACAGGGTCATTTTTCCATCAAACACCCACTGAAGGACTGATAAATATATTGAGGTGACATCAGGGACTGGCCTTGTGGATCCGCTAGATAAAGGAAAACCTCATGCTGTTGTATGTGCTGCAATGACGATGTCAACACAAGGACATGTTTCTGGGCTGTGAAACAACCCCTATACCCTCCTGTTGTGGTTGAGACATTGCAAACATGGCTGCTTTGACCTGATGTAGAATGTCGCTCTCATAAGAAAGAAACTATCTCAAAGTTACAAGACAGCAAATTGACAATATTGTTCTCCAACAGGAATTCAATACGGAGAGTCACTCTCTTTTAGCACTCAAAAGAATCTATATTATGTTACCTCTCTAAGCTAAAAATCTATTACAGCCTTGCGGGGCCGAGAGCTAAAGATTTAGTCTTTTTGTCAGGTTGCACAATGTTGGCCCTTTATAGTAGAGGTTTCTGCTTGTCAGCATGTTAGCTGAAGTTGCTCTCATTGGGGATTTCATTGTGCTCAGACTATGCAAATTTCACAGCTAAGGCTAATGCTTTTGCACTGCCCGGGATTGAACACGTTGGTGGGCAGACAGTGTACATAGATATGCGCGTGTAAACACACGTTTATTTAAGCCATTTCCCAGGGACATGATACCTTTCATTTTACCCATGATTTGAACCCTAACCACAACCTTTAGTGTGTGTTCTCTCATTTTACATCTGAGTTTACAAGATTATTTAACACAAGTCATGTAGGCTCATCGACCTGTTTTATCTCTTTTCAGTGTTTGTTTTGGCCTCACACTTTCTCAAGGGTAACATGGGATTAGAAGATGGTTGATGACATGCATCGGTCGGTACGTTTGAGGCTTTGTCATCAGGTTAACCACAATCTCCTTCCCCTAAACCTAGATTTACTCTAATCTGACACAAAAATCTGTATCCAATAATCAGGTACATGGCTTTTGTCCCCAAATGACCTGGCTTTATTAGACTTTTGTGTCACCAAAAGTGTCTCCAGTCCACCCCCCCCCACACACACACACACACAAACTAGATAGCACCCAGATGGCAAACATGAATCCCACTCAATTCAAATCACACCAGTGTTGTCCTGCTGTACAGCAAAGTAATTGGACTGATGTTTTTTCCCCTGCAGCACTTCTTATCAAACATTGGAGAAAAAAAACCCCTTTCCTCCCACCTAATCATTCTTCCTGTAAGCACAGACTGTAGCAAGCAAGCTAAATGTAAACACACTGATATATTCCTAGATCTCTATAATCATGGAGTAAAGTGGTAAACAAGAATTTCCCCTCAGTTAAAGCCCTTCTAAAAGAATCAAGTGAAAAGTTTGAAAAAAAATCAAACAAAAACAGTTTAAATGCCAGTTTCTATCCTAAAGAGGAGTATAAATCACATGTAGAGGCTTCATGGTATCCACAATAATCACAGTGCATCCATCTGTTATTCAGAGGTGATGAGGTAAACAGCTCACTGGAGGACTGACCTGGCCAGCCGCGGAGGTGAGTTGTCAGGAACAACAAGCAAACAGGGCGTGTGGTCACCACTAATGGGCAAAGGTCGGCTAATTAAACGATAGTTTTTCATCTGGCAGACAAACACAGAAACAAGAGACTATTTAACAACACAAGGTTCAATGCCTAGTCTTGAGCAGAATTTATAATGAATAAACACTTCACAGTTGAAATAAAAATAATAGAGATGGTTATGTTACAAAAAAAACCCCAGCAAAATGGAAACGAGTGGCTGAAATTAGGCCAATGTGCGTAGAACAACAGGGAATAAAGCGATAGTGAGACAGAAAGAGTGAGATAGGGAAGGTGTGAGAGGAGGAGGGAGGTCAGTGGAGATGTGGAGATGGGCGGAGGAGGAGGGGAAGAGATGAGCCCCCAGTGCTCAGCTGTCAGTGCTTCCTCTGCAGGTGGGGCAGGAAGAGTGCCAAGTCCCTCTCTCCCACTCACACAGACACCCATGCATGGCTCTATAATGGATGCTTTACACTGGTGCCAGAGAGAGAAAGACTCAGGCAGAGAGACAGAAGCGAGAAGACGAAAGGGAACATGGGGGAGGGCGGGTACTGGAAAAAGAAAGAATCTGCTATGAGAAACAGCGAGAGGATCTCAATAAATGCGTCAGAGTTTAAGACGCTGTGCAGCAGGAAAAACGCTAGACAAGTGAGACAGCGAGCGAAACCTCCATCTAGTCATTTGACCAATCAAGACAGGAAACAGACCAGACAGTCTGGGAGCAATATTTGCTTTAATTGATCTAAAGCCTAACAGGATCAAAGAGCTAGTGCAGGGACAGAGCCTGGAGCTGCAGCTCCCCCACCACCCCTGCAACTGTCACTGTCCATTAGGAGGTATATGAATGCACTCCTGGCAATGATTTATCAAGAGATCATAGATAGAATCTACCTGAACTAATGACTCGCCCGCGTCTTCACTGGAGGACTGCAGGTCATCAACAGATGACATATTCGGTTGTCACCTCGTTCGTCAGCTGGGATTCGATTCCAAAAGCAATCTCGGCCATACATCAGCAGATGGGCTTCATTGTATTGTCTTGGAGAATATTGCTGAGACAGCCCACGTGTGCCACATGTCGCTCAAGCTGCCAGAGCCCACGTGTGATCGGCGGCTACAGGTATATACAACCTTCTGAGCTATTACCTTGGTTGATGGAGGCATGGATTTACTAAAGCACTCAATTATCCCCTGCTTCTTTCTCTGACCTGGTGCCCGGCTGTTTAACACCTATAACTCCATGCTTTATAGGCTCAAGTACCTGCTGCAAGCGGAGACAGACTGATGGCTGGGCTACCTGGAAGAACTGCCGTCACTGTTTTCAACCCATTTGTCAATTTTTCATTCCTCTGCTCTCTGGCTGGGGATAGCTAAAGCTGCCTCTCTCTGATGGACAGCCCGCCTGGATATCATTTTCTAGTGTGTTACCCCAGACTGGCTAACTGCCCTCACTGGAGCCTTCTTTACCCTTATAAACCCCGCTCCCACCTCGCATCACTCTTTGGGGGACCAATATATTTCTTTCTTGATTCAACTTTGGCTTCATTTTTCATGTTGCAGCGGTGCGAAGTGAAGAGAATAAAAGCTATTTGCTGCCTGAATTAGACCAATTACAACTTCTCTCAAGCACAAAAGAGAGTAATACCTTTTAATTTGTAAGTAATCCCCCATCTCTGTTTTGTAAATTCAAAAACTTTTTTTTTTTTTGCTCTGCTATACAAAAACATTGTTGTTGAAAGAGTGACTGAAAAATGCCACGTGGGCCACTTGCGAAAGCAGCTTGCTTTCTCCACACAATGATGGCCACAGTATATGGCAGAACACAAAGCAGAGGAGTCAGTGTAAATAAATACAAGCATTCTTGTTCCGCAGAGATGGCATCCCACTGGTTTAATTATCGCTCTTGTCAATCGAGGTGGAAGAATAGGGCACCTGACAAGGCGTGTCCCCATTCTCTCATCTCACGTAGGTCTTTTCACACCCTGAGATGCACAGACACCCTTCAGCAAACAGGCAAATCAAACCTCGAGATGGAAGCTTTCTGTTGCCCCAAACACCCAGGTAACTTTACAGTGTCGACTTGCTGAATGCCTTTGACAGCTCAGAAATGGGGTCTATTCAACTTCAACAATTGTCCCTGGTTTTTCTCAAGCATTGAAGCATTTGCACAACAATGGTCGCTGCATCGTGTTTGAATAACCTCCCGGGGATGTAGTTATGCGGCTCTCTTCCCCAGTTCACATCCCAGCTCCTGCAAAGGGTGACTTTATTTCAACCCCACAGGCAATTGATGGCTGCTATAACATGCTTGAATCCACAGAAATGAAGTTGACGGCGAGTGTGGACAGATCACACGTCCAGATCTGTGTGATGAAAGCTCAGAGCGGGGGCATTATAGAGTAAGGAGTGGCTTTCAGGCCTGCGGGCCATTCAACAAGGAGAACTCCCCATGGGTCTCATTGCAGACAGGAAACCCACAGATGCTATTTTCAAAGGTCATGGCCTGATATAATATTAAAGTTAAAGCAACGATGTAGCACAAGATACGTTTGCGTCTCACACGCACACAAACACATGCACACACACTTTTCATTTAAGGCTTGTTGGCCTCTCTAAAGTCAGGTGATTTGGAGCTGCATTTACACAACGATTAAGTGCAGATGGCTCCAGATTCCTTAGTGAATAAGTACACAACAGCGTTTGTGTTGTTATCTCAAAGGACAACCAGCATGTACATGATTGGCAGAGCAGAGGTGAGGTGCTCATATCAACACAGGCCTTTGAATCCCACAGCAACAGCAGCAGCCGTAGTAGCACTGGTATCAGTATGATTTATGGAGGCAGATTGATTTGAGGTCCTTTAAACATCCACAACTTTAAATACACACCGGAAACATCGCAGAAGTCATTTGCACTGATTTGTGCATTGAAGTCACAAGAGAGACATTAGAGGGAGGCCTGTTCCCAAACCTGTCACTCGGAATTGCATTACACCTTCAAATAAATGACTCAAGACCAATTTCTGATATAATACGACAAAAAATGGGTGCACCGTACTACAAACATGCAATAACATTCTGAAACAGCAATGGATACATTCGACTGAGCGTTGTGCTCACACACTTTCATAAAAACTACTAAGTGAATTTATGGTAAATCTATTTTCTTGTACTGCACATATCTTTAAATATGAAACCATAAATAAAATGACAAATGAAAAGGGCAGATGCCTCTCATACGGTTCTTAATCTTTTAGATTTATCATTTATGTTGTTGCTGTTTTTCACATGCGCGCCCATTATTATAAAAGTGTTGTTATCAAATTACATTCTAAGGTCAGATGTCTTCGCTGAACTACATTTTAAATTGTCATCCTGTGTGTAAATAAGGTGTTGGTTATCATGCTGAGTCTTGCGTGCTGGTCTCTCCATAGAAATCTACTTTGTTGTTGTTGTTGTTGTTGTTGTTGTTGTTACGGGAGCAGAAATCAATGTTTGGCAGAAGAGCCAAACAACCAAATCGCTCCTGGTTCCTTTGACTTGAGTCAAAAACCCTTTGCCCTTCTGGGGTCACAACAGCTGGAGCCACAGATGCGAGCACAGTGACACCCAATACACACACACACAAACGTGCGCGTGCGTGCGCACACACACACGTGCGCGACACTCACGTATTATCAGAGCACTCATAATGATAAGGTGTTCAACTAAAAAAAAATTCTGCTCTCTCATTATAAACTGGCTGTATAAAACTATACTAACCATACTTAATCATAAGGAAAAGAGCTATAATCATGACATCACGCTGGAGTTGCTCTAATTTTTCTCACCACATCAGATGAGGCGAACCGTGCAGTAAGACAACCATTATTAAGACTTTCCAGTCACATCCTTTCCAAGAATGTATGAATCAGACATTCTAGTGAGCAAATCTACAGGAAGTAGTTCCCCTCTGAAGATCGTTCATTAATAAACTAATATTTTAGATATGAGGAAATAAAAAATACCCTGCAATTTCTGTTTCTTCACATCCCTTCACTCCTTCGTTTCATCTTCTTCTCTCTATACTTCACACTAAATTAAATAATTTCTACCCTTCCACGAGAAGCCAGTTCCTGTCACACTGCCCTCTTCATACTCATACTCTAGTTCCAGAGGTTTCACTGTTTGCTGGGTGATGTCTTGCGTTCAAATCCCATAGCGCATTCCTGCGGTGTAATAAAACGCACACATTTAACATGCACATTTATGGTCTTCAATAACCTAGAAGTCTTAATAAAAATGAAAGCTGACATTGGCATGAAGGATCTTCCACACTAGCTGTCTTTAATGTCCGAGATGTTCCATTAAAACGGGAGCACTTCCTCACAAGCTGAGCTTTTATCTTGATTGCTTACAGGAAGAGAGGAAAAAAAGAAAGCAACGACCTTCAGCGCCTCTGCGACTGGCCCTTCCCACATGTGTAGACACTTCTGTGTGCGTGTGCACATGTGTGAACCCCACATATACAGTATGATTGTTGTGGCTAATGTGTTATGCATCAAGACATACAAAAACATACACATCTGAGTCACTGGCTAATTGGTATTCTGTTCACGTGCAGTGAAGCCATCTGACTTTTTATATCCTAATGATTATTAGTAGATAGGGGAAAAGCCGAATCTGCATGTTCAATTAGTGCCTGTGCGATGCCAGATAGATAATACTTTGGACTGGCTAATGTCCTTGCTTCTGAACTTCTTCAGTTGATTTGTTTGAAGCTGGAGAAAAGGAAGATGGGGACAGAGATTTCCCTCTGTGGGAACACAACTGTTGAGCTACATTTAATAAGCCGGTCAAAAACACTCTCCTGCCGAGTGAGGCTGCGCTTTTAATGACCATTCTGCTTCCAAAGTCTCAGATGTGCAACTAGATTGCTTGCCACATAGCAGACAAGGCAGCCATGTTATTAATAGCGATGCACCACACATGCTGCAGACAAGGGAGCGCAGAGAGGGAGAGGAGAGGAGGAGCGACAGAGAGAGGGAGAGAGGAAGAGAGGGAAAGCGTGTGTCCCTCACATGCTTTTACTGTCCATGAAGGCAGAGAGACAGATGGGAGCAGCAAAGAGGAGATTAGATGGAGGAGGCAGGGCATGGGCAGGGGTCTAAAAATCCAGCCCTCACGAGAGGACGTCCAGGCCAGCCTTCACACAGGCCAGAGGGGGGAGGTTTGTGATGGATGTACCCTTTGACTGGCGCCCTCGGCACGCCCACATGGAGACGCCACCAAGGCCAGGCCAGGGGAGAAGGCAATCAAAGAGAGGCCGGAGGGCTTGGATGATATAGGAGGATCCAGCTTATTAAATAGGCTTCAGGAGGTGCATGGAGCATCTCAAGCAAGTTGTCACTCTGCAGCAACAGGCATAAAAGGAAACTCTGTCACATGGAAAGTCTACGCACTGTAGGCAGAGATGACAGACTGTGTACAGTAAAAGTGGAAATACTGTCATTAAATACAGCGACACACCGGGGAGCTCCAGAACAGTGTGTCATTGCTGATTTACTTTCTCCTTCCTGACCTGGGCCTCGTTATCCTGCATCTGAGCAGCAGGTGGAGGAAGATGATTGTGTGCATGTTATTGTATCCCTCCCTATTCTTCCCCAGAATCTGAACACACCAAAATCAATGTGACAACACTACTTCCAATTCTAGTTGGGATTTTTGTATTTATTTATCAGCACGCTGAAATAAAAAGTCAAATGAGGAGATGGGGGAGGAGCAATGACTCCTTGTTTCCAATCTTGTTTCCAGACTTGATCACCACTCACAGTGCAAAATAGGGAACTCAATATAAGAGACGCAACAGTCCGCAAACATGGAAAGGAAATCATTACATAAATCCATTTCTGGAAGCCACTTAAAATCAGGTGTGCACATGCTGTTGTATAATTCATTTGATTATAGATTTTCCTCCTCTATGGGGCTCCAGATGCTTTGAATACTTTCTTATTTATTTTTGCTATCCTAGCAACACAAACATCCTACCAGTTTTCACTTCAACAAGACCATAGGAGAGGAGAAGAATGAGGAAGGCAAGGGGAGCGGGGGGTGTGCAGGAGAGGTTGTGTAAGCAGATGCAAATAGATATTTTTTTCTCTTGGATTTCCTGTCACATCCTGCAGCCCACTCCAGTCCTAAACTTTATATAATTACAATAATCTGTGCTCCGAGAGAGACTGTGTGAAATCTGATTGCCATTGGTAACATTCGCAGCAAGAGTCCTGGCGTGATAGAAGACTTCCTGTTTCATTTTCGAGAATCTTTCAAGTTGTTACTGCCTTTTTTTTTTTTTATCCCATCAGTGGGGCATATATTTCTATTCATGGGGGGGGGGGGGGAAACAGACCCGGTAATATCCCATTTACTAGGAGGCAGAGGAGATGGTTTCACTGGCAGTATAATAACATGCTACACGAAGCGTAACATTATGGAGTAGAAATAAAAAGGGCATTTATTGCAAAAAAAAAAAAAATTCAATCCAAAAGCAGTCATCATTCATCAGATGAAATCAAGGCAATTATTAATAATTTACTGCAAATTGGGGGAAACACATCGCGAGCTCTTCAGGGGCAAAAGATGAGCAGCTTAACTGACCCTGTTCAAATGCATGTTGGTATACAAATCCTCAAGAAACAGTGTGCATTAGTGTGTGTTGATATATTTTGTGGCTGGGTGGCATTATTAATAGTTGCTTGACCACCCCAGCATCGCCTTGGATCAACACTCTATCTAATGCAAGAGTGATTTCTTTAATGTTATCCACTTGCATGTAATGTACAGTAAAGGCCTTGTGTTACATCTCCAACCGTGTGTGTCTAAAGCACCATGTTTGAGGCTTGTTTACAAGCTGGATATGCGAGAGTGGCTGAATGTACAGTACAGATTTCTCATTTGGAATATTACCAGCTGTACGCATGGTAGAATAAGCCAACCTGTGACCGACTGTAATATTTTCATATTAAGGATGATGCAGTGTCCTGATGGCTCCACGGGCTGGAAGTTGACATTCATGGATGCGGCTCAAAGCAATGGATCATTGCAAGAACTTACCTATAAGCAGCAGGGCTCCATCTTAATTCAGTGATGCATTAGTGTGAGAGATGTTTATTGCATGTCTGGGTTAAGCTCACATGCTGCATTTAGTACTAGAGACATGGCCAACATGGGTAGTAAATCATCATGAAGTAGCATTAAGGAAGCCAGCAGATAAACAGCATTCCTTACAAAGAGAACAGCGAGCATGACTGTGGCTGCCACTGAATAGCTCGGCCGAGTGCATCATGTTCCTTTTTATCTTGGTTATAAAACATTATACCTACATGTTCGGCTCTGACATCCAGCAGGGAGGGATAGTAGCAAGGCAGCAGGGCATCACAAGACCCACATGTGGTCGAGTTTCCATTTCACCATTCAAATGCAAACGCCTGCTCCTTACACATTTGTCATGCTGTACAGTAGAATACATTACTCAACTAGAAAGCACCCAGAGAGAGCACGAGGCCACCGAGGTGAACTTAAGGCACTTTCATGCTCAGACCTGGATTAAAGATGCCAGCAGCGATGAGCTGACCCACAGTGTCTGGCTGGTTTGCAGAGCGAGAGGGACGTGAAACTTGATATTTTGAATTTGCATGGAGGAGCAGACTTATTGTGCAGTGTGGTGCAAATATCCCTTCTTTGTACACTAGGTGGCATTTAGGAACACAAATATCATCTTGTCTCATGATATGTCACGTAAATCTGGCTTGAAGATGTCTGTAGGTCAAGGCTCAAATGCGAAGTTTGGAAAAAGATCTGAGTCCAGCTACAACAGTTTCCTGTTCAATAACAAAACAGCCGCCTTCCCACGTAAACGCCATAAAACAAAACTCACAGTCTTTGCAGTTACAAGTTCTTAAGGTGTTTCTGAGCAAATATGAGATGGTCAATTTGCTTGGAGAAGTGCATACAAGTGTAGAAAAAAAGAGAGAGAGAGATAACCTTGTGTTTCCACCAGGTGGTGCTATGGGTAATCTGCCTCTAACTGTAATGAGTTCTTCCTTCAGCCATTTTACACCTGAAAGTTTGAGTAGTCCTACTGACAGACAAACACTACCAAAAACATGGCCTCCTCCTGCACACCAGCAGGCATGAGCTCAGCAGCTGTATCACCCCGCCCTGTCCCCTCCTCTCCCAACAGCACTGTACCTTCGGAATGATGGGACAGGGTCAGCAGGCTGACGCAGGAAGCTCCGATCCCAGAACCAAACACAGTTATGCGATTCGAGTCTCCTCCGAAGAATCCGATGTTCTCACTGATCCACCTTAAAGCCTGAATCTGGTCCAGGAGCCCGTAGTTCCCTTTAGCAGCCTGGTCACCAGTACTGAGAAACCCTGAAACACAGATGAAGAGGTTTGAAATACACACAGCTAATAATCAAGGTCACATGCTGAAATTTAAACCAAAATGTACATGGTTGGATTTCAAAGATTTATGTCAACTTTCCTCTTAAATTAAAATATAACCAACATTCATTTCTTCTTAAGATAGTCTTACGAGTGCAGCCCCTCTAACACGTGCATGTGCCCCTGCAACATATCATCCTGCAACCCAGCTTGAATTTAGTCTGACCAACCATCACGGCTGATGACAGCAGCGGTGAAATCATGACTTATTCGACGACAAGCTTGTTGATAAAATAGGAGTGCGTGTGACCACATGTCATCTGCACCTTATGGGAAATCAATGGCACGTCTCCCAAGGTGAACACCCATCACTTGATATATTGAGCAGTCCTCATGAAAACCATGCAGATCTATGAAAACTCCATCGACAGACTGCAAAAAGAAGTCATGGTAGGATGTAAAATCATAAAATCAGAATGGACTACAACCTCATTATGCATCTTTTACTTGAATCTCTCTCTCACACACTCTCACACACTTTCAGCCATCAGGTACTAACCACTACCCCCCCCCCCCCCCCCCCATGTCTGTGTAATCTGCTATATGATGTCTGAGTGGGACTGTGAGTCTCTCTTGGCCATATCAGAGCTCATGTTAACACACCACCCCTCGCCCAGCTGCTCTCCAGGGCCTGAGCCCTGCTGAATGATGGGTAATCGAGAGTTGGGGGAGAAGATCAAAGGCAAGCACTCCCTCAAGTCCCTGCGGTGGACTCGGTGTCCATCAAACCCCTGAACATGCATGCGAGGTGACAGCTAGGAGACATGTGTGGACACCAAAACACCCCTTCCCCTGATCTCCCACCCCCTTTCCCCTCCCTCTTTAGTGGCAACACAGCTAAACATTTCACACGCGATGAAGAGTCTGCAAGCCTCCAGTGACGGCCCTTCAGCTCGTCTCAGCATTGTTTCTAACATCTATTTCATGGTCTATGCCTCCGTGTAATGATGACTGCTCTGTATTTAAGTCCTGAGGGGTGAAGGGCAATAGTTTTGATATCAGCTCCGAAAAAAAAGAGAAAAGGATAAAATCTGCGATGTGTCCAGGTCAGGAGAGCAACACCCTCTTTTAGATAAACACAGATTGGAAAGCAGCCGCACTGGACTCATTAGCCCAAGAGAGAGTGTGTGTGTCTTCTAAACTCTATTTTCTCTCACTCTGTGAATCCAATACTATCGAGGGCACAGCCTCCTGTCCCCCTTGCCCCCCCCCCCCCCCCCCCCAGCAGCACACCTGCCTTGCCCTCTGTGCCTGTTGGCAGCAGCTAGGAGGGTGGAAGGCAGGGGGAGGCCGAGTCTGATCATCGATAGGAGAGGGAGAGGTAGCGACACAGGAAGCAAAGCAGCAGACAAATGGATCAACAGATGGTCTCCTTCAGACGCATCCCCGAGGATGACAGAGCCGCATGGCACATGCAGAGAGAGAGAGAGAGAGAGACAGACAGACAGAGAGACAGAGAGAGAGAAACAGAGAGAGGGGAGAATGAGGAGAATGAGGACTCCGATTGAAGAGCTTCTCTTTTTCTCTCTGGCGGCTCCTCCTCGTACTGCCGTCACGACTAAAGGACAACAGCTTTTACAACCTTCTCCTGGGTGCCGGCTAGCCAGGGAGAGGAGACACGACTCCCTGAATAAGCCTCATTTGTGAAATGTTTTGCACTTCACCAAATGTAAGTCAGGTAGGTTACGAAATGTCAGGAGACCTGCATGTGCAGGGATTCGCTGTAACTAATTGAAAACACAAAGCAAACATTATCCATGAGGAATTTCAATGTGAAGTAAAACTGAATGACAAAAATATAAATCATCCCAATTGTATATCCAGCTGGTGGAATAAACGCTGTCGGACGCTCTATTCTGTGGGGACGTTGGTGTTTGTTGATGTTGATTCTCTGCATCTATAAATAAAACTGGTCATTAAAATGTAGAGGTGGAATGCTGTATCTTAGACAACAGGACAGGCTGCAGGCACCATTTAAAAATACATCTAATATAGCTGCTGGTTATGTTTTAATTGGAAAGGTGACAGAAAGTATTTTCTTTGGAAAGCAATTAAGATAGCAATGTAATTGTTTTTATGCTTGGCTATTTTTATGTTTTTTATTATTATTATTTTTTTTTTACATTTATGGCACTCCATTATCTTTACATTCCTGCCCCAGAGCTGCTTTGTTTCATGGTTATTTCTTTATGTCCAGACTTTCATTCTGATTTATGAGAATAATTAATGTGATTACATAAATAGTGACACTTTATCCCTTCCGCGAGTTATCTCCGTTTCTCCCTTCCTCCACAGGAATTGGGTTATAGATTTCCAGATCGAGCAGATGATCTCCGTCTGATGGGCTCTGCGTGGGCCGTGGCTGCACATGCACGGCGATGTGCAGCGTTCACAGCTCACACCTACACAGGACCTTGGAGATTCTGGTCTGCAGCTCTGAGCCTCTGAAACAATTTAGTCCAGCTGGTTATGCGCTTGACTGCACTACTTTAACATTCCAATACACATTAAGGTGCCGCTTTACAATAAGCATTTAATTACACACTGTAATCACATAATATCCATCTTTGTTAGCTCTCTTAATTTCAAATCAATATGCAAATTCTCCTCCACATGATCTGACAAATTAACTTTGGCACAAACACTATACACAATAAGAGACGTGTTAATTCCGCAAACATACAATAATCATTACGCAGCACATAGTTCTGATCTGATACTTTGAAAGTAAAGTGTGTACAAATTAATTCGCACTAATTCAATTTTCTCTTCGACATTTTTAATCGGGAGTTCGGTAGTAAACTTTAGATTAAACGGGACACTCAGCCCGAGTCTTACATACACCAACAGATTGCTTAAGATTCTGTGTGAAAAACATTTTGTTTTGAACATCAAGAGAGAGGAAACATGCCCCGAAGTTGAACTGCGTCAGAGAAAAGGAATCCTATACCTGAACTTCCATCACGTCAAGCCTCTTAAGTCACGTATGCCGAATCCAACATTTATTTCTCGAGATCTCTTAAGAGAGATGGCTTTATATATGCATCACTTGAAAAGGGTCATGTCAACAAATAACATTTCAAATTGTCTCAGCAGCTGAAACAAATATCTAACCTGTTTACTTGTGTCAGTTGGATTATAAAATTTCCTTGTCTGTCGTAAACAAACTGCACCAGTTAATAACAGTATTTCTGCGCTCCTTCTCTGCATGTTAGATCCGGTCCACACTGAGTACAAGATGTGTTTTTGTGTCACGTTCGTGACAGTGATGCGGTGCTCTCCTGCAGTGAGGAGAAGTGATATTTTCTCCTTGTGGCGGCGCATCCAGAGATCCAAGCTGGAGTGGCAGTGGTGACTGTGGTTTGGTTGCAGCCAGGTCAGGTCACACCTGTCACCTTGCATCGCCCTTGTCGTACAAAACATTGTGTTTATGTAGCACAGCTCCGCCTGCGAGGAACTCAGCCGCCCTTGTCACCTTAACATGACCAGAGGGTCAGTTAATGTATGCAGCATGACAATGTCCCCTCTCTGCAGTGTTTACAGCGCCAGGAGCGATGAAGCCATGATGTCCAGTGCTTCTCTACGTCCACACACCCATCGCTATCACTTCATCACCTGAATATCGGTTTGTGTTTCCAAGGAGGAAGCGTGATGCCACATAATGCATTTTGTGGCTTGATCATCTTTTATCGATAAGTGTGCGCTGCTATCTCCGTGGACACTGAATGTATCTGCTCCCTCCTGTGTTTCCTTCAGCCATGCCTCTCACTATTGATACGGCTCTATTGATTATGATTTAAATGTCTGCTTCCTATGGAGGGTTATAACTCACAGTGGAGCAGAAAGAGGAGATGATAATGATCGCTCCGACCCCAGACATCTCTCTTAGCCTCAGCTCCCAGATAATGGAATGTGTGTAAAGTCAGGTTGGAGGGTGAGAGGAGGAAGGGGGGGGGCATGAAGACTGGTGAGGGGGAGGGCAAAAGCATGTTATTGAGCAGAAGAGTGAGCTTACACAGGGACAGATGGAGGGAATGGATAGGGAGGAGTGGAGGGAAAGAGTGGAGGAGGTTGGGAATAACAGCAATGACGTAACAGAGAGC
Source organism: Aulostomus chinensis (assembly GCF_037954235.1). NCBI lineage: Eukaryota > Metazoa > Chordata > Actinopteri > Syngnathiformes > Aulostomidae > Aulostomus > Aulostomus chinensis. Next base: position 12,522,602 of record NC_141332.1, on the reverse strand, counting down.
AAGTTTTTGGGGCTTTCTGCTGGATTCATTCTCGCTTTTTTCTTTGCCTTTTCCATGTTCCTTTCTCGCTCTCATCCTCTCTCTCATTGGGGGTGCTGGTTAACAAGGCCGTCTGTGTCCGAACTCTCCTTTGGTACTTCCCTCCCCGTCTCCCTCTTGCCCTCTCCCTCTATCTATTCTCCCCCTTCCCTTCTCTGGGGAAATAAAGGCCCACACAGTCACAGCCTTGACAGCCTCCCCTAAGAATCCCTCACTACAAAAGAGATCCAACTTCCCCCCCAGCCAGACCCTGGCTGAATGGGAGCCTCTGGGGTGTGGATGAGAAGCAGAGGAGGGATGGGGGCCACCCTCCGCACAGCCGAATAAAGGGCCTGTGTGTCAGGCTCATGATGAGCAAGGGACATACCCTTCGGTCCATCGTCCACACAGGGAGTCTTTCCCACAAGATTTGGGGTTGCGAAGACTTCAACTTGCTAACAAGATTGGGCTGGTTGAGGGGATTCGGGGGAGTGTGTGTGTGTGTGTGGGGGGGGGCGAATGATGGTGATGACCATTTGGATCAGTGTGCAGCTCCTGTTTACAGCTTGATGCCCAATAGCGTGGCTCGAACGCAGGCTGATCTGAGAGCAGCAGAGCTAGAGTGGGAGAGAGAGAGAAAGGGCAGGCAAGCACAAGAAAGCCTCTTTATGGCACCCCAAACACTGAAGGCTATTTAGCCAACACCACATCCTTGTTTCCTGTGGTCGAGATGGTACACACTTAAGAGGAGGTCGGGGTACATTTTTATTGTAACCCCCAGAAATGAATCGTCCCATATTAATGAATATAACATGATAGCAGAATCAAACTAGAAAATGGTGAAAATAATTTATGTATGAGCCCCTGATTTCTGCTGGCCTCATCACGAATCAATTATTAAAGACACTATCAAACTGCCTTAAATGGAAACAAAGTCATGTGATGTTTCAGGGGTCTGCCCCTCGACACTGGACCTGCTCAAACTGAATGATAACAAGCTTGCTAAGCTGAGAAAATGAAGCTAGTTTTGAATATTAGTCAGATAAGAGCAGACATATGAGCAACATGAGCTAGTTCTGCTAAAATGGTTGGCTATTCTGATGCACAGCGCTGAGGACCAGGCTTCATGTATACTTTGCTGCTGTAAACAAACTGAGCCATCCAACTGGAAAATGTGGTTTGTGTGCCACAAAGCACTGAAAAAAAAAAAACTCTACAAAAGCAACAAAATGTCAAGAGGGACAATCTGCGCCGCGCACACACCAAAGCTCATCTGACACGTATCTGAGCCACTAAAACCCAGATCTCTTACAGGCAGACAAGGGCCTGTTACAGCAGGCAGGGATGAAAAACAGGCACTGTAAGTCGGAGCTGGTGGTGCACGTGGCAGCTGTTGGTCTTTCTGCATGTGACTTCAGGGCTTGTGTGATGAGTCCCAATGGTCAGGCGACACTACTCAAGGGTTCTGTTGAACAGCAGCACTGGCAGCAACTACAAATGAGCAGTTTCCATATGTATGACCCCCCTGGCTCTCTGAATGCCACTCAATCAATCACACATCAGCGATAGCACCTGTCACTTTTCAGTTGCTGTTGTTTCTCTCCCACCCACCCTTCAGCAGCCCTCGCTGTGCTCGCTCGCTCTGTCATGTTTCCTGTCTCGCTCGGCTCTCGCTGTCTTCTCCATCTATGCCTCTGCTTTTTCTTCTTCTTTTTTTATACCCCTCCACTCTCACCTTCTCTCTTTCATGTATCTCTCAACATCTTTTCTTCTCAGCGAACAGCACAGACCGTGGCTTGCCAAAAGACAGTGAAATGCTTTTACATTAAGGCGAACTTAGCTTCTCACAGCTGGTGCGGAGGCGAGCCTGCATGCTCCCACGGAGAGAGGGAGGGGAGACTGGTGTTGAGGAGTTAAAACTGTGAGGTTAAACAGTTCTCTGGTTCCACCGGCAGAAACATGCATCATAAGGAGAAATTTAATGAATGATAATTAGCTTTTGCTTCAGTTTTATTTCTAACAAGATGAGGGCAAAAGCTAGAATGCGTGGACTGTGTAGGGCCAGAGCGCCAAAACGTGGATAGTTCCTTGTTAAAATGTGCACATAAACATTTGAAATTTCTTTCCTCATCATCTTATTCACTTAACTATGGATTAAATGACAAGCAGCACCTTTACTTCAGTGACAAACAACTACAAAGCTGCAGCAATTAGCTCGCCACTCGCCACATCATGTTGTTCCTCTGGTCCAGACTCCCATTAGAAATTCAGCAATTTTCCTGAACCAGAGTCCAGAGTCAGAGTGCACGCTCGTGGATTCTGGTTCAGGAAAATCGCTGATTTTCGAATGGGAGTCGGGACGTGAGGAACAACATGATACTGCTGATGTTTTGGTGACAATTTAGTGTTTGTCTTGAAACTCTTCAGAAATGTTGTGGTTGGCTGGCTGCAGATCTGAACTGACATGATAGCTGAAGAACAAACAACATGCCCCTGCAGGACACTGAGAACAGCACCCTGAAAGTAAGATTTATAACCACAATACACTGCAATACATACAAGTACGTGCTGAAATCTGACCTCTGCTGCACTGATTGGGTTCCTCAGCTATTCAATGACGCCGGCCAGTCACTAGTTCAGCCCCCCAAAAAAGTCCTTATATTCTAGATCCTTTGTTAACAACACAGTGAGACTGGTGCTCTATCTCACCTTTGGGCCTGCACAAGTTCAAAGGCATCATTTGAAAAATGACATCAAACATGGGTGATGTAATTTGAGGGCATTTGGAAGGAGGTTGGTGAGAATGTTTAACACCTTCCAGCTCTGGCAGAGTGGCAGTGTGCAGTAATGCGCTATGATATCACAGAAAAGATCAGAGAACGACTTATCAAAGCACATCAGTGGAGCAGAACAGGAGAGAAAGGTCATAATTTAGAGCGTCTTCAAAGCCCAACTCCTCCTCTCTCCAGGTTGGAGTGGCTCCAACCAGCTTAGTTCTGCTTGACCCTGACACTCTACAGGTTTTATTCCTGATACTGTAAATGTTTTCATCTTATATTTCCACTCGTATTGTTCATTTGTAAAAACCCTGCCAACATGAATTGTAAATCAATAAGCTGAGCATCTGTTTTCTGAGTTTTAGCACTACAGTTTGGAAATAGTGATGTTTTATTTGTCTTTGGACGGGAAGGCCCACAATATTTCTGGCTACAGAAAGAAGCACCGCTGCCAATGGGGTTGTCTTCCGATATGGAACCGGCTCTTAAATTATGAGAAGCAAAGATTTGTTAAGAAATATGGCTTGCTTTCAAATATATCACCAATTAATCAACCTGTCAATGTACCTGCGCAATGTTCACAAAATAGCAGGCAATAATGAGCAGTTTGCTGATATTCTTTATGATTGCTTTTGACAGCAAATCCAATGAAATACTACAATCATCCAGTGAACAATGTCACTTGCTTATCATTTGGAGCTTTCTCTGCTTCATAGATGTCCAAATATCATCAATGAGACATAAATGTTCTTCATTACTACTGCAGTTATTAGTCAAACCTAAGCCTAAATATCCACTTTACACATCCATGTATCAAAGTAGGGCACAAATACAGCACTTAATCCTGTTACTTTATTTGTTTTCATCTATTTTCCCTAATTTTTTTTTACTTTAACTGTATGATTATAAGTCATTTTTAAAATGCCCCAGTCAATTAACACAAGTTGCTGTTAATTGCATATTTATAATAAAGTGTCATCTTAAAAATACAGAAAATAACTGTTAGCTGGAGCCTTAAATTGTGTAATGTTTATTTCCTCACTTTAGTCAAAATGCTTAAGAGCAAGCTAATGCTAGCACACAAAATTCAAGTCATTTTTTTCTTAATGTGACTTTTTCTTTAAGACACACAATTAAGGCCAAAATCTAAACTGGAACAGTCTATGATGATAACTGGAACCAGTCAGCAGCATCAAAATCAATCAAAAGCACCAGAGACGGCGTTCCTCTTCCAAGGACGCCACACGGATACGGAATATGATCATAGCACCATCACAGTCTTTACATTTTCTTCCCAACAGCCAAAAACAGGTCCTCTTAATCACCGATGTGTACTTATCCATCTGATTAAAATACATGGCCTAAATAATCAAAATATGCTCACATTTTTTGGGGGGGGGGTGTTGATCACAATGATATTCATAAAAAATAGGTCAAAAGGATTTCTGGAAGCCAGATCGTTCTACTTTCAACCACTTCCAATTGACTCAAGAATCTGATGGACATTTTTCAATGATGTGCCCAGAAACATAGCTGTAAGAGCTACATCCTGCCAATGGTCTACAACAGTCCTCAGGATCAGGAAATGTTAACCACTTGTCCTTGTAATATTTCCTCTTGCCACCGAATTTCATCAAAATCTGTCCTCTAGCTTTTGCAATATTCTGCTTAAAGACTCACGACAGTGATCACATGACCTCTTTGGCAGAGGTAGCAAAATCTGTACAATACCCAAAGCCTCTAAAGAGCAGTTTGTGTTTGGAACAATAAGTGAGATTTTGCGTGTGAGTGGCTGGGCGCTAGGCTCCAACCATGTGTGCATGGGGGAGTAAGGAGGAGTAAATGGGGGTGCCGTGGCCGCGGGTGAGGGTGAGTGCACAGCTGCTGTGTGTATAAGTGTAGAGGAGGGCTTCCAACATAGAGCCCTCGCGCGCGCGTGTGTGTGTGTGTGTGTATTTGTTTGTTTGCGTGTGTGGAGCAGTGCGTAAGTGCTCAGAGGGGGTGGTAGTGTATGCGGAGTGGTGAGGGAGGTATGGATATTAATCACCGGGAGGAGCATGGTTCTGTGGCGCTGGGCGGAGATGGATGGGGTGTGAGTGCGGTGATGTCACCCTGACAAATGGACCGGCCATGTTGGCTGAGACTTGCACATCGCCTCTCATTTCAATTAGTTCTTCACACAGGAGCGCACCTAACCCACAATCTGCAGGTTAGACACGCACAAACACATACACTCTGGCCGCAAACACACCCCCTCCGGTGCCCTAACCCATAGCACAGGCTTCTAACAAGATGCGCTGATCTGTGAGACTACAATGTAGCTCCTTTAATCAATCTAACTAAATTATGACAGCGATTTTGCTTTCAATCCCACCAGCCAGTCACTCATTACCATTCATATTATCAGCCCAGTGCACTGACTAGGTCTACAGCCAACAAACTGGCCGGTGGGATCTGGCAGAGAGTCCAGGTGTGTTTACTGGGCAATGCCCGAGTTTTTCCTCACAATATCAGTTTGATGAAGTGCTGTAATGATGGGGATGTGAGCGGCCCTTTGGGGGGATGGTAACAGCATGCATTTAGTCTCTGATGTGAAAAAAAATGGTAAAAAGATGTATAGCAGCTGTGAGCAGCAGATCTGTAAAAAAAAAAGAGTTCCGGTATAAAAGGTCCTCCCGTGCTGTTTATACCCCTGTTCTTAAAAGTCTGACACCACTAAATAACAGAGCCAGAGCTGATTTTAAAGTGTCTGCCACCTATAAAGGAAGTTCTAAGCCCTGTTTTTCAAAGGTCTGATGCAACTAACCAGAGGCTGCAAACCTCATTTCAAACTGCTGCCCGTCTCCTGTGAACTTTGACTCTGGAGGACTTCACTATACTGCACTCTTTCCTCCATCTTAAACTACCATCTGCTCCTTCTCATTTTCTGCTTCCTCCTTCTTTCTTCTCCATCTGATCTCTGTCTCTGTCTCGTGACCCTCTTCTTCTTCACACCAGGGGAATTGTGCAAGAGGATCACTTTGGTATAAGCTAGTGCAAGCTGGCCATTTGAGGCTGAACTGGGCTACACTGTGCACATTGGAGCGCTAAGTTGGGGATTTGATCAGAGCCTCCTGGGGCTGCAGCTCCAGCTGAACATCAGTGGTTGGTATCTCTTCATCTGAGTGTGAAAGCATCAGGAGGTTAATACCAATCCTATGGAGAGGATTCTGTGTGTGTGTGTGTGTGTGTGTGTGTGTGTGTGTGTGTGTGTGTGTGTGTGTGTGTGTGTGTGTTTGTGTGGAGCTTGATTGTGCCACAGCATTAATTAGACCCCTCCACAAATGCATTTTGCACATAAAAGCCACTTTAAAGGTTCCTCAAAATCGGAGGCTGCAGAAAAAGAACAAAGGCTTTCACCCGCTATTACACATAAAGGTTAAGAGGTAAGCTTTACGATCACAGATGCTGGAGATAATTGTGTGTCAAAGTGGAAGCTCGTCTGTCAATGGGGACTTAAGATTTTTTTCTTAGATGGTTGTCAGTCACCCAGGTCAGCTTTGCGTGAATGCATTGAATTGCTTTTGTATCTTCCCTTGAAGATATAAAATAATGCAGAACAATGTCAATGTAACTCATGATGCTTGTTTATGGTGGACACATTAATTGCCTGTTCCAACAATGTAACATGGACAATAGTTTGTGTTGTTACAACATGAAAAAGTCCACCTGAGGAGGCAGGTCCAGGCGGCGGTACCAAAAACACACTAGACTTTCCTGTAGGAAATAACAACATGTCACAACAGTGACCTATCCGACTATTTTTCTAACCTTACCCACATGTTTTTGGTGCCTGAACAGATCCTTTACTGCATTGACAAATAATAAAATGTTATTTTCGAAAGGTGAATTTTTTGTTTTTGTTTTTTTGAAGAGACTGCATGTCAGTGAAGAACAATAAAACAGTTTCGCCTCTGTCTCGATCATGAATTATTCTAAATTGTGCTTCCATTTGGATCGTTTCCATGGTTCTGGCACAACTTTTGACATGTCACAAATAGTTGCAGGTACTAACTTCCCACAATAACCTTCAAAGTGTCCTTTAGAAATGCTGAATCTCCTGATGAGTACGTTAGAGCCTCCATTGTTCGCATGTGAGGGTGTGAATGACGCAACGTTGGCAAACACTTTCGGTGCAACGTAGCAATGTGCTATATAAATATGTTCCATTCTGGTCATGTCGCATATATTTATGAGATCAGCTTGCGGCGTTACTGTTAACTTAAGTGTGCGTCACGGGAATGTGAATGCACAGAGACCTTGAATAGCCATGCTGGGTCCCTGCTATCCCTTTTACAAAGACATCAATATGGCACCGGGCCCCCTCCATCCTGTGTTCATTCCTGTTATATAGAAAGCTTTGCGGTTATGTAGTTTGTTAACAATGCTCACCAACACAGGCTGTATTTGATATGTCGATATTGGCAGTTGGACGTCTCTCTGAAACCACAAGGTTTGTACAAGTGCAGAATTTATTACCTTCCACCTTGTGAGTGAGCTTGTTCAGCTGGATTGGCTTCACATATTTCTTTTGTTGTTGAACTATTTCTCCTCTCACACCCCAGAACAGTGGGAAATGAAAAATGGATGAAAAACTTCTGAAATATTGTGAGGGATTACCGTCGCACTTTCATAATAGAGGGAGTGAGGCCGTCATGTATTGCTGCATGTATTACAAAGAGCATGAACTACAAAACAACACTTGCACCCATGTCCTAAAAAGGATGACTTTATTTGCTTTATTTTCTTCCGTTTCACTTGATATCGAAGTCTGTCTCCAGTAAGGGTCTCAACGTTTGAACAGCTGAAGTCATTCCTTTTTCATTTCACTTCGCTGCTCTCCCTTTTAATCTAGCAGTACTAAAGAACTAGGTTCCAACAACAACAACAAAAAGGTTAGATCTCGCTTTCTGTTTCATCTCGGCCTCCTGCGATCCCCTGGGACGTCTTTCTGTGCTCGTCTTCACTGCTCGGTGATGGGAGATTGTGCCAGGGCTCTGTTTGTTTGGCTTTCTTCCATCTCCTCATCGCGCTGAAATCTGCCTGACAGTTCGGCAGCAAGGCTCAGGCCCCACAGGAGCTACCGTCAGATAAAATGTCACCGTGGCTTTGTTCCACGCGCCCTATAGGCTGGCCTGACGCACTGTACACCTGAGAGCTTGAAGACCAAAGCGCCGAGCGAGAGAGAGAGAGGGAAAGAGGTGGCGTGGAGACGGAGTAGCATTCCCTCTTGTTAATTTTGCTGCCTTGTTAACTGCCTGTATTTTAGTTTCATTGACGAAATCCGTTTTGATGGACAATTCGATTAGAGGTTTTGACCTCAGACATATGCGATTAAACCACAGATGAATCATACATGGTTCATCAACAATTCAGCATCCGTCCACATTGTGGACAGATGTGATTGATTATCTCTCAAGCCGAGGAGCTAATGTGATCACCAGCGGGTGTCTCTTTTGTTAGGTTGTTTGCGGGATATCTAAAAAAAACAAAAAAAACAAACCCAGAATGAATGGTTTTTGATGGCTCAAATTTGGTGAAAAGATAGTTTATATCACTAATTGATTAAGACCATTTTTAGGTCCTGATCTACAATTGCTGTTAACGGTACTGAGTCCGTGAAATGGCTGAAAGAAGAACGTTTCGGCTTCTACAAAACATCTTGACCAAATGTTGACAGGTGAAACATCATGGTCGATATCCTGGAAAAACTTAAGCATATTTTGATGAACTTCGTTAAACTAATGTATTTTAATTAGAGAGAAAAGTATTAAACTCCCACATACAGTATGGATCACGTTCTTGACCTGTTTTTGGCAGTCGGGATGAAAATTCATCAACAAATTTTGATGATGTCTTCTGTATCCTTCCAGTGTTCTTGGCGGAGCTTTGCGCTGTCGGAGTTTCTTTCTAGTTGTGTGGAAAGTTCATCTAATGATCCACACAACAGTATTAGTCTTCTATTAGACTAACCCTCGTGCATTATTGGCTAAACGGCAGCAGCGGCAGCACCAGGCCAGGATCCTCATGACTCCCTCCGCTGGTTCCCTAACAAGCTTCACGTGAAAAGCCGACCATGCCCCCCATCAAGCGCGAGGGCGTTTGCTACTGTCGGCTCCTGTTAAGTCAGCCGTCTCTGGTTCACGTTTAAAAGAGCACAAACACACTCATCCCAGAGGAGCTCAACCATGCTCCTTCACCCCCTCCTCACCCCCCCCCCCAAATAAATTAATAAAAGAAGGAGCAGCTCTTGCAGGTAATTTGATTAAATACTGCATCCCTGCTTTGAAGCCTGCTGACCAAGCAAGATGCGATGTTGTTGGAAGAAATTGTCACTGTACTCATAAATGACCCCTGGCCCCTGCCACTCTTCCTCTCCCTCCCCATCAACTCCATCACATACTCCATTTTCCAAGAAGTGTTCTCAGATGAAAAATGCTACATGCTCCAGATTACTGGGTTTGTCAGTCACCTAATTTGATGCAATCCCCAGCAGATCTCTCCCCTTAATTGAGTTTCATTTGCTTTATTTGATAGCAGACGTTAATGAGTTCATATGTTGGAACTGCGGCTGCATACTGCATAAGCCTATGGGCTTATCTGGGGCACATACTCATACTTTTCAACAGACATAGAGTAAATATTGTGTAAACAACAACATGAGCTCAGACATCTGTTATACACTAAGGACATTCACGAGTGTAACCAATTTCTACCAAATGTGCTGAGGGAAATGTATTAGCATTAAAAAAAAAAATCAAAGATTTGCACACTTCTCATATTTTAGCTGACGTGGTTACTCTCTTATTGCGATATTGTTATTAAAGAATCAAAGTGATAGTATATTTCATTTAATATATATTCCCTTTTCCTCTAAAGAAGAGTACATCCCTTCGCCTCTTCCCTCGGGGCTGACTAGCAAGGATGTATCCAGCCACGACGTATGAAAGGAATGACAAGCCGTGTCAGTCAGAGGGGGAACCACTCATTATACAGATTGCTTTGTGGTGGTTCTGGGTAGTCAAGGCCAATGTCACCTCTCCTCAGTCTGGCCTCAGACTTTACGGGGCTCGCTCGCTATCTCTGAGCTGACACACTTTCTTGTTAACTCTGTATCCGTCAGAGGCAGTTACAAGGGTGGATTACTGACTCAACCGCCATGCCAATAATGGGAGGGAAACAGACATGTTCTAATGGAAGGAAGGATTCTGAATCTTATTAACGGGACATCTTGTTTCAGTCAATGCTCCAGCAGGCCCTCTGGCTCCGTGATAACATCAACAGCAAACAGCTAGCAGGTGTAGAACAAACATAAAGCCAATTGTGTTGATCAGATCATGCTTTTGTTCTACCACCCCTCTTCTATTCCTTCGCTTCAGCATCCGCTCATTGCTGCTGCTATGGATAATGTTCTCTAATGTCTATTAATTATCTCTGTGGTGCTATTAAGATATTTCCTGATGACAGTACTTTACCAGTGTATGTGACAACTTAACTGCTTTGCAATGACTCCCACATTGGGAAACAGGTGGTTAACGGCTCTTCCCGTCTCTAGCTTAGCATAACTGGGCCAGACTGTGTCTGCAGACGTTTAAAAAAAAATAAAAAAATAAAAATTGTAAGTGCCGGTGCAATGGTGGCACGTTTTTGCCATATTAAGATCTTGAGCCTTATCTCCCAGCCTGAGAAATCTGTCCACTGGATTGGCATGGGGAGCAGCTCTGAGTGGCAGACTCCTGCTCTAATTACAGCAGCAGAAGCATTAGTCCCGCTTGTGAGCAGTTTTCATAATTACCTGTGCAATTTATTTCATTATTTAACTTAACAAGGTGGCTCGGTGGCCAAATGTACAGCAGATTTGAGGCCTCATTTGGTAAAGTGCCAAAAAGATATTGGATACCTGAGTTTTTTCTTTTTTTTTTTTTTTGCCTTAGCCACCTGCAAAGCTTCTGGATGATGAGGGATCAGGAATAATAACTGGATATTTAGTCTTATTAAGCTTGAAAGTGTCTGCTTGAAATGTGGGTAAACACAGAAAAGCACTCTTATTGCAATGTCTATTAAGTTCAAATGAAATGTAAGTGTGACCTTTCTGAGCTGCTTAATTCAGCCAAAGGGGGATGGGGGAGGGCTAATTTAGCATTTTACCACATGGGGGTAAATGGACATTAGAGCAGTGGTGCCAACAGCAAATGGCACTGGACCTTGACTTGTTTGCACAGAAAAATATGTTGCCTTTCTCACTAGATGCAGCCCCCACCCCCACCTTTAAAAAGCACAACATTACATACTATTGGATTTGTTCTCACTCATTTGCTGGTGCTAGCATTGTAATTTTGACCACAGAGGTATTGTTATGAAATGTAGATTTAAATGCAAATGCAGGAGGAAGTCAGCATTTTATAATCCCAAATAAAAATTGTTACCTTGCATTTGAATGCTAGAAGTAAGAAGTGATATTCTGGGCTAAACACAGAGTAGCTGGGGAGATGATTGATACAATCTAAAATGACAGGGGTAGATGATCAAGTTAGACTGGTGTGATTCAACCCTGCAGAATGACTGAGTCAGAGAATAACCTGTATTTTTTTTGTTTTGACGCCACTCCTTTACCACTTATGACGCTTCTTAAAATGGCTTTATATCCCCACACATACAGAGTAGCTGGATCCACTGATCACAGCCGCAGCTTGAGTCATTCAATGCCCTTTCATGTATCATGCAGAAAAATGTCATGAAACAGCCTCAAAACACTGTTGTTCTCGCGTGAAAACATCACAAATTCACTTGTTGTAATTTTGACATTTCAGTTAAGATGTTCCTGTTATGAGTCAGGGAAAAAAAAAATAGTGGTACGCAACTTAAAATCTGAATTCAAGTTGCATGGTCTGACACTTTAAACAGTTCAGCTAATACGATGTGTGTCATTGAGTTTCTGCCACTCAGGAATCCATATCCATTTGAATCCCTGTCAAGCACTGTTAACTTGTTTACTGCTATATTAGGCAGCAGGTAAGCTGCCTCAGAGAGAGCCTGTGGCAATTTAGTCGCAATGAATGCATTAGGCTCACAGAAGCCTTACAGGAACAATGAATTAAACTGCAATATGAATTCTTGTCTTCAGACCCTGTACATGCATTTTTTTTATTCCATCCAATATTTATGGAATACTGAGGTCTATCTGCTGAATATATGTCTTACATTGGTTCGCGCTGTTCTGTGCATATGTGAAGTCACCGCTATGTTTACATTAGGCTTGGCTCACTCTTCATGCATTTGTATTGTCAGTGCTGTGTTTGCAGTAGAGATTACTGTTGACGTAAGGACAACTGAGTTTGGGAGAAAAAGATTAGAATATAGAGCATCAAGTAAAAGCCTCTAGATCTACGGTATTGTTGTAAAGCAGTACAAACAAAGATCACGCGTGGTGTTTCCAGCGTATCATGAAACAGGCAATAGAGCAACGAGAAAAGACACTTCCTCTCGCTCCACTTTCAGGAAATAGAAAAGTATTACGAGACCTGTAACCGTGCTCCAGTGACCCAGAAACACATATTTCTAATTGTTCTAGCTGGCCTCTAGGGCTTCCTCCACAAAGCTACAAGCTCTTCACAATCAGACCTCAGCAAATGGCCAATCAGAAGCCAAAGGAAAGCCAGTCTGAGTATGATGATACCCTTAGGCATGGAGGCTCTCCCTTGAGCAGACAAGTCCAAATGCCACCTCCATGTTTATCTGCGAGTCATCTTTTATGTGGCTGAACAGACACAAGTGCTTGGACACACAAATACTTTTTTTGCACCAATACACACACACACACACACACACACACACACACACACACACACAAAAAGTCAAACACCCTCAGACAGCTCTATTTGTTCTCCCTATCCCCTTGAACACTATCCCCCTGGTGCCCTGCAGACCAAACCGAGGCCAGATGGACTGCGTATGCTTTTTCAACCTTTCTCCTTCCTGGACAATCTAATAACATCAGACTGTGGTGATGCAGCAAGGTCGCCCCCCCTGGACCAAGGTCACTCTGATGAGAAGGTGCGCTGAGAGGAAAGGGAGGGGCAGTAAGCACATGGTTAGTTACAGTAGATGAGATTTGAGCCCAGATCCATGAGCCCCTCAAATTACACTGTAATACATTTATAATTGAGAGTGATAAGGTCTGTGCCTTTTAAAATGTTGTAAATGTGCTGCTAATAATTAGTGACCCAGGGGAACAGGCGGCGTTCCTTTCCACAGAGCAGCGAGGAGGACTGGTGCTGAGATTCATGCTGATGCCAACAAAAAAGAAAAAGATGAAAAGCCACCTAAACAGTTTAGAGATGAAGAATTAGGTAGTTATCAGCTCTGATCTTATCAGTGGATGACTTGAAAACAGAGCCACAACTTCTCTGACAAAGCATTTTGGTCCTTTGAAATGATAATCTTTATAATTTAGAAAATATTATCCACTAGAGTCCTCTCTATCTGTTTTCTGGGGGACACGTCAGGGGCTAATTGTTAAGAATTGAGTTATTGAGCTGTATGCCCTTCTACTGCCCCTGAAGGACTCGCACCAACACAAACAGCTATTGGAATTCCACTGGAGTGCCCCTGACTTACCCCAGCCATAATATTGTTCTAATAATTGGAGCTCGCAGGCCATCAAATATCATGCCAGTTTGTTCAATTGATTCCGACAGGGTAAAAGAGGAGGGAAAAAAAAAAAGAATTTGCAATTTTCCCATTTATAATCCTGAGCACAGTTTTTAGTGATGGAACGTTGCGAAAGGGAAAAGCATTTTGTAATCCTCTGGCTAACTTAAGGTGCACAGGGCTGTAAACAAGATATTTTTTTCAATTTTTGGAACTGGTTGCATAAAATGTCATGCGCACACACGCTCACACATGTACACACACACACACACACACACACACACAAGGTGAAAACCAGCTGCATGCTGTGGCAGCTAGCAGTCTGGTAATTTGAAAGGATTCATTTTGATAGTGTTGGTTTCAAATGGAATAGTCGACAGAGAAGAAGTGGGGTGTTAACTGCCTGTTTGCTACTTTCTGCAGCTCGGAGACGATGAAGGCTATATCACAGCCCATCAGTAAAGGAGCGGGATTAACTTTTTGTTAGAGCCTGCTGACTTGGCACACACCAGAATGAGGTTGAGTGAAGGCTAGTGGCATCACCGGGCGATAATGGAAATAGTTGTGATAAAGATGTAATGGATGTGGGATAGAGGTACAAAACATTCATGAATAATATCACAAGAGAAGGTGTGTGTACCATGGATTGACTCAGTCTGATTACGCACACGCTCACACACACACACACACACACGCACACACACACACACACGCACACACTTGATCTGCTCTTTAGAAGACACATCCCTGCTGACTCTTCTTGCATGTGGTTCCTCTTATCACTCACCACCAGGACAGAGGCAGCGATGCAATCCTATCAAATGGTTGTTGTTCAAAAGTGTTTGAACATGTTTTAGAAAAATTTAGGTGCCACCTGAGTTAAATTAGCACAGCTGCTGATTAACAGTGCAAAGAATATCATGTGTTTAAAGCCTGCTGCACGCAAGAGAATGATCAAATCTTAACTGATTTCAAAATCTGACCACAGACATAGTAGAAGGCCATTTTTTAGTTTTTAATCTTAAGAATGCACACACACACACACACACACACACACACACACACACACACACACACACACACACACACACACACACACACACATCAAATAATCAGGGCAATAATTTCAGAGAATTCCAGACACATGGGACCAAACAGAAACACACAATTAAACATGAATTGGGAGGAAAATAATATTCTGGCTACATTTGTGTTTGTAATGTATTGCAAAAAAAGGGGGGGAAATGAGCAGCACAGGCAGGAGATAAATTGGCAATAAAGTTTTATAGCTTTCTAGTTACTGCTACAAGCTAAAACTTGCATCACCTGTTAGGTGACACTTTCAAATCGCTCACTCTAATTGGCTATTGCCGGTTTCTGCTCAATATTCCATCACCGCTCTTCTCACAGTCCTTCAGGATTTCTGGTTTTCTTCAGGATTTCAAGATCCAAGATCTGGAAACTCCAAGCCAGTCAGGAACCTACCCCTTATGTCTTTAAACTCCTCACACTTAAGGCTAATTTGAGGAAAACAACCTAGAATTGGGAACGCCCTCGTAATAGTCGAGACGCCGAATCGGGCTCTAAATCAACCCTGAGTACCACCTGATGTTGGGCCAGCATAAAAGCCACACTACACCCAAAAAATGTATTTTGATTTTCCAGTCCTCACAGATTGTTTCCTTGAGCTTTTCCAGTATTTCTTCTTTATGCCTCAAAATTGCAGAAAGAGCCGGCTACGTCTATTTAGCTGGAAGCTAAACGGCACCTCATAGCTACCATCAACGGCAAAACTGTTCACAAATTTCAGATTACAAACTCAAGTGCATCATCCAGTTTGATCCATGTCCTTTTCGATTCAGATTCAACACACAAACACTTTGATTTGAACCTGGTTTGAATTGTTACACGTAGATGGTTGTATATTTCTTTGCGCTGTGGTATTCCTTTCAAAGCGTCGTAAGACACAAGTGGGTGTGCATAGATAGATGCCTCACACCTTAGCAAGAGCAAAGAGAATAAGTGTTTGTTTTGTGCTCACATGTTACTGCATGTACGACAAATGGCTGACCTGAATAGAAGCACACTATTCTTACAGTATACGCGTTCTCTGAAAAGGATAGTTTTGCCTCTGACTTAGCTGAGTGCTTTAATTGTCGAGTGTGTTATTTCGGCTCTTCATCACTTCCCCCGGTCCTCATCCTCGGTATACAATATACCCAAAGGGAGGCATGAATAATAAAGACTTCAAATGACAGGCACGCAGCAGGGTTAATGATAAAGGTCAACTTGCCAGCATGCAGCCAGTGAGTGTAAAGGACAAGTGGCATGGGGTCACAACTCACATGGGCTCTTGGCCAATGTATGGGGCAGGACCCACATTTTTCCAGAACCAGATGAGAGCTACTACTCTTCAGCCACATTGATCCCAGAACAGCTGCTGCAAGCTGCTCTTGTCACTGAGGCTTTTATTAGCCTGCTATGTTGTGTTAGCGTTGAAAGAAATTAATACAGTTTGATATGGGAAAACACAGCAAGGCTTATATCTGGGTTATAACAACTGAAACAGATGACCTTGGAATATAAAGAGGGGGAGTCTTGGTACTGAATGCTTGTAAAATTTCATCACTGCACTCGCACTGCAGAAGAGAAGCAGGATATTCAAGCGTAGCGGCTTTGCTATTGAGGAAAAAATCAGGGAGAGAGAGAGAGACGGTACTCCAGAGACCCAGCATCAGTTTGATCGGCAGCTCCTCGGAGAGAATGTCAGCCAACACCTGAAGCCACCAACTTCAACAAGACAGGATTTATCAACACATTTCACTGCTCTTATTCATGAGAAACAGCAGCAGCTGAAGCTCATGATATTTACAAGAGTCCCTGTGAACTTCTATTTGTCTGTGAGGAACAAAGCATCTTTCTGTTCAGTGGAGGAAATTCAATTAAGCCCTGCTGTTGATTAGGTACTTTGCTCACAGTTTTTAGAAATCAGTACAGAATGGACACTTAAAAAAGCATAATTTCAACAGCATGAATTCTGAATTCAATTATACCTATCTTTCTTTTAAACCATTCAATTGCATTCTAGACGATTGCAAATTGTGCATTTTATCACTTATATTTAATATATCCATGACTGCTGGTGGTTCAATACTTCATTTCATCATCACATATTTTTGTGATTTCGAAAATGAAAGTTGTATTTGTTATGCATAACCCTTTAAGCCCTTACGCTGGGAACCCAAAACCCTTGAAAAACATATTTAATCCTCGGATAAACACAACACATCAAATTAAGTGATAAAAGCAACTGTGCAGCATGTGTGCAAACTTTCATTTTAGGAAATTAGGGAAGATTTCCATTTCACTAAAGGTGAATTGACTTTTCTTATATGCACGAGCACACACCCACAGAACACACACATTCAGAAAAGCTCTAGTTTGATTCCCTTTGCATGATATAATGGCTTTTTCAGCGGTTTCCCTTAATTTTCTTTTTAAACAAGCCATGTCAGACTTGCACTCTAGATATGTAATTTTCAAATGAATTGTTAAATATCACCCATCTGCACTACTTCTCTTCTCTAAGCTGCTTTACCCGTGCTGTAATTCTATTTCCCCCTTCAGGCTGCTTTGGATCCATAACTTTCTTTTGTTGTTGTTGTTGTTGTTTGCTAACATTGGACACAAATCCTGAGCAACACAGTGATGAGAACATTTGAATTCTGAGCATGAAACATCATCAGCGGGTCAGTCGGGACGAGATTCAGTTTCGCTCTGTTGTCACAAGGATTTTCTTCCACAGCTGGATTGATGTGGTGACGGATACATAAACTGCATATGCTCTATATATGTAAATTATGATTTAAATTCTCCTTTTTTTCCTGTCAAGAAGGTTATGTACTCATCTATTTACAAGGAGGGAATCAAGAGCGGGTGGGCTTGGTTGTACTTTCAGCTTTCGTCGCTGGTTCTAACTGGCTGGATGGAGTCACCCAGGTGGTCTCCGTGGGGTTGTTATCAAGGTCATTGATACCATTTGGTTTGTTAGTGCTGTTCTAACAACAGTCCCACGAGTCATCCGAGTCACCTGAGGC
This sequence comes from Aulostomus chinensis, assembly GCF_037954235.1. Classification (NCBI taxonomy): domain Eukaryota; kingdom Metazoa; phylum Chordata; class Actinopteri; order Syngnathiformes; family Aulostomidae; genus Aulostomus; species Aulostomus chinensis. Next base: position 12,505,021 of record NC_141332.1, on the reverse strand, counting down.
CAAGCGAAGTCACATGAGGTCAAACGACAGTGAACTTCCCTGAGAAGGGTTGAAACTGAAGGATGCACTGATTCAGGACTCATACCGATCACCGATGCAAATATCAGCGTTTTTTTGTGTATATTCTCTTCTTTATTTCCCTTTAATTGTCACATAAACAAATACAGTCTTTAAATAGTTTTCTTTGCCTATATATGGTAAACATCAGCAGACACAGATAAATCGATGCATCCCAATCACTTGAGGTATTTGTTGTGTCTAATTTCACTCAAGGAAACAGCAACCTTCGGTTTCAAACCTTGTCCTGCCTGTCCAAAATATCTATGTTGTCCTCAAAAGTGCATGTGTGTGTGTGTGTGTGTGTGTGTGTGTGTGTGTGTGTGTGTGTGTGTGTGTGTGTGTGTGTGTGTGTATGCGTGTGTATATGCGTGTGTGTGTTTGGGTAACTATTAAGTCTTGGCCCTGAGGAGTTAGTCCTCCTGTGTCGGACCATTCATTTCGGACTCTCTTAACCATGACTACAGTCTTTAGCTCAGTAGTTTTAGATGCCTAGGGGGAAGAATATCTTAACCATAATTTAACAGCTATAAAAACACCTTTCTTTTACTTCAGTCAAGCATTTCTATAAGCAACAGGCCTTTAAAAACCTCATATGGAGCATTTTAGCTCTGAAAAAATAATACTGGGGACACCAGAGCCAGTCAGGTAACAACAAAATCCTTCAGGTGTGTGAAGTCCTCCTTCATGGATTTGAAGAGAATGGACAGGTAAAGGAGATTGTGGAAAATCTCAATCAGATCCTTTTTTCTCCCAATCAAGGAGAAGAATTTGGATTACATTGGACCGCTGCCACGACTCCTGTCACCAAATCTAGGAATATACTGCACCTCTGCTCCACACTGCAGTCGAGAATTATGATACCTTCGTTCCTAATATACCTCCTTGGGGGTTAAAACAAAACCACATACAGTAAGAACCTATAAAACAGAAAGATGGTACTGGCCCAATGTGTAATATAACCTGTCGTGATTAAACCGCCATTTATTTGCTCACTACTGCCCTTCTCTGGATAATTTGCCTAAAGTGTATGCGCAGCAATGAATATCTTCCTCCGTGCTAGGCTGGATTAACAGCGCCTCTGTCATCGGGCATATTTCTCATCTATGTTAATAAAAGCAAGTGTGATTAAAAGCATTGACTACCTGGCTGAACTTTCCCATGATGATTAGTACAGCTAACGCCCACTTTCCCAGTGTATCACATGCTGGTATTTTTCCCTCTTCATGTGTTGTGTACTTTAATCTATTACTACAAAATGTCCTCCTACCTTTGCTTAGCCATCACCTTCACCGCCACCTCATTTGCCACTCTTTACCAACCACACCCCCCCGGTGGGGTCTTCACTAATCCACCTTATCCACCCTCTCCTCCCACTCATTCTTCTCTTACTTTCACCTTTTCAATTCAGTATTCTGCTCCTCCCCCTCTTCAGTCCCCCCCCCCCCCCTGCTCCTCTCCAGTGGCGGTGACAGCTATGAGGATGCGCCTCCCACATATGTGAGGACTGCTGACCTTGGAGGTTAAGCTTGGCCGCCGCTATGATTAATGCCTCTACAAGACAAGAAGCATCTACCTACCTGGCCAATATATATCTTCTTACACACATTCTTGTCTTCGACACACCCGGTGATGGACAGGCGCAATCCTCACACTTCCTAACGTCTAATTGTTTCTTTCCTTCCCTTCACCATGCTTGAAACAGAAAATAAAAAAAAGAGGAGAGTTTTTTGATTCATTTTTTCCTCCCTTGAATGATGCACCGGGCTAATCTTGAAGGCGTACATGCTGGATTCTGTTCGATAAGGCTGTTACCTGTACATATTTTGCCCTGAGGAAGAAGAAGAGCCCGTGTTTTTAGTTGTGAAGTTACAAATCCCTCAAGGACAAATGTACAAAAAGAAAAGCCGTGCTGCCATTAAGAACTCCACACTCCCTCCTAAAGCAGAGTACAAAGCCAAACAAAGCATTCGGGCAATGAATCAGCACACACTCTATCAGGCGCCATAAACAAGAAGCCCAGTATGAGATAGGAATAGTCTTAAGTTAGTGTGTCTCAGAAATAGGAATATTCACCTTCGTGCATATGATTTGCCGGTGCCGTCTTCTGACACAATGGTTCAAAGAGTCCATGCAGTAATTGTCGGTCAAACAAAACAGCAATTTTCAATTCCAATATATGGACTGCAATGTTTTTCTGTGGCATTTTGTGACCCAAAATGTAAATTACTCTGGGTTAGCTGCTTTATTTAGAGTGGAGTCAATTCAGTTCAAGGTTTTACAAGCGTCTGATACTTTTCAGAAATCCTAGTTTATTGTGACCCCAGCTAATACATGAGCGGAATGCCCCCCAATGATGCTGTACAGCACATATTCTACGTGACAGGGGATGTTCATTATGTCTTTTTGAATAACTACAAATGTGCACAGAAACCTTGATTCAATACATTCATCAGCTTTGTTGTAATGATTCTATATAGAATATTATTTATTTATCTGGCACGAAAACCAAACAAACGCAAGCTTCTTAGCTTCAAACTATGGTGGACAGTGTTGCTGCAACCAGAAAATATCTGTCTTTTAATTTAAAATAATAAATAATCTAAATTCACACAAAAGAATGTATAGGAGTTTCAAGAATATCAACATTAATTAAACTGACTGAAATGACCATAAACTTCTAGATGTTTCTTCGACTAAAACAAGACTGACGCTCTACTGACTAAAACGTCACAAAAAAACAACATTCATTTTAGTCAAATTAATAAATCTATATCATCCTTCCAAAAAAACAACAACCTTGAAGAGACACATTTATGTTCATTAGAAATAAACGAATGTAAGTAAGAACTACACTAAAAGAGTTACAGTTGTTTTTCCCCCTAAGACTAAAACTAAAACTGGGCTAAATAAAAACAGGATGAGAATGGCTCGGTATGATAATTAACTAACAGGGACATTAGACTCAGGACCAAGACTTCATTAAATCCAATCACTAATTTGGTCTCTGTCTTGGAGCCGTTACGGTGCAATAAACCAGTCCAAACAGGACCAAGTACAGCAGCCCACACAAAAGCAGCTATATTTTGAACTGACGTGGCCGTTGAAAGGCCATCTGGCTCAGGAAGCGGAGCGGAAGTTCAGCCAGGTATCATTCACTCTAAACTCTAAAACATCTTTTTGTGCATGTTTACTGCTTCCACCACAAAAGCCAAGGGTAAAAGAGAAGCTCAATGCTGGCGTGGGTATAACAGCAGCCAGCGTGCACGTGTTGCAGCATGAATTGCCTATTAGCTTCTATTTCATAGTTTCACACTCAGAATTGAAGGGCCCTCTGAAAATACGACCAAAAAAAAACTTCGGCGTACCTGAAAATTGCAGTCCTACTGCTGAATTAGTATCAGATTTGATTTCATTGAGGGGGAAATGAAAATGTCATCTTCTGTAGCTGTACCATTCTGTCAGAGGCAGCAGCTTGGTAAATATTTCTGCTGTTCCAATTTAAATCTCTTTTCACAAACTCAAACGTGATATAGAGTGAAATGGATAAAGTTTAAAATGCAAAGAAAAGCTTCATTGTCCATCACTAAAGGACAAACACGTAAAAGAAGCCACAAACTCTGACACAACGTTGACCTTTCCCCCAGTCAACCGTTCCTCAATCTGCATACTCGTCATCTTTGGGTGACTTGCTTCATTTTTTACGTGAGATGCCGGCGAGGACCCCTTGACCAGATGAAAGCAATCATGGGGTTAGCTCTTTGAAGTCTTTGTGATGCATATTTACAGTATTGCGATCATCTAAACATGTTTTCATCTCGGAGCGGTGCTACAGCACAGCTTGTTTTGCATATGGAGAGAAGCACTGCTGTACTGTAAAAATTGATTCCTGAATGTCACAGGTTTCTGAAATGTCACGCTCATGAAATATAATGCACTTTGCAACTGTTCTCATTTGTTGTAAGTTGAAAAAAGAAAGACAAATTCTCATTAGAAATACATCAACAATCACAGTTCAAGTCACAACAGTAAAGAAGGTATTTGTTCGCTCCGTGTGGAACATCTTTATGCATTCCAAGCAGGTGGCTCGACTTAAAAGAGACAGTGCTGCACAACATGAAAGCGTTTCTTCATGTGCTGTCCCGCCTTTTTACCACTGGCCATGCTTCATCCAATTAGATATAGTATGTGAAAGACTTTTGTGATGTGGAATTCTCACGGGTTGAAACTAAATATGAAAATTAATTAAGTATTAACGAATTATTGTGCAGGGTTAGGCTGACCATGTCATTATCGGAATTGGGTTCATGTTCATTGTGGTTTCTGTATTTTTACCCAGCAAGAAAGAAAACTAAATCTGAATTCTCAGCTGTGAGGAAAGAATGAGTGGATGATAATTGAAGCACGGAAAAAACTCAAATTATCACAAAAAAGGAAATTACTTTATTATATGACTATATAATATTTTTTAATACTGATTAGCAATATCTGAAACTGTAATGTTTTCTTGGTATACATTTTTTTAATTAAAGGTACACTTTGTAAATTTTGGAAGCTCTGTTTCCTCTTGTGATACCAATTGGACCTCAAGAGGTGAAAGTGAGTCACTTTAGTTCAAAGGAGCTGAACTCATTTCTGACACTTTATCTTCAGTCTCATTCTTTCGGTCACTTCAGACCAGATGAGACGGTTAGAACGTGAATGTAAAAGTTTACCCCAACTGACCCGAGCGCCACTTTGCCACCATTCACTCACAATGTGACTAATTTTAAGTCAGCACGTCCCAGTTTCTTAAATTAAGCGTGCATCAAAATTATAGTTAATATAGTGCCCCCTAGTGGTGCGGAGTAAGTGTGGAGTGTGAGGTGCTAGGTTAGTTTTAACAATCAAAACCACACAACATTTCCTGAGTCTTCTTCACAATAAGAAAGCAACAATTGTGTCACAACAGAATAATTTTTAATGTTAAACTGCTGCTTAGGAAATATTGGGTTTGTGTTGTTGGTAACTTAATACAGTTCACTAAGCAGTAATACTGACAGCAGTGAGGTACAATTACATTGTATCACACAGAGGTGTTTTCCCTGTGACTCTAGCATGTGTGTGTCAGTGTTCTGAATAGGGCTCAGCTTGTTGTGTGCAATAATACAAACTATGAAGTCGGAGGAGAACCTATAGTAAGTACATGGCTACTCTCGGAAAACAAGGTAAATAAATGTTGCAAATACTTTTTATTCTAACTGACATACAGATTTGTGTAATATAAAGTCAAATATTAACATTTTTTACCATACTGTACTGTATATGTCAGTGGTGTACCTGGGTTTGATTCTCTAGTACTGCATGTAGGTGATAGTACAACCGAGCAACCTGATTGGAAGTTCTATGCGTGGTTGTTGTCATCAGTGTGTGAAAACACAATTAGCCTTGATTGGTTCCCCTCAGTCAACAAATGCCTAAATTCTTTCAATCAGGAAGGCCTCCAGCATTTCTAATGACACACTTTCTGGATGTGTTACAGACTCAGCTGACCACAAATCAAACAAATCAAACCCTAGAATTATAACTGAGAATCTACTTTTGAAATTTAATCAAGATGTGTTAAACGGACTTGTCAAACAGGCCCAGTAGTTCCTGCGTAACTGTGACAAAACATTTTGAATGGATTTGAGGCTCACTTTCGTCAAAGGTGAGCGTCAACTGTTGTGATGACAGAAGAGTTAGGATGAATGCGTCAAAAAGACAAAAGTTTACTCTGTGTGTGTTGTGTTTTTAACCAAAAGTGTACATCTAAATATTCAGTGTCAGTTTAGGGCTAATATTCTACAGGCTATCTGAGTACTGCAGTTTTCATTTCTCAACCAAGCATCCACACCACACCACTGACTTGTTACCAAAATGCTCTTCAGCCAAAAACCAAAAAGAGAAGTCCTGTTTAACAATCTGGATTAAACCTGAGGTCCTGATCTTGGTGATATTTTATATTCAGATTTGAGCCCTGCTGCACTTTAAAAAAAATAAATAAAAATTTGCGTGTTTCGTGTATTTTACTCTTTTTTAATAGTAATTTTCACTTATGCGTTCTGATTTTATTCAATAATCTCTTCGAACATGTTTTTAGTGCTCTTCTCCCTTTGTTGTAATGTTCGTTGAGCAGCTATTTCTGTATGAAAGGTGCTATAGAGATAAAGTTTATCATTATTATTGAAAAAGAAGAAAAAAACCTTTACAGTGTCCTTCAACTTAATTGCGGGCAGAAAAGTTTTACAAAGCAGTCAACCGCCCGAGAATCATCAACATAAACTACTTGCTGTCACGCAAGCCCGATGAACAGAGCAAGCAAAGCCAGGTTCAGTTGTCCAACATGTGGCTCTTCCTTTACTTTATCTAAGTCATTGTGGCCGAGCGTACGAATAGCACGCCATTGCTGAGTCATTTGGCATGCTTCCAATTCTTTGTTTTCCCCCCCGTTCCATTTAACACCATTTAGTCCCATTCCATTCGTGAGACATCGGGGATTAAGAATTTCTTTAATTTAAACCCAAACCCTGATCTTGTCCTAAACCTAACAAATGTTTTTATTCCTGAATCTAACCGCTGTCAAACTGATCATAACACACTCAATTTTCCACTGAACAGAAAAGAAGCAAGAGTATCCTGAATTCATAATTAATTGACGGGACTGCAGCTCCAACGAACATTTAGCTTTGAGTAGTGCGTGTCTGCCCCGCGTTAGCGATGATGTCATGATCATGAGCGGGCGACAGACACTGTAGCCAGGAGCCAAAACCTGCGTCTGTCATTGAGTCACATCTGCACTTACACATACAGTCCCTCCAAGATAGAAACTAGCAGCACATGACTGGTTTATGAGACTTTTGTCAAACAATGAAAGTGTTCAAATACGAATGAAGGGTGTGTTTCAGCATTGTCTTCAGAAACACACGAGTGCACTGTTAGAAAATAAGATGGTGTGTTTACTTTGGCGCTAAGTTGGAAACGATCATCCCCAATGACGTCAATGCACAGGTGCGTGACGCACCATCCCTTCACAGTGGAAGACCGTGGGGCGTTAAATGACGCATGGAAAACAAACAATGTCGTCAAATAACTTTCAAAGTGGCGTGTATTTATATGCAATCAATTGATTGCACTGGCGTGGCCCTGACTCTGAATGAACCACGACGGGGACTGAAGCAAAGTCCTGTGATGCTCCCATCCTGCTTCACCAAACTTTATACTGACACGTCAGCACATTATCGTCTTCGCACTCTACTTGTTGAAAAATGTTAACGCCAACATTTTCCTCTAGCGACTGGATGTCTTCCAGAGACAACACAATCAATACCCAACCAATAAAAAGTTCATAACAGTAGTGTATATTAAGTGATAAAGATTCTCTGCTTTGCTGTGTTGTGCTAGTTAACGTCATCTGCTCCATCGCAGTGCTGCTGGAGCATTCCTCACCCTTTTCTATTTGAATCAGTTCTCTTCAGTTGCTTCAAGCTAGAAAGGAAACGTCTTCTAGGGGGACACTGAAGAGCCTGGAGAGACAATAGGCCCTTTCTTCCCCCTGTCTTCCAAAGCCAGACGTTTCTTGCAGTCTGTCTAGCAAAAGCGGCTTAAGAGTTAATTTCCTGGCAGAGATTTGTAGGAGAGCAGCGTCAACAAGCTGCTGCAGACTGGAGCATGAAAACCATTACTTCAATCCCTCACTTCCTGACATTAATAGGATGAATAAATGTTTTTGTTCTCCGCTTAATTTGGATGAATTCATCCAAATGGCAATGAAAACAAGTAAATATCCATCTCAGCTCCCCTCCTGATAATAGAAGACAAAGAGAACTCACTCTGCCTTGGCTTTTTCTTCCACCTACTGTTAGAGAATTCCTCCGCTCGGTGCCAGGCTCATCTATCAGATGAGACCGAAATGACTGAGGCTGGAGATACTTACTGGGAGGGAGGTTTGTGTTATAGGAAGAGTTTATTTTAAGTCGATTCACCCTCGCCACACAGGAGGTTGTCAGGTTCTATTATAGTTTGTAGTAACTGGCTGTGTATTTTTGTGATCATCTAGGTGCCCCCCAGAGAGAAAACATCCTCCACATGAACAAAAAAAACCACAGCTCTGTAATAACATGATAATATGCAGGTAAAGATTTTAAAATACCATGTAATTACCAGATAAGAGCCTAGTATGGGTATATCTAGGCAGTATTTGACTGAAATTGACACTGTACGGTAATAAGCAGCCAAAATGAAATAATATCAATGGGGAAACACACTGAAAAATAGTAGCAAGCAAAAACATATTACTAATTTCCACATTACATGAATGTGAGTTGATAGTGTATTATCATGTAATTACCTGGTCATTACATATTAGTTTTTGTTTTTACATCTTTTAATATGCAAATGACCAAGTTACAACCGAGCTACTATGTAAAGTGCCTCTAAAAGATAAGCATTAAAATAAACACTTCAAAAACGTAGAAATATCTTGTGTGACGTCAGTGGTGCTCTGCAGGACCTGACTGAGATAACGGCACCTAAAGTGACAGCATCACACAGCACTGAGCTGTGGTTCATTTAACTATGCTTTTAGGGAAGGTTGCTAGTTCAACATCAGGCTGTTTTGGAGTCTTATGACTGAAATGCATTTATTCCGGTATTTTTAGCAGCAACCAAACTCACATTCTGTGACTTATTCTCATCCTCTGGGTTGGAGAAGGCCTGAGCCTGATTTGCATGTTATCAGATTGTTGATCCCACCAACAATGAACCATTTATGCAGTAAAGTGTAATAAACAAAAGTGCATTATATTACATATCAGGATACCAGAGACACTTGAAACGTGTGTGAATGGGGTGATGCTGTCCATGAGCTTTTATAGCGCCTGTGGCCCCAGACAGGAAGCAAGCAGACGACATCTTATATTAATGCTTTTAACCCACATGCAGAGCGCAGCGTCTGGGTCAAGAGGCCACGATCACGCTAGGCATCACTCAGTGAGGAAAGCTCAGTGCTTGTGCTTCTACTGTATGCTACAAGATAAAAACGAATACACATGTGTCTGTGTAGGTTCTCATTCATCCAGGTCATCGTAGATCGAAGCGAAGTAAAATCTGGTCAACTGGACGTAAGTTTATCTTGAAGACGTTTCACCTCTCATCCGAGAGGCTTCTTCAGTTCTTCAGAACTGCCTCTCGGATGAGAGGTGAAACGTCTTCAAGATAAACTTACGTCCAGTTGACCAGATTTTACTTCGCTTCGATATATAATACACATGTGCTATCAGCTCAAGCCAAATTAGCTGCCATTACCACTGCACTTTTAGTACTCCCGCAGTGTGGCTGGTCGCCATAGCAACAACGTCTAAAAACTACCAATCATTTAGACACGGCAATAAATTTTATTTCTCAATTTGTTTAATGTCCTAATCGTGTCGAAAAATTATTAATCACTTTAAAATCATCGTCTGTTGATCATGGCATTTCAGACCTGCTACTTTTCTGCACCGAGGGATGTTTCTATTCATACAAAAAGTTTGCATACAGAGAATCATCTGAGAATCCCGTAGACCAGCAAACACTCCTGCAGGCTTTCACACAAATATTTCATCTGATTCAGACTCCCTTTACAAAACTGGTGATTTTACTGCAGCTGTGCCAAATGGGTGTATCAGCTGAGACCTGGGTCACCCATCCTGATCCTGTTTAGATGGACCACAGCTTCCCTCCATCCAGAGCAGCAGCAGCCTCTGTCTCCACTGGAGCTCTAACGTGCTCTAAAGGGTAAGCATAGCCACATCTGGGTTGGTTGCTGCCTCTTTTTTGGGTATAATCTACTCTAGCAGAAGCAGAGTAGTCCAGGGGTGCGTTGTGTCAATTCTAGTCACAATACCACAACTATTAGTGGTCCACAATGTTCTCATGTCACCTTGTAATATTGGCTCAGCTCACTTAGAACCTCGGCGGAGGTGAGACTATCCATAATGGCAAACCAACAAAGCTGCGCTGAGACCGGTCCAGCTGATGCAGTGAAAAAACAGCTTTAGCTCTCCAATATTGCTCACACTCAGAGGCTGAAGAGTCACCATCTTTAGATGAAGAGAAGGACATATGCGAGGAAACCACACACAGTTCAAAAAATCACTACAAAAACACCCACACTGTTGCTTCAGTGCTGAGAGCACTGCCTGCAGCGCCAGGAGTCTTTTGAAGGTTTGAATAACTTGTTTGGTCTGAGGTGAAGGTCCTGAATGGCCATAATCCAAACATAAAACGTAGCGATCAAGAAGATAGACATCAAAGGTCACAAAAACCTTTTCACAGGTGAGAAGTCTCAGACAGTATAGAGTGTTCTTGACCATCCTCCTCTCAGAGCAGTCTCACCTTGGCTTTTGGCAAGAGAAACAGCCTTTGTTAATTTTTAATGCATTTGGAAACTCATAATTAAGACCCACCCCCACCATGGACTGGGAAATTGACATGCTCTGGAGAACCAGTGAGTAATTATATTTGTAAAGAGCAGTGATACAAGATACTCCCCTTTGACTGGGAGTCATTACACATCATTAGAGAGGTGTGGCAACAAGACACGCATGTGAACAATGTACACCGACCACACACACACACACACACACACACACACACACACACACACACACACACACACACACACACACACACACACACGGACACACACTCCTCCCTTTTCCTCTCTCTCTCTCTCACACACCCACAGATCAATGAGTAGAAACCCAAACACTATTTCTCTTTGGTAAACAAACTCTGTTCTTCAGGTTTGTCTGACCTGATCGCTGCCAAGAGTCCAGATGAAGTAAAACTCAAGATCTCATCAAGTGATAATCACACCGCGGTGGGTCAATAAGTGATTAAATATTGAATCTGAAATGAATTCCCATTCATCTGACCAGTGAAAGGTTGAGATATGAAAGTTTCCAAATGGGGCCTCAGGAGAATAGTGGTCCACCCTTTGAAGCAATAATTACCATTACAAGCTGCAGGGCGATGATAGAACGGCAGTAGTAACTTGGTGGACTCTTTAATTGGAACAGGAGCGGCGGCAACGTGGCACATCATCGTCTCGGGGTAGAATTTGTACAACTCCCCTCTGCTTTACCTCCTCCCGCCACAATATCCCCCTCCCCCACTTCAATTTGCTCCTTTCAGTTCGGTTTTACACTGGAAATTTGGAAATCCTACATTTCACAACACGCTCAGCAGCCTCTCTCAAGATTTTTTTTTTATTTTTTGTCATATAAAGCTGTTAAAATATTATGAAATAAATGAAACATGAATAAAACATTCACTGGCATTCATAAATGTTCAGTGTCATCCGATTTGTTAAAATTTGCTGGCGGAAAATGTTTTTTTTTTTTTTCACTCTCCACATGAAAATGGCTTTCAGCACAGATTTGTTAGCGAGTGCTTCTGTTGCCTATTGTTTCTGTGAAATTGGTTAAATATTCAGATTGTTGTGTGTATTCCAAAGGTATTTAGTGCATTATTAATGCCATATTCAGATTGCCCAGGGACGGTGGGAGAGCTATATTAGTGTCAGAAAACATAGTTCTGAGTTGCCTTGTCTGCTTTCACTTTAAACTCATTATCTTGTCTAATTCTCTCTGCCTCCATTATTCCCTCATCCCTTTAAGCATCCTAATTAAGAGCTTGCTTTTTTCCCCATAATCTTTGCTTATTTATTTATTTATTTACATGAAACTGCCTCGCCCTCCATGCTGCTTCTCTTATTTTCCAGCACCTTCTACGACGCCGCGCGGTGTTTGCCCGCTTACTGTCACGTGACCTCCTCTTACACTGCGAGTGTGTGCAGCTTTCAACTCTGAGTGGAGCAACTAATACATCCAATACAAACACTTAATCTATTCCACTTGATGCTATTTAGATTAGATTATTGCTGGCATCCATATTCATAAATAAATGCAAATAAATATAACATGAAGAGAAAAAATTATGATTTCTCATGTCGTGAGAATTGCAACTCACACTTCATGACAGAAGATCCTCTGACAGCTTAGTGTTAATTGGCCCATCATGGTCTAATTTCTCACTGGCCTTGGTTTTATGTAATAACAGTTAAGGCTGCACCATGGGGAGATTATCAAACCATGCTACAGCAACGGACATTATCACTCAAGTACATGCATCACTTCTTCTCTGCTCATTTCTCTGAATGGCTGCTGGGAGCTCACCAAGATAGCTGCTTTGTGAAGTGTGTGTGCGTGCGTGTGTGTGAGTGTGTGTGTTTTGAGATGTTTGTGCACATCTGTTTGCATGGGTTGGTTTTGTGTGTCATTATCTGTGCCTGTGTGTTTGCATGTGTGAATACTCCTGTGTGCATGCTGTTGTTTTGAGGGTGTGTGTGCATGCATGTAGAATGACATTTAGCGAAATGTGGCAGCCAGAGAAGAAACATCTGACTCATAATTGAAGTGCCATGAAAGAAATATGATCATGAATCTGTATTAAGCTTACGTGCTGGGGTTTTTACACCAGCGGCAGGAGCAGGAGGCGGCGGCAGCCAGGACTCTACAGCGCTACCGTACCACCCCGGAGGCTGATTACAACGCTCAGGATGATACTCCACGAAAGTGACAGAGGAAAACACAGTGCATTCAAGGCGAGCAATCCTGATGACAAAATCGATAGGCCGTAGCGCTCTCATCTCCATCAAAAGGAGAGTCTCAGGATGAATGTAGTTGTGTCTCTATGATTCAACCCCAGTCGTCATCTTAAAGTCCTGGAGGGTAAAGCAGCTCTCCTCCTCAGTCACCCTCCTGCTCTTGACATGTGGAGCCCTCGGAGCAGTAAGGCCAGGCAAACCTATCCTTAAAGCAGGAAGCTATAAATACATTTTCTGGAAATATTCACAATTTTTTTCTCTCACTGTCAAAAATGAGCCGGTGCTTTAAAAAAAAAAAATGATGTTGATGGAGATGAAGTGATGGAGCCCAGAGGGCCCAGACCCTTCATCATGTCTGGTTGTGACACCTTGTTGTTGTGTCATTACACTGTAAGAAGCCTTTTGAGTACATTTAAGAGGCCTCAAATAGTAAAAAAAAAAAACAAAACTAATCAGCAACTCATTTTGTAAAAGAGAAATAAAAAAGATTTGATCAGAGGGAAGGAAGTTGCCATCCGAAAGTTAGAAATCAATCCATCACTGTAGCTTGATTTGAATCAATTCCACAATAATCAAATTCCTGCTGGAGTACTCAGCAATACTCCATCCAAATTTATCACATTTTAACCAAATTTTTCAAACAATCAGCAAAATACATTTTTTATTACAGTTCTCTATTTTTATTCAAATATTATGAGTTTGTATGTCAATACTTTTTGTCACCTCTAAAGGGCCGGACACGCTGCTTTATTTCCTCATGCGTTAAATCGAGATCAAAGTTCTTTTCACATTATGGAGGAGTTTTAAATCAAATCACTGATTTAATATTACTTTATTGCTCCAGGACTATGTACATTTACCTGTCGAGTCTTGAAGGACTGAGCTCGTACTACTAAAATTGGTCCGTGTGCTAACGTGTGCCCTCCTCTTTCTACCAGAGGTCACACACCAGTGCACTGCTGACATTCCTTATGACGCTGACCGCTTCATTTAAACCTCTGTCCTTGTCATATTTTCTTGAACCAATTTGTGTTATACTCATTTACATCTTTCAACAGCTTTCTGCCCTCTCATTCAAACTTTACCCGCCCACAGCTCAGAATAACATCAATGTATGCCCTTCTTGCAGTGGAAGTCCTTTTCGTTTTTACATAATGTGAGTTAAAAGACGAGGTGTTGCCATTTCCTATGAAGCATATTAACTCTTTTCAGAAAAAAAAGTAACAGAGAGAGAGAGAGAGAGTGACAGAGAGTGTGTGTTCTTTTCCCATCAAGCCCTTCAAATACTTCAGATGCTCATAGCTCATAGCTCAAAAGCAATATTAGTTATCTTCCAACTGACATCTTTAAAAAAAAAAAATTTGCTAAATTTTAACCCACACAAGGACTAAGCCACTTTGGCCCTGTTCAGTTTGGTGGTTGTTGTGAGATAATGGAAGCTAATGCACTGTAGAAGTATTGCTATTGGATTTTGGGACTCTTATGCCAATGTTAATGCAACAGTTATTGAGCCAATGGTACACAAGTTTGTTTTCATGCAGAGGTTGAACTTTCTAAACATAAAGATATCGAATATGTTGTGTTTTTGAAAAGAAACGCTTATTTAAAACCAGATTAATGTGAGAATGTTTAGAGCTGGACCAAGTTATTCACTGTATTTGTATCCCTCGCCTCTGAGATTCTTCATGTTTCTTTGTTTGATCACTTTAGAAACTCATATTACTGTTAGTCGTCTTCTTTCTTTCAGTTGAAACAGCGCAACAATCAAACTTATCCCATCAGCCAAAAACTTCTCCAACCAAACTAAAGTAACTCCTTATTGACTGGCATCGCTCCGTCCTCTCTAGCTCCTCTTCAGTTGGTTCAACATCACACCAATTTGTTCCTCCATCAACGGCTCCCAGTAAAAAAGAAAAAAAAATCGGACTGATTTCTCATCCCACACAAGCCCCTCACTTATAAAACAAAATAACTGAGCTCCAATTCTGCTTGTCGACCTCTAGAGTGATCTGATTGAGGTCTTTTATCTCCCCCCACCAAAACCATTCTTGTCTTAAACCAGATTACTGTTGCTCCTAAACTTTGGAACAGTCTTCGCCATTCCATTAGATCTGCTGAATCTGTGGTTTGTTTTAAAAGACTGCTGAAAACTCGTTTCCATAGGTTAGCCTTTTTATAAATTCAGTTTCCTCCTCTCTTGCTTTTAGTTGTGTCTTTCTTTTGCTGTATTGCTCAGTTTCTTTCATCCCTGTGTGTGCGCCTGTGTGTGCGTGCGTGTGTGTGTGTGTATACTTCTATCTGTATGTTTTTGCTTGATGTGCAGCCCTTTGAGACTGTGTGTTTTAAAAAGCGCCGCATGTATAAAGCTTATTATCATTTCATAAGATCCATGCAGGTTTTTCACCTCACCTACAAGTTTGGTGCTGTAGTTTGAGTCAAACAAGTTCAGTTGTACTCAGATATACGCTGACCTGAGTGACTGGTGCAGGAGTACATAAGGACAAACTCAAACAAGCGCAGTTGCTGTCATGTATTTGGATGACCTGGATGACCAAGAATCCTCACAGACAAATCCGCCTGCTAGTTTTGTGTAATCCTTCTGACAGACAGACAAACAAAAGCAGAGAAAAACACACAACCTCCTTGGCAGAGGTAATAATAACGCAAGCCGTTTCCTTTATATTAAGAGCAGCCAATGCTTCTACGAAAAAAGAGCTTCATTTCGTTTTATATTCAAAGTGTTTGTACTCATCACACAACCACTCTAAATGTAAAAAAATAGTGGAAGGAAATCAGTTGTGTCAGAGAGATGGATGGAAGAGGTACAAAGCTTGGGTAGTGTGCTAACAAACTCCATTTTGTGTCGCTGCAGCTGTTTCCATGGAGCTCTCTCTCCTCCTTTGCTCACTCTTTCTCTCTTTCCACCCCCTTCTCCCTCTCTCTCTCTCTCTCATACACGCACTACACACACAGACACACACACACACACACACACACACACACACACACAGACACACATACACACACACATCTAAAAGAGGATTCAGCTGTGTGAGTCAATCTGCAACCAACCGCAACTCAAAGTAAGAACCCCTCTCGTTCTCTCCAGCACACTCCTCTCCTCGTCTCTCTCTCTCCAACATCACGCCCATCTCATCATTTTTTCAACATTACAATTTTTTTTAAATTTATTCTAAACCCAGTCACAACAACAAACCCACATTCAGCTCACTCAATTACTGTGATTTTAATACACAACTCCGCCATCAACAAGAGATGCAGCTCATGTATCTATAGTGTTGTTTTTTCCCCTTGGCTTTATTTGAAGTGTATGTGGCAATCAGGAGCGCTCATTACACCTTGCTGCCCTACAAATATGCTCTAGAAAAAAATGTCCTTGAAGGAGGAAATGAAGGAGGAGGGAGACAAGAAAAAAAGGATGCTTACCGAGGACTCCAACGCGGTAGTTGAGAGTGATCACGATGACATTTCCGTAGCTAGCCAGGACGCTCCCATCGATCATGTTGCCTGTCCCCTCCATGTAGGATCCTCCGTGGATGTAGACCATCACAGGCTTGGCCCCAGTGTCTCGTATGTCTGCAAGAGCGGCCATCATTAACACATTCACATTGTCGTCCACCCACTCCGATCATGGGTCAGCTCAGATTCAGACACAACACTAGTGGCCAACAAACAGACAAGCTGACTGTCACCTCCCAGATACCAGCTGTAAGGATACAGCCTGTTGGCCTAATGGAAGCAGTATTCTATCATATCTGCTACGTGGGAAACAAATTATGTCCACTCATTATGTCGACTTCAACTCTATTACAGTGATTGGCCATCTCAACTGAAACCGACATGTCATTTTGCCTCATATAAACTATTAGGGGTGTATTTGGTTATGTGTTGCCTTCCAAGAAACAGACAGGTCCCAATATAGATGCACAGGAAGCCATTAGGGAGAATAGAGAGCTACTCTGACACATCTCCTAACCAGGGAGAAGGCTAATTTGGTTTGACAGTGATATGGAAAATGCACCGGCTAATTGCACAACGCTACCGTGCACCTCCTTTTAACACAGACCTACCTCAGTGCAACAATTTATTTGCAATGAGAGTTGCTCTGCATTTCATGCTGTTAAATTTGTGCTTCTTTTTTTGGTGGGTTTTTTTTTTTTTTTTTGGTCAAATGTTGTTTATTTTATTCCCCGAGCAGGGCTTGATACCCAGCTGGAGCAACACTCCAGCCAGATAAAGCACATCCAAAGGTAGAGGGAAGAAAAAAGCCTCTGTCTGAGGAATAGACTGAATTACTGACTGGCTAGCTCGAGCTGAGAGACAAGACAAGAAACTCTCTCTCATTTTCACTCCTACTCCCCCCCACACCCCCTCTCCTACCCCTTCGCTTTTCTGTGTAGCTTCTCGCCTTCCCCTCCCTCACTTTGTATCGCTTTCACTCACAGACTCTCCCCTGTCTCTCCCTGTTTTTCCCCCGCCTTTCTCCCATCTCTGTCCAACTCCCTGCTTCTCTCTCTCTCTCTTTTTTCCTCCCGAGCTCTGAGAGTGGTGAGAATGAGAACGGGTGGGAGGGCAAAAGAGTGAGGAAGACAGTAAAAGAGAGAGACACAAAGAGAGACCGGAAGGATGCAGAGAAGGAAAACACAGGAGAGAATAGAAAGGGAGAGAGAATAAAAAGGTAGAAATAGAGAGAAAAAAATATGGCAGTATAAAATCAAAAGTAAGAAAGCGAGGATTTAAAAGGGTGCTATTGTATTCTGGTTGCTATGGTGACTGAGAGGTAAAATTTAAAATCCTCAAGAACAGCTAATCGCAGACCACATCCTGCACTGCCTAATCTGCATCCATCTGCAGGCACTACTCAGTGTTATGCACCCCATTGCATTAGCATACCCAACACTGAGGACAACTACTAAAATGCATTTTGTAGGGACACGGTTCTCCTGCAACTATAGCTGAGCTCAGCCTTGAATCAGTTTCATTATTCCTCCGGTTATTCATGGCCCCATTACGTTTAAAATCAAAGCAATAACTTGTATATAATGTGACCTTATTTATGGCGTTCTTTATCTTGCTGGTATCTGAGAAGGCTACACAGTGAAATGTGATTCATAGCTGATACTTCTCTATGCACACACTTATCTGAGACAAGAGGAGGAGTAGGGGATGCATGGGGTGAGAAAGCATGGGAGGTAACAGTCAGAGGGGGAAATGGGGGGAGGGGGAGTAAGGGGGAGGGAAAACGGTAATAAACGATATCCTGCACAAGCTACTTAAACAAATGGGCCACAAATACATCGAGAATGGCGAAAGAGGAAGAAGAAACAGGGAGGGCAGAAATAAGAAAAAGAGATTAGTCATGTCAATGTTATCAGTCACCTCTTTTGTTGATTCACATCATGTCTCCATGACAACAGTTCAGTCCCTTTGGGAGTGCGATATAAAACATTAAAGCTCCACTTTTTCTGAGCTATTTAATGATCTGATGTGGTAGGAGTCACGCAGATGTGGTAGTTGCTACTACCTGATGCTGATTTGGGTCAGAGGATAATTTACATGCGACAAACCCGCAACTGGGCGACTTCTACCATCATAAAGAATGAGTTGTTTTTTGTTTTTTTGGGATCCATTCACATCTGGGCTGCAGCGTGGCGTTATGATGAAAGCAGTTCTTCTTAACCAATCAGATTGGTATTAGCAGCCAAATTTGGCTACATTTGTCAAGGCACACACATTGATATATAATGTTTCACTCTTCAATAGTAAAATCAACACGCATAGCATCAAAGAGTCCAACATGTAGCATATACGCTAGAAAAGAAACAGAGATACGTTCATTAATGCAGAAAGCAGTATATTTGGAACAAAAATCCATGCACGTTAAACACAAATTCATGATCTGGAGATGAACAACAACAACAACAACAACGACGACACACAAAAAAAATGTGCATGACAGAAATTTAGCTGACAGCTGGTGTGCAATGTAGAGTGAGCGGAACAGAAATGTAATTTGAATAACACATTTTCTCACATATTTCTCTCAGCAAGACAAGATCATGCAGCGTAGAGTGTACAGTCACACACTCACACCACATTATTCCAACAGTCACATAGTAGACCACAATAAACTGGACATTATCAATGAATAAACAGGTTAAGGTTGCAATTTGCTGCACATAAAACAATAGTCTCGTGATGGGCCTACCAGACATTAGAGATCATTGGGGATGTGTCTGGAAGGCTTCAAACAAACCCACGCCCCTGACATGATGACACATTCTACGGGAAATGATGCTCACCCCAGTTGTTATCAACATTGAAACAAACCGCAGACAAATCCCTCTGTAGCACAGAGAGAACAGATCTCTTAAAGACTGTGTCTAAAAACGTTGCAGTACAAATCCACGTATTTTTAGACGAACTTGTTTCATAATATTTGGCAGTCAAAAGATATCGATGTATGAAACAAAGTTCTAAATTCCTCTGCTGTAAGAATATTTAAATATAAGATTGTGTCTATGTATACCCGCCAAACACATTTGCTGCAAACATCAGCGAAACAAATTAAGGCCGCCTTAAAGACTTCCCACTGGTTCGGCAATTGAGTTTTGTTTTTTTTTCAACTCTGGAGTTGCTCCCACCCACATATAGCAACACAACCTAGGAAATGATTCCTTATGCTTTACGTATAAGCGAAATGTTAAGAGACTAACCTGTGACTCTATGTCAAATATAACCAGGAAAAAAGAACAAGTGCAAGAATTTTAGCCTCACCAAAGGAGCACAACCTTTCATAGGTGCATCAGAGTAGTGTCGAGCTGATTGGAGTGTCAGTGGGAGGCGTAACTCAGTGCTGAGCTGAACCAAGCTTAACTGCTGCGAGTAAAACACTTTCCTTACTCCTTTATCTCACTCTGTAGCCCAGTCCGTACCTTTGTCCTCAACCTCCTACCCCATTGAGAACAGTCAGTCATATATCTGACGTTATGCTCCCCAGAAGCGGCCTTGACACTGCAGAGTGGGGCAGAACAAAGGCAAGCGGAGATAAGTGTCGGTGGCAGTCACTGTGTCAACACTTGGTGAAACATGGTGGCTGTCAGTGGCTATCAGTGAGGTCTGAGGTGGGGGAACGGGTGACAATGTCCTGATGTGGCAGGACATGACATGCACCCTACTGTAATGCTCTTGTCAGGCCAAGCTTCACGCTTCACTCATGACAAGTCCATTACTGGCCATGTTCACATTTTAAAACTGCATATGGTTTATCTGAGAAGCTCCTTGCAAAACAGGCAGTGTAATTACACCAAATTATACAGCTGCTTGTGAGCTTGTACGAGTCCCTGACAGTAGACTGAATGTCACTGAATATCTGCTTAATATTCCCTTTATGCAGAATCAAATGAACTAGCTCTGTGTGTGACAAGGCCTTGGAGGGAAAAGGGCTGAAGTGAAGGAACACATAGTAACAAATTTTCTATTTTTGACTCAACAGTGGGAGCATGACCACAAAAAAAAAGAAGCTGTTGCTAGCCAGTTGACTTGCAGAGCCTGCACACCATCCGGAGTGATGGGCCGCACAGAGAGGACGTTAGAGTTGCAGCATTTTCAAACCTATGTGTTCTCTATACCACTTGACATTTCTAAGAGCAACTCAGGTATGTCGGATGTGTATGGAACATCTTGGCATGGAGCACATGAAAAAGAGATGTGTGTGAAAGTGCGCATCCACAGTAGACACCGACGTCTGCGAGAAGAGATGAAATGGGAGGGATGACCTTTGTGTGAAGGTGACCCCCGCGTGGTTGACGTTTGGTGCAACAGGGCAGACAGAGAGCAGCATGTAAATGTAAGAAGATGGAGGAGGAAAGCCATGTGCTGATGGATACGAGCCGAGTGAAATAAAAGGAAAGACGGCATGAGAAGCCTGAGAGGCTATTAGTAAAAGCGCCCTACAGCTAGCCTGGATCTAGATGAGAGCAGGAAGCTGCAGAGGTGCCGTCATCCCTAAGACTCACCGACAGCTGTTTGCTCCCAGAATAAAGGAGGACTAACCCTTTAGGCTTTCAGGGAAGCCTGCTGTCCTTAGTGCGAGCCACAAAAGCTGCTGTTATACTGTAAAAACTCACTGAAGGGTTCACGACAGCAATACAAGAGCATGAACCAAAATAACACAAAGATGGGCCTTGCATAAGAAAAGCGCCTTAGTGCACTCATTTATGCTCCTTTTCCTCACTCACAATTTCTCATGTTTTTCCTTACCAATTATTTTGTGCCACTCAAGAGTAAACATAAAAAAGATGACAGTAACAGACTGCCTCTCGCCTTCTTTGAAATGGCTCAAATGATGCCCATGTGGATCAGCCATTAGCAGCTACGCTTTATTTTAGTTTTTCCAAATATCTCTACATAAATGGGCTTCAAGGGACAGGATTCCTCATCCCAGCCACATCAGAGAGAATAGGGTAGTGGCAGAATTGAGAGAACGGTTCGTGTGTGTGTGTGTGTGTGTGTGTGTGTGTGTGTGTGTGTGTGTGTGTGTGTGTGTGTATACTGCCCCCACAGCCGGTTCCCCACTCTCCAGGCTGCCTGAGCTGAGCTGAGGGCTTTGCTGGATGGGGATCCAGTCAGGCCTGTGCAATGGAATTAATGGTAATACCCAGGCAGGTGGAGCTCAGCTCTGCTCCCTGGCAAAGCAATGACAGGGAGCTTCTGTGGGGGTGGGTGTAGTCTTCCTCAGTGCTTGATCTTGGAAGCAATCATTGTTTATAGTGCGTGCACGCTTCACTTATTTAATAGGTGTACACACATGCCTGCCTGCTTGCATGTGTACGTGCACACAGTCACAGGAGGCATCCCTCCTGATTAGAGGTAGAGTCTCAAAGTGCCAACTGACAGACACACACACACACACACACACATACACACACACACATCTATTTTTCATCAGTGGGAGAGGGCTGAGGTAGCAATGGTGCAAGACACTCTGGAGGTGGAGTGTGTGTGGGGGGGCTGCATCACTCTGCCTCACACTGGGCACAGTAACTAGGCACCACTGCCATGTTTCACCTGGGAGATTTAGCTCCTACACAGCCACACTTCCTCTATTTACATGCCCACCTTTATCTAACAACAGCAGGTAGGTGATTGAAAGCCTGCACTCCCTTTTACACCGCAATAACAACCTCTGTAAAATTGAGTCCTGATTGTGGGACGGTGTAAATCACAGCAACTTGGCCCACACACTCATGTTGCTGGAGGGAGTGTTGCACGGAATTTGAATGGACTTCGGGGGGTGCCAGGGGGCTGACTCTGACAAACAGGCGGATGGACACTGGGATGGAGGAAAAGACACGGGAACAGGCAGAAGCAGAGCCTGCAGGGACAGGAAGATACATGCTAAAAGGTCACTACATATTTTATTTTGCTTATCTATAGCCTTCATAGCTCAATGTTTCATTAGCCCTTCCATAATATATCTACTGTAAATGTACTACTATTCAATTATATGTGTTATTTACATTTTCCTGCCAGTATGAGGAACACTTTATTGTTCCAATAAAACATGTGTGAATTAGAATTTAAGAGCATAACTAGGGGGTTATAACATGGAGGAGGACAGCTCAAATATAGTGGGAGGGAGGGAATTAGCCCAGTATAGACTGACTGCCAACTGAGACAGCATAGTAATGCTGGGATGAACAGACTGAGAGATGGAGGGGGTGAGAAACCAGACAAGACAGCAGCTCTCACCGGAATGAATATGCGGATGAGAGGAGCATCAGCAACGAGTGGGAGTTCTGATTCTACTCGTCCTTTTAGTTGAATGCAAATTTTGTGATTTTCATTGGGAACTTTTGTGGTGCATTTACTATAGACAAGGAGACTGCCATTACCCACAATAATAGCGCAGACACATGTGAGAGCGGTAGTTTGTAAGACAGCTTACAAGGACTTTGTGGTTTGTGCTGTGTACTCAACCATCCTTCAGTGAATAGTGCCTTTTTCAGAGAGGTAGCATTTCTCTTTGGGGGGGAATTACAGAGGAACAGAGGGGAGTCCCTGAACACCAGTTTCATATCTCAGGCTGTGACACATCAAAAAAACCCCGACACAATCACAAGAACAATGAAAATCTTCTGGATCATGTTTAGGGATTGATGGCCAATGCTGTCACACAGGCATTAGTTACAGTGCTGTGGCAGACATTCTGCAGGGACCATATTGTGCCTTTGCGGTGATGCTCTGTAAATAGCATTAGTTGCGCTCTGTAAAGAATAGACTTGTCACATTTTCAGTCAGGCTGGTCTTGCACAACAGCTTGGAAACCAAGCCACTGTGCACGCATGTTAAGACTTGCCAGACAAAGGGATCGGCACTTGTCAGCAATTTTGAACGGACTTACGGCTACATGCATGTGGGATAGCGTGAAGGGAGACAAACGTCCACATGTGTGTATGTATACAATAAGCAAAGCCGCACACTGAAGGCGATTTGGCTCCAGTTGCAACAGCTCGCCCAGGGCTTGAATGAGGAAACACCTGTGTGTTAAAGCGGTGCCATGGCAACGCTTCCTGCTCTGTGATCAAGTCCTGCACGAGGGTACTTTTTGAGAGAAGAGGAGCTTTACTATACACACTTCAACATCTGGAAGGATCCCAGGTCAGCCGCCTTGGTTCAGGCTGCCTTTCAAGTCCGACTCAAGATCCACAGCAAAGGCATCATCCAAACACATGTGACGTTCCTCCAGTGTGCAACCTCCCTCCACGTGAGGTTTAATTATGTTCACTAAATGCGCAAGCATCTAATCTGTCCATAAAAGTGTAAATAACAGCTTTACCTTGATACCTGAGATCATGTTTGCATCACCTGCCCTAAAGTGGTGAATGAAGCCAAGGGTGGGGTGACATCAAGGGTTTGATTTAGATTCAGAGACTTAAGCCGTTTCTGTTGCAGCACAAGAATCGTCTCTCACTCTAATCTCGGCAGCGATCCACCCTGAGCCAGGAATATCCCAAGATAAATATGGAAAGTGAACAATGCGATTGCTGAGCAGCAACTTCCCATTTTCAACACCTCTCGCCTCTAATCCTCTCCAGCAGTACTCCTGAACCGCCGCTCCTCATCTAAATCTGCTGGCAGACCTGGTGAACAGTCTGATATTACACTGCTGCTTCGCTCTCTCTCTGCCATTATCACCACAAATACAGCTGCTGGCCACACCTTCCGAGCGGCCTCTCACCGCCGCCTCTGCCCTCGTAATAATAGTTGTCGCTATGTGAGATATTAAAATGGTTATCTAGACCGCTACTTGATTCCATTGGACTCTGAAGTCAAACGTTCTACTCGTTGGTTGAATTTAGATGCTTAGAAAACACCTCACTCTCACTCAAACACTCACACTCTGACATTTTCGACTTCCCAAGGAAAACGCCGCTCTACAGACACAGGCGCTTTATGATTGACGTAAGAATAAAAACACACACACACACACACACACACACACACACACACACACACACACACACACACACACACACACACAAAATAAAAAGGATGGATGGATCAGACATTTTTAAAAGAATCATGCAGCATCTTGGTTCACCATGAAATACCTTCATCTTCATCACCGTCGTTATCCGATAAATCCTCGCCCTGTTTTTTTGCATGGGCCCCTGTTGTTGAAGCAGGGAGAGACATAGAGAGGCACAGGGAAATTCAAAATAGCAGGTTTGGCAATACAGAGAGCTGGTGAAATGTGGGCTGATTCCATTGAAATAGTATTTCAATGACAGCATTGTTCATTTAAACATTAAATATTCCCACCGGAACAATTTTAAAGGACATTTCTTATTACTGAACAAAACAAGGTACAATAAAAGAAACAGTATACAGAATAAAGTGCACAAATCAAGAGTACATTTAATAACAATAAAAAAAAATCACCACAACTTAGAAACTTCATTGCATATTTGAAGCAGAGTCATACACGGCTGGAATTTTCAGCGGGGATTTATCAGGAAAACCCTCTCAATCTAATCCCATGAGAGTGAGTAACAACATTATTAGCTCAACGGATTGTTGCGAAGCACATTCGGCTTTAACTGATCTTCATCATAATATCCGCCCTGCTGTGTTTAACTCGAAATTGTTTTTTGAACAGGGTTCAAGTGACTTTCTATCCTCTCCATAAAATGCATCTTACATCTATTTTTAACTTTGGGCTTGTTTTCAAAGAGGCTGCAGAGAAGCAAATACAAAAATGCCAGAGAGAAGAGACAGTGTGGTTACTGGCTAGCTACGGTAGATAAAGATCAAATTTGGCACGAGAACAGGTTAAAGGAACAGGTTTTAAATTGCCAAAGCCAAAGCAAGAGTAGGATTCCAGGTTCCATAGAGGAGTGTTCATCTAAATAAATCACAGGATTTTGTGTATCATGTACTCACTGATGTGTGCAGCTTGACTCTTTCTCCCGGACAGTAGGTAATGTGCTGCTGCCCTTTTACTATGTGCGAGTAGGATAATCAAGCCCCCTGGGCCACCTACGCTTCATGTTAAGAGCCAGTGCTTAGGCCTGCATTTGCCTACGAACGACAGTACTTTTCTTAACAGATTTTAATTCAATTTCAGTGTAACATTCCTTTTTTACCTGTGAGCCGCAGGTTTCTGAGGAGAGTCCTGTATCGGTAACCTGCCGGTCAATTAATTCAAACGCCAAAAGAGTTCTCTCACTGGGCAAAAATGTCCACTTTTATTCTTTATCTATAAATAATGAAAATATAAATCAATAGCGAGATCTAACCGACTGAAGGTCACACAGCTGTGTGTTATTCTTTTGCCATGCAAAGAGAGGACTCTTCTCCTTTAGTTACAATATTGGACCAAAAAAAAAAAAGGTCATATTGAGATTAGAAGTCACTCTGAATAGTCGAAGATTCAATGATGAGTTAAAAGGAGCCTGATTCGACTGCAAATCTCACAGTTAAAGCTTCACAAGAACGCATGTTATGCATGTTTAAATGGTATCGACGGGGGAGGGGCTGAAGGGCACCAGTGGTCTGGCCTGCTAGTTGTGTGAAGCTGAGCTCAAGTCCACCAGACTACAGAGCATCACACCAACTGTACCGCCACAGCTCATCATATATATAAATATATATATATATATATATATATATATATATATATATATATATATATATATATATATATATATATATCACTTCCACATTGTACATGAAACGTTTCTCTGTTGGCAGAAGTAAAGTAACTTTGATAAAAGACAACATGCGCGCTGGCCAGGGGGTAGCTTAGCTGCAGCTTCAACGAGTTTGCTATCAATTCAAATTAAGAAGCCAGAGAGAGAGAAGGGACCGCAGTAGGACGAATGTGACCGAGGAGTTCATAAGAGCGTCATGTAAGGCCGAAGATAATCCCAGAGTCTTCGCTGAAGTTAGTGTGGTGATTGTAAACTAGTTTACGTATTAATAGGTTTCTAAAATAGTCCTGTGTTCTCATGAAAAAGTCATTATGCTCATTCCTTACAGAGAGGCCAGGCTAGCTTCCAAAAATTGAAAAGGTAGAAGGAAACTCGTTTCCTGTGTCCATAAAGATATAAAGGGATGCTCAAGCAAGTGAGTCTTTCACCTGTGTTGCATATTGTTGATTAGATAAATATTTAGGGTCTAGTTACCATACTTATTTGCAAATAAACAAGCTGACTTCAGTCTCTCTTTTCGATGACACGTTAGCTGCGGAAGCTGGTCTCCATGTTGTCATCAAACACGTGCCTGTGTCCTGACATCAGCCACATACTCAGTCAGTTTGAACAAATTTGATCTTTCAATGCATAATTTGTTTTGGTTCAGCTAGCATGGAAAAAATATTAAGTCAATATTTCAGATGAGAACATGGATCAAAATACATGATCTAATAATGAGTTGACCCATTCTTCCACACATTCTTTGTCGGGGACACGCCTGATCATTCCTTCGTCTTGCTCTTTCAGTGTTGATGATCACTCAACGATCGCTTGGGCATAGGTGAAAGTTAAACAGCTTCTATTTAAACGAATGTGCTGCCATTTCTGAATACCACCACCATCCACTGGCAATTGATAGATGCTTTACACAGCTGAGCAGCATTGAGTGAAACAAATACTTTTAAGTGGAGGAGGCTTTATTCCATGGTCTATACAGCAACTTTGTTTTTGTTTGTTTATATCTGTATCTCGATATCTATATATAGATATATTTTTATTGAACTGTCGAATGAACTTAACAGTGTGTAGGATTCTTAAGATATATTAGACATGCAGAAGCATGTCGGCCCAAGGATTAAATACACAACTAGATAGTCATCAGTGGTATGAAAAAGTAAAGTGCATGAATATAAGACATATATATACAGATATAAGTTGTCTGAGGAGTCTGAAGAAGAGCGGCAACGCTCGAAACGTCGCTGTGTTGTGATGTGCTCAAATATGTGCACAAAAGGGAGCTGGTGTGTGCGGACTCCTCTTTTTTCTTTGCCTTTCAGGTTGCCAGTAGAAACACGGTGTTGATATTATAAGGTAATGCTGTCCTGAATAAAATTTTCAAGACATCCAGCCAGATAGAAGGCTTGTGTCATTAACTTGTCATATCTGTCTTAAGCAGGCTTTATGGGAACCTACAAAAATGTTTTTAGCAGATAAAACCAGCGGCCAAACGAGAGGCTTTCACCTTCTTTATGGCTTGTTAGTGTTTACAGATTTTCCAGTATTTGTTGTGTTGTTGACATAAAACAGGGAGGTTATTGAGTAATAGTGCTTCAGACAGCCATAGATTGGATGGCAGGTGTCGACAGGGCAAGTCTGTCAGTTTGAATCATGTTGTGCGTGTGTTTGTGTGTGTGCGTGCGTGTGTGTGCATGTCAAAGCTGAATCCATAGTAGGAACCATGTGACATCTGCAGTGACTCAGTCAGAGAGCCTATATTTGACCTTGACACTTTAGATGTGACGGCGCTGTGACTTTGTCATTACGTGCTGAATTGAGAAAATTCTTTGCATTGCAAAACAGGCTGCATCAAGAATAACAGCTTTTATTCGTGGTCCTTGACGAGCCAAATAGAAATCTGTCACATTTATCAAATCCAATTGAAAGAAACCACGTTTGACAGGCTTACTTGTGACAGAAAGGGTAGTGAAATTTAACATTTCAACAGGATGCAACTGAAGACAAAACACATCGAAAAAGATACACGTGGATAAAGAAACCCGCATATCCACACACACACACACACACACACACACACACACA
Organism: Aulostomus chinensis; assembly: GCF_037954235.1. Lineage (NCBI taxonomy): Eukaryota > Metazoa > Chordata > Actinopteri > Syngnathiformes > Aulostomidae > Aulostomus > Aulostomus chinensis. The sequence continues at coordinate 12,476,974 of NC_141332.1, read as the reverse complement.
CACACACACACACACGCACACACACACGTGGAAATATGGATCGCTTGTGCACTCAAGAGACTTCTTGACTGAATCCACAATTCACTCAATACATTGTGGAGGAGCTGAATGTTAACTGCCTTTCCTTTGCTCAAAAAAGGTTCGCTGACAATAGATAGGCCTTGGAGTTAAATATCAGAAAGGTCAGAATGTGGAAAGGGACTTAGTGAAATGTGAAATGTTGCAGCCCTGACAATTTAGAGCAGTTATATTCAGTCTCTAATCCTCAGGTGGCCATTTTTCTCTTTCAGAAAGCTTGGGGTCTGTCTCTCCTCTCCTGTCAATTCTCCTCTCTGGCCTTCTCTCTCTCTCTTTCAATCTGTCTCGCAGTGTAGAGGTGAGGGAACAGCTTGGGAGCAACGCATAAGAGAGAATGATCGAGAATGCAGCTAAAAGGTTAAGGAGGCTGTAATCCTACAAGAAAGGACAGCCAAAACTCACACTGCGCTTCAGCTGTTCTCAAAATAAAGAAATAATAATAAAAGAAAGAACAAACAAAAGGCGCTGATGTCTTCCTGCCAGTCTACGGTCTGTTAGTGGAGGTGTTTAAAGACATTACTGAGAGCAACTTGCATTAACCTGCAGGGTCTCCATTCCTGAACCCTAATGAAACATTTATTCAGAGAAACTATTACACTGCTCACATATGTATAAACAATCAAGGCTCACATGCTGTTTGGTGTTGGAACAGTGTGTGTGGAGGTCATTTGAATAAGTGTTGTCACAGTTTGGATGTATTCTTGCTCATTTCTAACCAGTAAGCCAGTATGAATTTTTCCTAACCTAAACCAGGGGAATTATTTCAAGAGTTTTACATGCTGTTGCATTGATTAGCCCTGCTAGTTTGTTGCATTAGCACAGAGTAGCACACAAAGCAATGCTATTTTGTCATTATGCAGCCTGGTATTGGTTGCCATGGGCTCTAACTGGTCATCAGGAGTTCTCCCAGTAGCCCAGACTGCTAAACGACCCACAGGCTGCAGCTCAAAGAAAAAAATTAAAGTTTGTGGGAGTGTTGTGAGCTCTGCTTGCTGTGATGATTACCCGCGTGGCCAATAGAAATGAGGCAGCCAGCCAGGCACGGAAAGACTGATGTAATTGCAGTACTCAAGCATAAAGGTGTGAAGCTAGGTGGTGGAAAAAAGAGGGCAGGTGGATCAGACAGAAAGAGAGAGAGAAAAAAAGGAGATTCAGGAGTCGCCAGGTGAGTCAAATGCTAACATAGCTAACGATGCATTATCACCCCGCCAGCCCCATGTTCACCCTTAGACCCTCCTGAAATGAACTAAGCTTTCCGGCGATGCTTGCTTCGGGAATAATAAGGTTTTACGACAAATTTACCTTGTTGCAATCTGCTTCCATCTCTAAATGCATTGCTCTAGTTTAAATAGGTCGTAAATTTTTCATTGCAGACCAAAAAATAAAAAAAAACAAAACAAAACAGAACCAAAGCTTTGTAGCAATGCTAGTCACGTATTTGCGCACCAACGTAATCGGGGTTATGAAGACAAATCCAACTTCTGCAAAGTAATAGCTAATAACTAATTTCCTCAAACATTTTCACACCAGTTTCTCGGTTGAATACACCACACATCAATATGAACAGCAGAATGTTCTCTGTCGGATGATGCTGGTTTGTTTAATTGCTAGTTTGTTTCTCTGTGTGACAAAGTGTTGTAGAGTAATTTGGGACTGAAATTACAGTTGTGCAGTGTAATTTCAGGTTGTTGTTGGTTAAAGGGCTATTTGAGCTTTAGATTGCAAGTGTATCCGTAAATTGAAGGTTATTGTGCTCTTGCTCCATTCTTTAAAAATCATGTCAGAGAGAGCGAAGTTGAGTTTAATATGATGGTACAAATAAAATATGTTTTGGTCTCGTTTTTTTGTACTTCTTGACAGTGGAGAGCAGCATTGCTAGTTTCACTGGAATAGTAGGAGGCAAAAAAAAGCCTGATTTTTTTTTTTCAAATAGGCAACAACTCCGACAAGAACACTAAAGAAGATTGTAAACAAGCACATCCAGATGCAACTAATGCACAATCAAAAATCTTTTGAAAAGATGATCGGCAAATCTTGTTTTTGATTGAGGAAATGCTTTTCATATGCTACTGTTCATGAGAGGCACTGCTTGTGAACTGAACCTGTGTTTATCTAGAAGAAAACCCAAATCTTCAAAAATATATGACACAGGATTGTTCTGAACCACACAAGCCAACTGTGTCCAATAATAATAGTATACTTCTGACTTAATTCAAGAAAATGTGTATAAAAATGGTTAAAGTATTACCATAACATGAGTTTGACTAATTCTTCCATTTGAGGGCTCAGCTAACACAGATACAAGGGGCAACAAACTGTGTTTTCCTCTTCAACAGCACTTGGCGACTCCACAGGCTGTGTCCTCCATTCATTCGTAGTTTGGGATAATCAAAGGAGAGAACAGCGAAATCAAGCCTTGGTCTGACAGTGAAAGCTGGACAGCAGTGCGGCGGGGGGCTTCTGAATAGGAACTTCCTGCTTAGGTCGAGTCTTGCATCTCAAGTCAGTGTGACTGTTTCCGCCGCTGGCTGGATTCAGTCTTCACTCACTCGGGTCACTGTCCCAGATAGAAGCCCATAGAAGTCATTTTCTGCTATTCAAAGGGGGACATCTGCTCTGTTTTCAAATCACATAGGCCAATATTTGCTGTCTTCTCTGAAAGTTTTTGCCCTGTCTGCCTGGCGTACAAATTTCCTCCGCAGCACTGAGGGAGTAGCCCCTCCTTCCTTTGAAGCATTTTGAGTCAGCCAACCAACGGGATTACCATGGTGTGTTACTGGCAGCCATGGCCCAGACATAGCCTAACCAGGATTGGGGCTATTTTTCACAGTTCTTTAGCATCTGGAGGTCATCTGGTAAGAGGAAAAATGGCTGTTTCTGCTGTGGTAGTTAATCTACAGGTTTGGCAAAGGATGGGGCTGCTCAGTACTGGCAGCAGGCTGTGGAACACATGGCAGCCTGCTGCCTATGAGGACTGCATAGGAATGATAGTTGAGTGGCCCAAATCAAGCCAAATTGTACAACAGATTTCACTGCACTTGTCTCAAATAGACTCATGATGAGGGTTGAATTTAAGAGTCAGGAATGATGATCCCAGAGTGTCTCTCAGAAGCGCTGTTACTCAGACAGACCAGTGTGAAGGACTCTAAGGACAGGTTTTACAAGCGGGTTACAAGCAGTGAAAGAGATGTGCCGTAAAACCTTGCAGAAAATAATGTGAATATAGTACAAACATGCAGAATGCAGCACAACTCCGCCTGGATGAGAACCTCATCAAAAAGATGTGATTTCACACATCTTCTTAGGTTAGGTAAGGTTTGTCAATCAATTTAACAATGTAAACCCCCTTCAAAGATAAAGATTGACCTCATCAGGGTTTGTCCTCACAAAATTGACCCATCTCGAGCCAATCTAGCACAGTGGGACTGAATAGTGGTTAGCTGTGTCCCCACACATCATTACCCTCTCCTCACTCCATTCACTCTGACTCGGAGCAGAGAAAATGACTGAATGATATAACCGAGGCTCCACTGTCTCTCAGGCTCCTACACTGCTCCGCTTCACTCCGCTCTGCTCTGCATGCACACTATAAGGCTACTTCAGAGAGAGAGGGAGGGAGGGAGGGAGGGAGGGAGGGAGAGAGAGAGAGATGGGCTACAGCGCTGATCCTGCACATTAGACCACCTCCACCTGACCCCCAGCTGCAGCACCGAAACAAGAGAATACACAGTTGCTGCTTTACAAATCATCTTCCCCGTGAGGGTAAATACCAGGGGTGTAACAATAAATGGATCTATCGATGCATCAGTGACGTAGCAACTGCATCTGTGTGACCCGTATTCATCCTCACACCTGTTCCTCACTGTGGTGTAGACAGACATTGGAGGAGGCTGCTTGCGGTGTAAACTTGTAGTCGGGTGCCAATTAAAGCCTTGCTAGTGTGCTCCTGTGCGCGGAGGCGTGTCTGATTGATTGTTAGCAGAATGTCTTTTTAAAAAAAAACAACAACAACAATGGATGGATTTTGATTAAAAAAAATTGATGGAGAGAAGTACGACAAAGCCCAGATGGAACAAGACCAAAGAGTAATAAGTGATTAACTTTTGGAGTCTGCTCTGGATTTCTGGGTGCACGTGATGACTTGTATATTATGTTCATCTACAAAGACACACACATTTCAGTCTATAATTACACACACATACAGTATATATAATAACATTTAGCAGGCGTGTCTGCACTATTCTCTACAAGCTTCTTCAGCGCAGGTGTAATATTCATAAAAGCTAAAACAATGCCCCTCACATTATATGTTAAAAATACGTGCGCTATATTCTCTGGCCTCTTCATCTTCTGAAGCTGCTCTGTCTCATATCTGTTTTTTCTTCTTTCTCCACCATTTTTCTTTTTTGCAACACCAGTTGAGAGCCTCTGTATAGTTGATGCGTCTCACAAGTGCTATGCGAGTGCGTCTGCATGATCTATTTCAGTTATTTCACCGACCGTAACAAAAAAACCCACCAACCTGGCTCACTAGGGATCTTCCCGTTTTCTCTACAATTGGCGTAGGATCGTACCATGGTGAAAATGTGCTTTACAACCTTAATTTGGCAAAATTAGCAGCATGTCATGCACTGAAGAAAGTTAAGGTTTTACAATTCCGTCTACTTTTTTTTAATGAATCTGTCTGGTGTTGCTGTGCAGTTGAATGCCGTTTTAGAGGGAAAAAAATGATCCCACGTCTTTGATGCAGGATCAGGGCAGGATCGTGTGAACTACAGGATCACTACAGGACTCTCATGAATTAACTGCCACCTCTCTTACGTACACTGAATATGTACTTTTCAATATTCAAACGTGCTCTGCGCTGCACAGGTATCATACGGTAACCTCCTGTCTCATGGAGCCGAAGAATCTTTCCCAGCGCACGCGTGATGCATTTTACGTGGCTCATGGGTGATGTATTTTTCTCATTCGATAGGCATCATCATTGCCACAAGGTGCTCGGAGCTAGGTAAGGAGGCCATTTACTGTGCTCCTGTCACGACTGTTGCTTGGCAACAATCACACAGACATTTTTATCAAGAGTCAAATACCATATTTCTCTCAGAAAATTAATCACTCTTTCCTCCCCAGGAAGTCCATATAGTGATACGCAACATAACACTGGGAGAGGAAGTGTTATTGGTATCCGTGTGTATGACTCTACTTCATTACACAGGTCTTCAGCTCTGCAAATGTTGAAAAAGAAAATGTGACCCTGTTAGTTTTTACACTTAGCGATGAAACCAATTCAAATTTAGAATGAGGAAACTAGGATTGGTTTCCTCGGTTCCTTCGGAAACTTTCCAGCATTTAAACCAAATAAACATATACATAAACAAGGAAGGGTAAATCTTGCTCAATTTGCTCTGCTAATTCAAAATTAGTAGAAGTAGTTTTTTTTTCCTTTTGGTTTTTAAGGTGCAATTAAAATAGAAGACTTTCCAGTGAGACCGGAAATTGCAAACTTTATGTTTATGACAGCAGAGGAACTATGTAGCAATCACTTCTCTGCACAATAATGTGTCACAAAACCAATACATAAAACTTATGATAAACCATTTTCTCATTACCAAACATGAGGGAGATAATTGAAAAATTCAAAGAGGAAGGGGAATATTAAGGAGATATTTCTGTGTATATTCCACAACTGGGACTAATTCAGAAGCAGAAGTGCCTGGGGGGCCAGTCTGTCTCTAACAAAATTGGTTTACCAAAGCAGAATGTATGAGAGTGAGGCCAGTAGCTGCCTTCTGCTTCCGTGGAAATAAACAGCAGAGAGGTCTCCCAGCTGAAACTGTACAGCGAGATATGCTCAGGATCAGTCTTAAGGCTAATCGTAAAGTCTTCCTGTGCCTTTAGGCAGAAAATTAGCCCACTGTCGTTACACAACACTAAGATTTTAGCTGTACCTAAGAGATTGGAGCGAGCATTTACCACATGGATAGATGAAAGCTGTCAAGCCAATGAAATATCCAACCATCCCTATTTGAACAATTGTGAACAATAAAGAGAAAGGTGGCCTCCACTTTTTAGTGTAAATTTAATCAACGGCTGAGGCTCAGACGCTTTCAGGTGTCATGTTTGACAAATACTTCTAATAGGCTGGTGTCTCAAGTGCTGTCAGAGCAGTCTGAAACATGACTTGCTGCTTGCATACCAAGTCACATTTTATGTTCTAGCACTCTTGCTTCCAATTTAATCAACAGTAGCATTGGAATTTTTAAAGAAAAAAAAAGACAAACATGGACAAGCCAAACAATAACATATAACATCAATCAAATACAGGTTAGACATTACCATCTATTGCTCGACAAAGATCCATTATTTATTTAGATACCGGGATTTCCAGTCCTTGACACACACACACACACACACACACACACACACACACACACACACACACACACGTACACACACACAAACACACACACGCTAAATCCACACCATTACATGCACACACACATCTCTCACACTTATGTCAAGGTTGATTCGAGTCCCACGTTCATCCCAATTAGCACTTTGATTTGGGAGTTGATAGGCGGTGATATTGGCGGCTTTGGAAGGATGCACCACTCTCCTCTCTCTTTCACTCTTTCAATTCCTCTCTTTCACTCCATGTTGGCTTTTTTTCTTTTTACATACCTCCTTTTCTACACATTTTCTTGTTGGGTTTCCTGGCACATTCCTTGGATATTCTTTTGACTGTAAAATGAATGGGAAAACTACAAAATAACAGATAGCTCTGGAAAAAGATCGCATGTGACATGCAACAACTCAGACTGGGTCAGACCCCCCCCCCCTCCCCTTTCTGAACCCTGTCCCTCCTGTCCCACCCCCACCCAGTCATCAATGACAAGAACAACAGAGGACCTGTTGAGAAAGTAACTGGGTGTTGCTGCAGAAATATTCCATAATGGTGGAATGAATTTGCTGCATCCTGGGACACAGGAAGCCCATATTCACATGCACTTCTATTTAAGACCCATTACAGCCACACAGGACTGAACACTGCATCTGCAGAGAGGCTGCATCTCCTAATTTTTGCAGTTAACATTTAGATATAATAAGCGAAAGTGTCATTTGACATTGCCCATTCGATTCTCAGAGCACTTAACATTTCAAGCCCATTTGCCTGTGTGGTTCTCCAATGGTGAAATAATAGGGGCCATTTAAGAGTCGGCATCACAGAATCTAAATCTTTTAAGACTTTGTCAAGCCCCATATGTTTGCTTTTTGCACAAAACCTGCTGTTGAGCTTTGTGCAAGGACAAATTGTGGATGAAACAAGGAGAGTAAAGGGTCTTACATAGGTCAGGCTGATGCCACAGGCCTCTCGTGTACCAGACTGAATATTTCACCAACCCTACAGTAGATCATTCACTTATGAGGCAAGCTACTGATCACTAATATCCCCAGAACAGTCATGACAGTGAGGGTAGGAAAGTGCACCAAGTTTCTCCAATCTCTTCTTTGTAGGATTTTTCTTTTCTTTTTTTTTCTTTTTTTCTTAATTCGGTCATTTTAATAAGTCATCAAAAGAGGAACCTCTAACAGTGGCATGGGAGGGGAGAGTTGATGAAAAGACTAAATGAAAGATCAAGTCAAAATGGGAGGTTGAGATGATGGACACGGACACAGCATGCGCCAGACAACAGGTCATGCTCCGCGCAAAAATACAGAAGTGGCACAAAGTTGTAGAGAGAAGACAGAGAGAGAGAGGGAAGGAAGGAAGGAAGAAAGGTTTGATCCTGTGTACTCGACACACTCACCATCCTCTGTTGGAACATAGATGTTTAAAAAAAGACAATCCTCGTGTTGATCCTGTATGTAGGTGGTAACTATATCCAGGTTGTAGGTGAACCATATTGGCATCATGATCTCTGGCACTGCATTGTGAATATTTTGGGGGCAGACAGGAGCGAAGTGGGTGGCGTTCTTGATCCCTGACCAGGACGAAGGAGGCTCAGGGGGCATGAATCGTTTTTCTCCCACTGGGGAGGCAGCGTATGGAACTCCTAGATACTGGTCCACCGGTCCAAGAATCTCACTAGGCAGGGGGACTCTGACCCCTCGAAGCTTCCCATACTGTGTGTTCACAGTGGGATGGTAGCTTTGACCTCTGACAACCGCAAAGCACCAACAAAAACTTAAAACCCACAAGGACACGTTGAAATTTTTGCAACTGTGGGCGTCGTGCCAGTTCTGCAAGGAGAGGCGATTTCTCCTTGGGGAAAACCACATGGTCCTTGTGAGCGAGTGCAAGAGCAAGTGACCAACATACAAGCCGGGGCGGCCCCCTCAGTAAACACTCAGGCGTCCTGTGCCTTGGCTCAGCCCTGCAGTCCAGCCACCTGAGAGACAGTCATCAGCTGTGATACCGGGGCCCGGCGGCTTCCAGGTGAGGAGAAAACAGTAGCAGTTAGGCAGCTCCCTTCTGCAGAGAGGTCCTTATTCACTGTCCTCTCTCAGCTTGTCAGATCTTCTATCCCGTGCTGCAAGAGAAGAGAAGAGAATTAATGACAGTTCCCTGACAGCCCAACAGTTCGCTCCCATTTTTATCGACTTACGGAGTCCTTTTCTGTCATGACATAAAACAGCTCACATAAACATGACAGTTCTTAGTGCTGTCATCAATCAACTTCATCAAGAATGACCCATGACTTCAATATTAGCAATTAACTTTTAGGTAACTTGTCATCATGTGCCTAATAATTGGGAAGTTGAGATGTAAAAGACATCAGCTGTCAGTAGGCAACTGTGCTCTACTTCCATGCCCACATTAAAGGAAAAATTACGCCAACAGTACTGTAACAACTGCAGAAGTCATAAGCAGAAACATGGTAACAGCATAAAATTTTCATGACCTGCCTAAAATAATGCAATGTTTTCCCTTACATCTCCCTTTGGTGTAGATATGAACAATTCAAAATTTCAATGCTGCATCTCCCTTGGTTGCCCTTATAAGAAATCTCGTTTTGAAATGAACAGAGGAAAAAAGGAACAGAGGAGGATGTAGCTACAGGCGGCATGGCTTCTTCCAGTGACAGTGCTGTAAATGCTAATCAACATTCCCAGGGTGAAGCAGTTGTGCCAGGGACAACACCTTCCCACACTGCCTGATCAATTTTCAATTTCTGTGGCTTAGAGTTGCCCTCATCCTTATGCGCCGAATGCAGCATTCGCTCTAATAACAATGGAAAAGAAAAGGCAGCATTTAGAGGAGGATATTGCATTCCAAAATGAGTGCGTAAATGATTTATAATGTACCAGCAGCCATCGGAGGGCCACTAACCACTGAGAGAAAGCAATCCTGATTCTCCTGGAGGTGCTATTGCTAGGCAGTTCTACGCATCTGCTATAACCATGGATCAGTGGAAAGTTTGCCGCTGGAATCTACACATGCAGTTGTACAAGAAAACCTTCACTTGATATCGAAGGAGAAATTTAATTTCAAATGAGCCGGCCTTTGTCAGCACTTGCATTGCTGGGGGGGGGGGGGGGGGGGGGTCACACGGTCTGCAAATGCTTTTAAGTGCAAGAAAAGTCCAACCCTGCATACAAGGATAGAAGAAGCAGTAAACCTTGAAGACATTTGAAAACCGAATGCACCACACACACACATATAGCTATACACTAGCAGTTTCTGTTGGTCTAGGTCAAGTGCAGTTTTGTATGAATTCCATACATGCTTTACTTTTACCATCCTTTTTGAGCTTTCTAGGACTGTTTTAACTGTTATTGAGTTATTACTTCCATGTGCTAAGAATCAATATCAAAAAAAGACTCAACACAGTCTCCAAATTACCTTTACAGTTTAAGTATCACATCTTATTTAAGGACATAATCAAGTACTGGATGCTCCTTGACATCTTTTAACTCAGGTACTTTACAAAGTTGATTCAAGTACTTTTAGTTAAATAACAGCCCAAAAAAACAACCACCCCTAAATACTAACCCATTTTTAGAGCATGTCTGGGAACTTAAATTCTGTATCAATGTTGGACGGAGTCTTTTTTCCTGCTCCATACACAAGACTGAAACACAATTCTGACACTATTAATACCGATGTGGGAGACAGATACTGGGAGTTATTTGTATCACGCTGTCCTTGGTTGGAGACAGACAGAACACGTTATCACTTCAGTTTGCTTTCTGTGGTTATAACTAGAACTTTCAGATGTAATTCTATTTTTTTTTTAATCATTGAAGCAATCCACATACTGAAAACGGCAGGGAAAGGAAGTTTTGGTCAACAGGAGAATTCAATAAAATCATCTGATCAAGTATTTTTAATTAACGACCTCAATACTGCTGGCTATTTGTTTGTTGATTTTACCAGTAAGATGTCAGTGGTTGGGCTCGTGCAATGAATTGTGTTTTTAAAGTGTTGTAGCCCCTGAGACATTCAGCCGCTTGCTGTATACACCCCCCCCACCCCAGATGGCACTAGCCCCACTGGTGGCTAGACTAGCACTGCTAACGTTAATGCTAACTCTGTAAGACACAATATTGGAAGTGTCTGATTGGTTGATGCTGTTTACTGCATACTGCTCCCATGGGTGATATCATTTCAACAACCATTTATCTATATCTGAGTAAGTTAGGAAACATAATGGGTGCTAAAGGAATTTATTTTTTGCGCCCGAGAGGAAACGATTATAGGCCCACTGGGGGGGGCATCCTCAGAAGAAGACCTGCCTACTCCTCTGCCTCTGATTGGCTTCTGCTTGGTGCCTTTAGCTGTGCAGAGTGAGATGGATCGGGGTCAGACCCAATCAGGTATAGGTGGTTTATGAAATGTTTCCTGTTATTTTGCAGAAAGGCATTGAATGTGGGGCGACACGGTGGTGAAGTGGTCAGCACTGTCGCAGCAAGAAGGTTCCAGGATCGAGCCGCTGCACGGATCTTTCTGTGTGAGTCTCCATGTTCTCCCTGTTCCTGCGTGGGTTCTCTCTGGTAGTCCACCTTCCTCCCACAGTCCAAAGACATCAAGAGGGGACGAGGCTGATTGATACTCTAAATTGACCGTAGGTGTGACTGTGAGTGTGACAGACATGACTGTCTCTATGTGTTGCCCCCCCCACCCCCCCCCCCCCGCGACCCTTAACAGAAAATGGATGGATGGCGTTGAATGTGTGTTTGGATGGTAAGAAACACAAGTGTTCACATCTAAAACCTGAACACCACTTCCCTTTATCTTGGTACCTCCATGAATTAGGATGTCACGATTCCTGAATTCATTCACCAGCATGGCCAGATAATATCATTTGTAGTCAAAAATACATGATAAAATAGCACTGCAGGCTGTTCTAAAGGAGGATGTACTTCCATGGTGTCTGCTTTGACTGATACCAAGCCTTTAATATATGCCTGGATCATCCCCAAAACAGATCCCTAGGACAGCTTGGGACATTGCTGGGATGATGTATCACACTGCATTAGTTTTACAGTAGCTGGGAGTCACTGCTACCTGCTAAACTGGCAACTACCGTGAAAACCTAATGAAAGGCATCTGCTCCCCCGTGTCCCAGTGTCTGATCCATCATCAAAAACTGTTTAACGTGAATTCGAATAAATTCCACTTATGATTCATTGTGAGGACAAAGACAGGTGTCTGTCTGGAGGAACTTTCACCATATAACCGCCCAGAGATTTGCGTAGATTTATATTTTCAATTCCAACAAGAGCACTTTTCTGTTTAGATCTGCACACGCAGCTGCAGAATAAGGGGTGATAACGCCAATTCCAGTTGAGATAAAATACATCAGGTCAAACTTTTTAATCAGGACACAGCAAGGACACAGGACAGTGTGATTGAGTGCGTGTGTTTAGAGGACACACGGCGCAGAGGACTTCATCAGTCTCCTCTCCAACAGCATCTCAGAGGTCCTCTCTGCTTTGATCTCTACCTGCTGAAGTACTGCCAAGGGAGGAACAGAGGGGGAGAGAGAGATTGCATGAGTTCTCCCTCATCATCCCAGAAATATTGATCGTCTCATCAGCGTGGCCTTGCAGCCCGTAATAAATACAACTAGGGTGAGGGTGTGCCAGTGTGTGTGTGTGTGTGTGTGTGTGTGTGTGTGTGTGCGTGTGTGTGTGTGGTGGTGGTGGGGGGGTTGGGCTGACTCTAAAGGAGGTTATTAGCCCTTAATGCAAGACAGCACTCCACCAACCCCTTCAAGCACCCTCCGTCCAAATTCTCCCACCCCTGATTAATGTTAAATTCTAGCAAGCCGTTTCCATCATTATTCAAAAGGACAACACACAACTTGTCCCACACAGATCCAGAATCATTTAGAAGAAAACACTTTATGCCTCTACATTTTTCTATATTTCCCTTTGTTCTCCTAAAGCGTAGAGACCTCTGCATCACAATAAAATTCTGTGCGCAGAGCCAAATATACTCCTATGTTCCGACATCCCTTAAGAGAGAGGCTGAATGGACTCTGATAAAAAAAGGAACCAATAAGAGTTCAGCGTATGGCGTTTCTGACTCTGTTATTATAGGAGCCAGTCTGCAACAAAGGCCCTCACAAAGGTACATTAGTCTGTTAAAACATGTAACTTCAAATGAAGTGAGCGTTTCTGACCCAAGAGAGTATAATCTCTGATTACAAATGTTACATTAGAACCACGCTTGAGTGTACCATTATAGAAATGATGAGAGGCAGGCAACAAGACAGGAACCAGACGAAAGAAAACCTCTGTACCGGGAGTGTTACCTCAGCTGAACCCATTAAAATGAGAGAGGCAACAGCAGAGAACTTTATTTCATGTTTTAACCTCACTTTTTTTTCTCCAGAAAAACACCCGTTACATCAGTGCAAAGGCTCCATTTTGAGACCAGCTTTGCTGATGATAGGATTGCTCTCTGGCCTCTACTGTATGCGTCGATATCGAGGGAAATATATATTATCTGCTAACAAATAGCAAATAGCCAAACATGCATTTCAAAACAGCAAAATCAATAATGAATACATACACATGCTCAACATTACCTCTCACAGCTATTTATGTGAGCTCCTGGGATTGATGCGTGACAGCACACTTTATCAAATCAAGGAGATTGGCATGTTTCAGAAACAAGGTTCGTAAAAAGTCAAAAGCAAACTGCAGCTTCATACGGCTCCTGCTGGGAGACAGTGCTGCTGCACCGGCAGGGGTGAGAGCCCACCATTCTTTGCCTTTGCTTTTTTTTTTCCCACAGACAGAGCCTTTGCAGTCATTATTACTTAGGAGATTTGGCATTAAATCAAGGACAAAGACGCAGCACATTCTGACTGCTAATCACCACGGTGATGCTGAAATATTTTCAAAGAAGAGGAGGAAGAGGAAGAAGAGAGATGCTGAGGAACGGCAGCGGTGCTGCTGCTGGGGCTGTCTGCTAAGCAAGTGGGTCCCCACCTCTTCTCCTGGCATGTGGATAAATACTGCCAGGAGTATCATTACCAGAAACATGAGTGGGGGGGGGGGGGCTAGCAGGCCAAATATAGAGCAAGGTGTGTCAAGATGAATTCTTTGGCTGCACAGCAAATAAATAATAGCCATCCTCTTAACTGCTGACGGTGCTTGAAACAACTGTTTGCTCTGTATAAAATGATCGAGACAGATTTGATCTAGAAGTCCTAAAACTGCAAGTAGGAGTGGGTCCATTCCGACATCTATATTGCCTCTCGTTCTCTTGACTGAGCGTGCATGCCTGTCAGATATAGTTTAGCTACTAATAGAATATGTGAAACAATATGTGGGGGAATAGGGATATTTATCAAAGCTAACAGACTCAATTAGAGGGAGAAGGACTGAGGAGTTTAGATGTAAAAAAAAAAAAAAAAGATAAATAAAGAAATTTCCCCAACAGTTCATCACCTTAACTCATATTGATCCACTGCAGGATCCCACGATGCAGAAAAAAACTGAAAGTAGCTAATCACTCAAGCAGCCCACAGGGATGCTTTGAGAAACCGCAGGGGCAAGTATTGGGCCCGTCTCTCATCTAGCCGTATGTAAACACATTAAGGCACTACACATGGCATTCTTATTATCCAGGCCCCTGCAGATGCCGTCTGCGGGGTGGGATCTCTTCTCGTGACAAAGTGTTTGGTGTGCAGTTTTTATCACCCTGCCAAAAAAGTGCTGCCGAAGAAAGACCACAAGATGATGATGGCCTCGGTCCTGACTTCCCAAATGAGCAAATCATTGACTATAAACAAGGCACATTCAGTTATAATTGGGTGATTATGTTAATTCTACACATTTGACATCATCCATAACAGACAATGTCACATCGGGGTATCGTTATAGCAGATCACAAACGAACATTACACATCCATACAGATTGTCATGAATTTTAGAGGTGTTTTTTTTAGTCGCACACAAGCAGCTGAGTTTGTCTCAGTCTGTCCACCACTATGCAGGTTTGTAAAGACACTCATGGTCTGTGGAGTATTAATCTTAATGACTTTGGGGATCTCCTGACTGTTTAACCCAGCAGCGTCATCAGGTCAAAATTTTAATTTGTCTAATCGTTTGCTTTATGAATGAATACCTGCAAGACTAATGGCAATCCCATCAGCCCCAGTTAGTGCCAATTAGTTGGTTAACAGGGTAGAAATTATACCTGCATGCGATATCATACGTCAGCGTGTAGCTCAAGAAACTGTCCAAACAAATGATGGGATTGTGAGGGAGCGATTTATATAATTCCAGATTGACACTGGAGCATGGAATGCTAACTAGCTAACGGCACGGTGTACAGCTACCTCCCCTCCCTGTGGGTTAACGCTTCATCTTTGGTATGGGTCTTCATGCGTGAGAATAATAAAAAAATATAATCTTGCTAATCATTTGTAAAAGAGCTCACGCTAGTCTGGCTCATTTTGTTATACCATTTTGTTCCTCAAGAGGCACAAGCGAATCACTGGAGCGACAAATTTCCACATACACGCAGTTACAGTACATAACTGCATTGTCTCTCTCCAGGGCTCTTTCATGGAGTGTCACCTGCCTTGTTTCATAACTTCAATGCACATTTGGAAGTTCTGCATAGGAAAAGGATGATGAAAATCAGGCAAATTCTAAGAGGGAAAAAAAATGGTCAAATTCTCTACAATAATCACTATTTGTTTAATCTTCATTGGAGTTGTAAATGAGACGTGTGGATTTAGACAACATTTAACGCTTGTAATCACGTCCGAATATGTTCCACTCCCAAGAGAGACGTTGACAATACTCTGAGCTAAGGATGACTTGATGCTGTGTAATGTTTGATCATGATTGTGAAAAAAAAAAAAGTACTCTGTGCAACGATATGACTGATGTGCATAAAAGCGGTGACTACCCATTGAGAAATTAAAGCAAAAATCTGACAGTAACGTGCCAACGTGATGATGAATGTGCTCTTGTGCAAGCTGAGGAAATAAAATCGTGTTTCTGCCTCGAAAGGGGGAGGACATCGCATTACACCAGTGGATGGAAACACTCAAACATTCGCAGTGTTTTACCAATTACCTTAAAAGTATGGTTAAAATTAGCGATCCGTTCAAACAGCAATCAGACTATAATGGCCACGACACGGAGGAGACCTTCATATATTCTTTCAGTCAAAAGGTTTGTGAGTGTTGGAGTGTAAATCAAGAGATAAATTGAGATTTCCACCCGTGGGAGTCAGAATGTGTACATAACGTGTTTATTGTTATGCAACACTGCTAATGTTCCTTTGGTTGCGATCCTTCCAGTACCTGACATGCGGGGGTGTGGTTTTACCATATTTACCCGTTCGTTCACTTGTTTATGGTGACATTTTCTGTTAACCGTCCTGTCGTCACTTTATCAGCTCATCCAGTCGGTAAGATGTATTTGTCGGTCTACTTGTGTGTCCTTCTTGTTGAATAAAATACCACAAAACACAATTGGCCTTATGTATGCATTTGTTTGAATGTGCCACACTCAAGAGCCACCTAGTGTCTTTTTTCATCGACAGTATTTCATTTTTTTTTAACTCTACCTTGTTTAAGTCAATAAGAACAAATTTACAATGAACAGTGGAAAAATCACCCTCAGCTCATGCTATTAATTTCGAATGTAGAACAAAAAGCACTTCATTTTTTAGCTCATCCACAAATTGTGTTAGTAAAGAAAAAAAAATACAGCGGTATATTTTGACATGTGGTTACAACGAGCTCATTAAAACAAAAAACAGTGTACCGGCACACAAGTGTCAACTAAATCAAAACTTTAATTAACGCTTTGCCAACACAGATGCTGTTCTGTCATTCTACATTTGTGAAGTGGCAACAACCTTGATTGGACGAGCAAATAAATACATTTATACGTACAAATAAAAAATAATAATAATAAAAAAAAGATTGAATTCCTCGAGAGGATACACTTGTGCACCGGAGAATTTAGCAGATATTTTCATTCTCATCTCCGTCGCTGAGAGGACAGCACAAAGCCTGTAACATGGCGGCGCTAACATCAATTTCCTGCTTACAGTGGAAAGGAGGATGTTTTTGTTTTTTTTAGCCTTCAGGGAAACATCCCATAATAAAATTCAGGCACGTGTAGGGAACCCGAACAGCATCGGCATGGTGCTACGTATGTAAAGCAAATGAAAGTTTATGATAATCCCTTCACACATGAGCTGCTGCTGATCTGAAGACCAGAATATACATTTCTATTGATTGATGACTGAGATTAATGAGAGAACCATTTGAGATCAAATGTAGACTCTTTTTTGAGTAGAATCCTCAGCAATGTATCCATGCTGCATATTGATCTGACTGGATAGGCGCTGGCAAAGAATTGACAAGGATTTGGAGGAAGGGGGGGTACCTTTTTCTTCAAGCAGCTATTAACTCTTCTCAAACATAAAGCTGATCTGGGGGTGTCTGGGAGTTAATTGAGGTCAAGCTGGTAATTGCAACGGGGAGTTGATCTCTCGCTATCAGGAATCCTAGTTCATTGGTACTGCATTATATAGAACACCTTAGATGGATCAGCTCCTGTGGCTACTACTGGTTAACTTGTCCTTGTCCTTGAGTCAGTAGCACATGCAGATAAAACTAAGTAACCCCCCATTGGCCAGCAATTATAGAAGAGGCAAACAGTTATCAGGCTTAGAAGAATGGTTCTTGCGATAACGTGATTAGACTGTGTTTGAAATAAATAGCGTACAATATTCATTTTAAATGGGATTATGCGGGTATACAAAACAGAAACGTCCGCGACTGTCAGCATTTGCTGGTAGAAATATAGCATTTTAATTAAGCCGCATTAGAGAGACCAGAACACAAACACAGGTATCTTCATAGACTCTACACAAAGCCAGGCCTTTGAAGAGCTGATCAATCTGAGGACGGCACTTAGCTGTGCGCCCTTTCAAGGCCTGCACTGAGCTCATGTAATTCACCACTTTCATCCACTGTATTTTGAATTGTGTTTTTACGCAAAGATCAAATATTCAGATGACGTTTTATGAGTGTGTGTTCAGGAAATGAACCTTTCCACTCAATAATAAGCTAAACAACAGCTTCAATTTAAAAGGTAAGTCAGCAACAATCCTCGATGAAAATGGAAATATCAGCCACATCGGTATGTTTCCTACTGCGCCGGGCGAAGGGCGATGCCTGCAAAATGAACAAGCTGCTAATGCATTTGGCTCCTTAGCATTTACAGCAGCGACAAAGTGACATTTTATTCTCTTTCGGAGCTAATATGTTAGATTCAACAATCCATGTAAGAACATTAATTAACTGAGCCTTAAAGATTATGGTGTATTTTTGTTCTGCTGTCAAGAGTGCTGTGACATTTTAACCTCAACTGCCGACACACACTTTCAGCAAAGAGGTAAGACGATTCAGCCAATGATTGTAGGAGTCCGAAATTGATGAAGCAAACTTTTTTCCCTCGGTTTTATGTGTTTATTTACTTTGTACTTTCCTACAGTAAGTTCTCCTTGTCAATCAAATTAACACAATCACGCTGCTCTGGTCCTGAGTGGCAAACACATCCAACCAAATGTTTCAGCTGGCGTATCACGACATTAACAGTTGCCATCACTCACGTTCTCTTTAATGCATTTTATGATGTTGGGTTGTTGGATTTTATATGTTTTCTCAAAAGAGTATAATAAATGTGATAAAAGTGGGAGTCTGTTGAGAATAATTAAGTTGTTCATCACTGCTTTTATCCTCTGCATGGACACACCAAACATTCAAATAGCGATGCCTCTCGGAATCAGGTTGTTTTTTTTCGGATTTTCGTCGTTGCGTGTAGTTTTTCAAGTATCCTGAAACATCTGTCTAGGAGATGGATTGATGATCAATTAAGCCATAAAGGATTTGAAAAAGTGTTAATGAGCACAGCCACACACACACACACACACAAACACACGACAACCCATTATTCTGATGTTTCTTTTCAACGACTTCGACGACTTGGCTGCCTTGCCGAGCATTCACAAATGCCAAAAGCACAGTGATAGGATGAAGCTATTGACATGCAAATTACGTGGTAGTTGCAGAGAAGTGAGAGGTGCCAAGGTGTATTGTTGTGTGACAAGCAGGATTTCTGAGTACACAGTTGAAAGCCGAGATGTACATGAGAGCCATTGACACCACCGACAACAAGTGCCACACCAGCAGCAGATAGACAGCGTCTTTGTTTTATTAGATGCATGAGCATTATGGCACGGGTCCTATTTACAAGGGACATGAGGGGTTACTGTAGCCTAATGAGTGCAGATTAAATGAGGTCTGTCCACTGTACATGCTGTCTGGAGTTTTATGGGGGTGTAATTAAGTTTTAAACCAACCCAGCAGTGATGTGCTTTTAACTAAAGGTCAACAGTAAACAGTGATGTGAGAGGCACTTGGTTACTATGTATATCGCAACATCAAAAAGGATGAACTAATGAGAGGGGGACCTTCATCCCGCAGTGTAAATAACTAAAACAACCCATGCTGAGCCTCATGGCCTCTAGAAACCATTAGGAAGAGGTGCTCAAGAAATTGACAGCATTTTAAAGTTTCTGAAATGTCGTACGGCATCAGATGAACCTAAAGGCTTTACCTTACATACGACCTCAAGTCATATTTATCACATGGTCCATGGAAGTAAGGCAATCAGATATCTAACTTTGGTTTAAACATTTGACTGTTAATTCATCACATTACGAGCTAATTCAGAGTAAAATCCAGGTGGATTTAGAGGAGATGTAGAGGGATTAGCGAGGTGATAGCAGTCACCGCAGTTCAACCGTCCCCTTATCCAGCACCATCACAATCCCTCGCTGCTTTGCTCATTGATCCCACTCAGGCTGCCAGGCTGCAGATGGAGCTACAAGTCCTAAGTCTTCAGGAAAAAAACAAACCACATGTATTTCTGGGATCGTGAGGCAAACTGTTTTTGTTTTTGTTTTCTCCAGAGCTGATGGATAATAATTATTAGCAATCAAGCGGGCAGAGCGAGGATAAATTGTAACCGATAAGCTCTTGCAATAAAAATGAAAAGCTTGGTATCAAAATTCAGAATAAAACGAGCTCTAACACACCAAACCTTTTTGGAATGCTCTTCAACAAATATTGAATTATGAGAGAACTTTTTTTTTATCTTTACAGCCTTCAGCGTTGCTACTCGTGGTGTGTAACCAATCAGACGGTGCTGTGGGTGGGACATTGTTCAAGACTGCAGCTGGAGAAGCTGCTGCAACGGTGCAACAGTGGTTCATTTTAAAAATGTATTTTCCTTTCAGAGATTCATTGAGCAGGGGCTTTTTTTCTTTTTTTTTTTGGCTGGCTCGAATATATTTACAGAATTGTTGATTGCGCTACCCCTGTAAAGTAAAAATAAAAATGACAAAAATAAATCAGCAGTCACATAAAAAAAAAAAAAATTAAAGATTACAGGAATTGTAAAAATGCTGAATATTGGATCAGACATTTGGCAGGGCCGATAACAGAGTGGCAGAGGTAGAGTGGCCGTTTAGTAGTCCAAGGGTTGCCGGTTTGATTCTCATCCTTGAGCAAGATATTGAACCTGTACTGTAACTGCTACTACTACATGGCAGCCTCCATCATCAGTGTGTGTGTGTGTGTGTGTGTGTGTGTGTGTGTGTAGGAGGCAACACTGTAAAACACTACACTAGGGTAGAAAGGCGTTGTATAAATAGTTCATTTACAATAATCAGTCAGCAACTACTAAGATACACTCAGGTTTGGTTTTTAAATTTAGAAAGCAGCCAATTAAAAAGTCAAACAATTTCTACTGATATTTCAGAATGCTGGATATTAGATAACCATGCTGCATGCAGTGTGACGAGGTAAAAGAAGCACCGGAGAGATATCCTGCAGGAAAAGAAAGCAGCTGCTTCCCTCCAGTGTGTCTCCCAGTTGTCTGCCTTCTAACTCTGCTCATTTCACGTCCACGTTGATATTATTAGCTCACGCCAGAGAATCCAGATGACGAGCGTGGGGGGGGGGGGGGGGGGTACTTTCAATGACAGCGTCCTTTCTTGAAGGGAGTAAAAAACAGAGGCGACCAAATCCGTCTCATTGTGAATACTCATCCCCATTTGCTGGAAGAAAGAAAAGTTTAACCGAGGGGCAAGGCTGGTATGACAACAGTGTGACTTTTCCAATTCATGGAGGGGGTGGGGGTGGGTTTCGGCGGGGTTTGAGGCGGTCTCAATATCGCACATGTAGGAGAAACGCTGTCCCCCTGACAACGGTCCCTTCGGCTCTCCCTGGCAGATATGTCCACTTTCCATTCACTATTTCTAATCCTGTCTGAAAGCCTATCTTGAATGTCAGGCTTCTTCCTAAATTGGCTCGTGTTCTTCGTGATTGATTAAAGTACTGTAACCCAGCTTTATCAGACCGCCCTGAACTCTGTATTTCTGCCAAATCTATTAGGTAATGCATCCTTTGTTATTGTACTGCTTGTTTTTTCCTCCCCTTCTCTCTCTCTCTCTCTTAGGGAAACACACACATCCATTTTTGCCATGATACAAAATGCTCAGTCCTACCTGGCTTCGTGATAGCACAGCAAGGGAGCAGCCTCAAACTAAAAAATGTGACATCCTAATTCAATGTGCCATTATTCACTAAAATTGGCTTGAATTTATCACCAGTCCAAAACAGTCTGCTGGGGGGGGGGGGGGGGGGGGGTGAAGCGAAAAAACATTTCATAATCCCTATTTTTCTTTTTTTAGCTTCTGACTGATGCCATCCGTGGTGAAACACATCGACGTCCCCTGACATTGAGCTAACAACATGGCTATAATTCATGTGTTCTAATGCTGTAATATCCCCCATGCCATTGCACACAGAGGAGAGGTTGCCCTGATATTACTGCTGACGCCGGAGTCCTAGACGTTGCACTTAGAGTGTCTCCTGCAGGACATTATTCAAACACACACAGGCACTAGAAGGTCCAGGAGACACGAGTAGGCCAGTGTGTGGTGCCAAACATCCTCGGAAGCTTACTGAGGGTATTCAAGGTCATACAGAAATCTTGTGTATGTACAGAATTTGAAATATTTGAATGTAGGTTGACTTGCCTGGATTCATTCTGCATAGTATAAAATAAAATCCCATTTGTGTACTTAATACAGTGTAGGAGCGCGTATTAAATGGCTGAACACTTAGAAGTAGGCCAAGTCCAAACACTGCAGGCAAATTTGGCCTCGGGTTATCGCCACTTCCTTTAAAAACTGCACACTAGGCCTGTATCTCTCTTCCTATTCTTTGCCTACTTAGCAGCAAAAATGCCCAGAACCATGCCAACACATACTGTAAATACTGTATGTGCTCTCCTACTCGCTATTTTTAACCATGATGTGTAAATCCACATCAAATCAGAAGTATTTAGATTAAAAGCACCCGACTGCTTGTTTTCAACCTTCCCCCTAATGTTTTTCGCTGTTGGAAGGATGTCGAACATGCACTTGGGTCCATGTTTCATTCGCAACCTGGAGGGAGAAGAAAAAAATGAAACGGGGTTTTCCTCGAACATCTGGATGTTAGCTAGCTTGAGTGAAGAGTCATATCAGATCAGATCCTGCTACATCAATGCAACTTGAGGGCATATTATTTATTCATTTATCTGCTCACATCCAAACGGTGCCCTAAACGGTGGCACTTTGAAAACTATTCCTCTGTGCCTGAACTGTGCCGATACAAGAGCAACGAGCAGCGGCTTTGAAGAAGGTTTTGTGTTCCTTTCACCAGGCATGAATGCAGAAGAGTCGAAAACAACAAGGTCATTGTTGTTTTCGAGCTGAAGGAGCCTTGGAGCCTCTACGAGGAGCAAACAGAACAATAAAAGCGCCTACATATTCGCTATAAAATTTCATGTGACTACAAGGCCCTGCCACAATTTAGTCTGAATTGAAGCCTGCAGAGCCAGAACACCATGTCACTCATTACCATTATAACCCTCAGCAGGAGTAAAACCTGGCTTCTATTTAAAGCTTGTTCATAGCAACAACAACAACAACAAAAAAAGTCTGCTGTAACTTTTCAGATACAAAAAAAAAAAAATGTATTATTAAAACCAATGCACTGGGATAATTCATTTCACTACTGTAATCCATAAGTGACTTCTTTATGTTGTGCATAATTTTCCAGTGTCTGCACCCTTGGGATACCGTAGAGTGCAGGCATGATGGTGAAGACTGAACTCTGCCTCCAGAGGTTAGCTGCAGCAACTTGGTATGCAGACACACTCCACAAAGGAAATCCATATGTGATGGATACAAAGAAAGGGTTTTTAGAGGAAGAGGAGAGCCGCCTCTGTGCGGGATTAAGTTCTTTAGATCTAATGATGAGAGAGGGCCTTTTTTATTTGTTTTCAAACAGGCGTTTTACTCTTGATGCAATAGCGGCCGTGTTGCGTCTCCGGAGGGAACGAATGCTCATCAAAGACCTGGCTTTGTCAAGCAATCCATAAACTCGTAATGCCACATACCACACAACACTTGCTAGACAAGTTCAGAGGAAGAGAGAAATCAATGTGAAGCCATTTATCCCAATTTAAAATGTGATTATAGTGCATAGCGGTTTACATCATGTGCTTTCGGCGTATGAATTTACGCCATAGAGGAACTGTTCATGTTTTGGGAAGTCCAGCTTCGAATTCCTCGGTGGGAGTCTCACTCGTCTTATCAATATCGGCGTCAGTGGCTGCCAGAAGATTTGGTAGCTCTGGATGCCTGGGGCTGTATATCTGGGCCAAGGGTTGTGTGGGATGCTCAGATAAATGGGTTGGGCTTTGTTTTATTGGAACACTGCTTGTCTTAACTTTCTGTGTCTACCAGGGATTTAGAAAATGTGCTACTGTCCTTGGGCCTCTCTCTGCAACAGCAGCTCTGAATCTGGTTTGAGTCAGCCCTGGTGCCCTAAGATTACATAAATATCCTCTATGAGAAATTCACCACTATATCCATGCTCCACTGTTTTGTTTGCTTTTTATCTGTAGCCACATTTTGTTTTTGCGTGGGTATGGGGTGCCAGTCTCAGATTAAAGGGAAACTGAGGACCTACATGTAACCCATTTTGACAAGTCCCTTCACACCGTGCGGAACAATTAAATGCAAAGAGTGAACATTTCTTCAATGGGGGATGTTTTGCACTCAAAGTTGTCTGCTCAAAACCTTTGCGAATGGATTTGACAAGAGAGACCTTTACATGTGATGCAGCTGTTTGTCATTCTTGTGCAGCAAAGCATCAATACGAGGGAGAAGTGGGCCACCGAGACACAAAACGCAATTATCCCCAAGGAAATGTGTCACATTTCCAGTGTCTTTTGTGATAAGGTTCCTTCATTTGTGCTTCCTAACGTCTTTCAAAAGGCACAGTGGGAAACAAAGGCAAAGATATGGCTTGTTAGGTCAGTGCTGGGTTCCTTTTTTTAACGCGCCAATCATGAATCTGCTGGATGAATCACATGGGTATCATTAGAATCAAGCCTGAAGCGACTCAGGGTGCAAGTGTGTGTACTGTATGTTGGCTGAGACTTTTCTTCAGGTGTTTTTTCAACAGCCAATCACATGAAATAATATAGCAGTCTGGCAGTCCTTCAGCAATATATTCCTTTTGCACTGCTAAAATAAATACTTTTCCATTTCAACCATTTATTTCAGGTGTGCTACGGAGATGGCTTGGTCACACAAATCAAAAAGAGATTCAAATAACGTTACTTTAATATCCTTTTAACTTTTGGTGGATTTTTATTTTTCAGCAGCTTTAGCAAATAACTCCATTCAACAACCCATTAGTTCACATATTGCTGGGTGCAGGTTTGAAAAAAAAAAAAAAAAACCCTCCACACTAAATGTCTTTTGTCACTGTTTGC